>NC_091118.1:43563610-43881825 GCF_040183065.1 Periplaneta americana | reverse complement strand
GGTGATAGTGCATCTTCTTGCTTTAGCCTACAGTGAATTAGAAAGTATCAGACAGATCCTGGCCTATACGGACTCAGCTGTAAGTTTCACTGAGACACATTTTAATTAACCGAACTAGTTTCTTGGGAATACCAAATTCAATAAGAATGTTATATAAAACTTCTGTCTTAACCGAGTCATATGCCTTTTTGAAATCTATGAATAGCTGATGTATTGTAGCTTTATACCTATACTCCTAATTTTTCTCAAAAAGCTGTCGAATGCGAAAAACTGATCAACAGTCGATCTGAACACTAAATGGATATTACTCATAAAATTAATAATAACAAACACTTCAGATAAATTTTACAAAGTAACATAGATACAGATTCATAAACTGGGAACAAAATTTTTCCTGTTCCGACAACTCTGTCCAATATCTTCAACTGGTTTGAATCAACACAACCAAGTACGAACAAATGACACCAAGTGTTGCGAAAAGAAAAGGCAAGTCAATGTTAAACACTCCACACACTGTAAATATAGTTTCCATACCCGACATATGGTTGACTAACTTCTCCAGTTCTATCTTTACATTGTTTTCCAGAATGCATTGCAGTAATATTTGCTTGATTTGGATTGTTGATTGTTTAGGTTCTTGAGTTGTGCAGTCACACAACACACACATTTCCGTAAATACCATCAGACTCGTAAAAGTAATCAATATACAGACAGACATCAAAATTTTCTTTCATTCAGTAAGCGACTCATTATTCGATATTATTACATAATACAGCAGAGCAAACGACGTGCATATAATATTCATAAAATTCCAAGCAAATGCAGCAAGAAGAGGAATTCCGAAAACTGAGTTAATTAGACAACTTATGTCATATAGTTTGTTGAATATTAAGCCAATATTCCTTATTTTCTGCATCAGTTTTGGTTTCGGAAATATAACGTTGGTTTCAACAGCCTTCCTTACATTGATTGTTGAAACCTCATCACTGTCGATACGACATGGAAAGTCTTCTCGGATTAATAGTGACTATTGTAAGGAATAAATTGTATAGTTGAGGCGTTTACATCTTTGTCTTACAAACGACACAACATTTAAAAGCAGCACTGTACCTGTGTAAGTGAAAAGATTGGACGTTATTATCTTCATTGTGTCCCAAATGATTTACGTTCATAGCAGAACAATGCAATTGGCATCAAAACACAAGTGATGTGGATTATGAAATTTATCACAATCTGTGTTCTTTTTCTTTTGTGCATCAAACGCCTTTCCTCTTCTGTGAAGATAACTCTATCTATTTCTGATAGTACTTTGGATATCTGGTGAATAATAAATCCTTTGGGACATACGAAAGTAAATATTGAAATCAATGTCGTAGCAACCAGTGGTAACATTTGAAGAAACTTTATAAATGTAACTTTCTTTTCAACCTGTTCAGAAAAACAGCACTCCACCAAAATACATGTGTTAATTGAAAACGCGATTAAACAGAACACACACCAGCAGAGTTCAATAATTTCCAGAAATTCTTCATTACTGCCAAGTTTCTTCAATGGATGTCTTCGAAATGACATTATTCCAACAATTTTACAAGCGTAGAGCAGTGGAGTCATAGACGAACAGATTGAATCAATATCATCCATTTTCCTTATGTAATTTATCTTTATGAAATTGGCTGATGATAGAATGAAAATTCCGCAGTGACTGGTTCTATTAGGAAGAGACAATAATGTGAAGTAACAAGCTAAATAAGAAATACAAGCTTTTCAATTTTGGAGGATAAATTATTACAGACGCGTGCTCGACAGGTAAAGCCAATTAGATAATGTCCTGCTTCGTAATTAGCTACAGCGTAATGTGATAAGATCTCTCTTATTAAGCATATTGTCTCATTATGCAACGAGCCTATAATGATAGTTATTAAGACGCAAGAATGTTCGTTTATGAAACAAGCGCAAGCGAGTTTCATAATTTTCATACGAGCGTCTTAATTACCATTATAGGCAAGTTTCATACGACTTTTTATGCTCGACCATATTTCTAACTTCAAATTATTCAGACGTATTCATTTTATTTGTATCTGACAGAAGATCGGAAGTGACTTTGCTCATAGCTCTTAAATTGTGAGATTTGCGCAGACGCGAAAGTATTGATCTTTTCCGAGGAACAATAATGTCCTTGACCTTGATATAATATAACGTGAACTAATTTTAATATAACCTGGAAATTGATTTAGAATTGAAAAACGAGATAACAAATTGAATTTATTTGAATATTATTTACAATTAACTCTAATTATTATAGTAACAGAACATAACCTTCTGCGACAGTATTGGATTTCCATCCTGTGTGACGTTTCCCTCGTTGTCTTTCGATTGCATATCCGAGAATAATCGAAAACCTGAACTTTAATGAATAGGTTTACTTTAATAACATGCATTAAAGGAGTGCTACCAGGTGTATAATTACTACATTTCGGCATAGTCGAGCTTAAAATAAATTATGATGTACAATCGTTTATCGTTACAGAAAGGGAATATCTGACATGTTATCGTGCATAAACATTTCATAAATGAGATAGTGAGGAAATAAATAAATGAATAAATAAATAAATAAGTAAATAAATAAATAAATAAATATACAGTATTAGTAAATAAATAAAATTATGTAAATGAATAAATAAGTAAATCGGTAAATAAATAAATGAATATATATATAAATAAGTAAATAAATGAATAAATAAATCAGTAAATAAATAAATGAGTAAATAAGTAAGTACATAAATCAGTAAATAAATAAATCAGTACATAAATAAATAAATAAATAAATAAATAAATAAATTTCTTTTATAGAGAGTGGAAGGTAACCACTGTACCAAAATGAAACTGGTACCCTAGATCATGAGGAGAGATTTGAACAATCGAAATAAGTTATTTTTCTAACATTCGACGTTTTAGAGGAATTCGTTATGTTTCTATGAAACATTTGGTAACATCACGGCTAATGCAACAAACATCAGTTCAAACACTCGTAATGCTGTACTTTGACTATTGTGACGTGTTGTTCACTGACTTAAGTGCCGAACTCTCGAAGAAATTACAACGTGTTCATAAAATGTGTGCAATGTCAACGATACGATCATATTTCACCATTTTTCGAATCTATATCTTGGCTCCGGCTTAACGATCGCAGACCTTTACACTGTCATTCTCTTCTATTTCAAATTCTGCGCAACTCAGCCCCAAGTTATTTGTCGTCTCGTCTTGTGTATTTATGCTCCAAGCATAACATAAATACTCGATCTCAGATCACCGGTACATTGAGTATACCTCATCATAACACTTCGGGATACTTTTCATGATTCACTGTTTCAATTTCTCGTCATTGGAACTCCCTACCTTATACCTTAAAGGGCTGTCAGATATTTACTAATTTCAAAACCTGGTTATCAGACTGCTTAGACTGTGAGCTGCTTTAAAAGATAATTTTTTTCTAATATAGGTTTTTTATTTTTAAATATAAATTTCATTTATTATTTAGCAATTACTTCGATTCACATTGCTGGAATTGTTTGATTCTTAAAATTATGTGCAATTAAACTTGTTTTAATTTTGCTATTATTATTATTATTACTATTATTATTATTATTAATTGTATTTATGTAATCTTTTATATTTACTATTGTCCTTAATGCGGCTGAGTAGAAGAGAAGGCTTTATGGCCTTAACTCTGCCAGTAGAGACAAATCAAATAACTAAATAAATATATATAGCAATTAGCCATTTCTCTCGGGCCGTTACCGCAAGAGGGCGTTGCAAATAATGGGCAAAGTTTATTTCTCTACTTGAAACGGATGAGCCAGGCGTGGGGCATGTCAAATACACGGTGAAATACTCAGAAGTCTATTTCATATTGCATTCACCGTGAAAGTCCAAAAATATACACCGGTGTTTCGAAATTCACATTACAAAGTCCTAGAGCTTGTAAAGGGAACTGAGTAGATAACGTTTTCAACAGCAACCCATGTCCGGAAATGTAACTTTTCCTTGCTACAAGCAAAACAAGTTCAAATCAAGTGTTTAAATCTCTCACTTCTACTGGCTCAGAGAGGGGAATTTACGTAATTTCAGTTCAGATCAAGGAGTGTGCAATGTACAGTGTTAAACATAACAATAACAATAAGGAAAATGTTCATTTTTCACATTAACAAATTTTATACCACGTAACTTTAAGAAGCAGTTATTTCCTTATTCAAATGACATTTAGTCCGTTTTTGCAAGCATCCACTCAGCTGTCTGTTGCATTGCATCCTCCTCCACTACAAAAGCGGCTCAATGTGTCGATCACCAACTTCATTGCAAATATTGTACCTACTTGTCATGTTCTGGTGGCGTCGCTCACAAAATTGTGCTGTGCATTGAATATCCTGTGCAGCGATCTTTCGCCGACTCTCTTAAATACAACTATCCATGTGGCCTCACAGAAAAAGTTGAGTGGATTTAAATCCGGTGATCGCGGAGGCCAACCACATGGGCAAATCACTTTGTACTTGCCGTTCGTGATCTTCTTGACCAAAGATTCGGGACGAGATGATAGGCCGAAGTGGACAATTTAAACACTTGATTTGAATTTGTTGTACTTCTAGCACGGAAACCGTATTTACTCAGTGACCTCTACAAGTCATAGGAGTTCTAATGGGAATTTCGAAACACATTGCGTAATATTTCTGTTTTAAATTTCAATAAGGAAAATATTTAATTACATAACTTACAGGAAACGTAAAAAATGATATATTACAGTTATATGAACAGTAATAAATATAAAATAATTATTAAACAATTAGTAATTTTTTCATAATTATATTATATTTATTAGTGTCCATATAACTGTAATATATAATTTTTTACTTTTCCTATCAAATCTATGAACACTGTATAATTGGCCCAAACATGTGTGGTTTATCTTTGAACATATAACTTAACAATATAACACACAAGAAATGAAAGTCTTTGCTCTTCTTTCATGTCCATGTTGAATCAACACAACTACGTACGAACAAATAACACCAAACGTTGCGTAAAGAAAGGGCGAGTCAACGTTAAACACTCCACAAGCTGTAAATACAGCCTCCATACTCGTCACATTAGTGAGTAGCCTCTCCAGTTCCATCGCAACGTCGTGTTCTAGAGCAGACCCTAGTATTACCTTGTTCACATGGATTACCGCGTTTCTAGATTCATCCGTTGTCAAATGACAAAACACACACATTTCAGTAAGTACCATCAGATTTATGAGAGTAAGCAGTGCAGACCCACACAGTAACATTTCTTTCGATTCATTGAAAGTTTCTCTAGAATCCAACTGCATGTAATATATCAAACCATATGAAGTGCATATAATATTCATAAACATCCACGGAATTGCAACGAGAAGAGTAATTCCACAAACTGAGTTAATTAAACATCTTGTGTCATGTAATTTAATGAATATTAAGCTGAAGTCCTTAATTTTGTGTATCAGTTTTGCTTTCTTCAATAGAACGTTGATATCAAAACATTCTCATTATCGATTCCGCTAACTCCAATACGGTTAATATGATGTATGAAGTTTCCTCGATTTCGTCGTAACTGAAATAAAGATTTCACAGCACAGTTGAGACGTTCATATCTTAATCTTAAACACAATATTAAATTAAAGAACAAGATATAAGTAACAACACCAGTGTAACCGAATAAACCAAATATGGCTAATTCTTTTGTGTGCTTGAAAGGGTCTTTTCCACAAGAAAGCAGTACAACAGGTAGCTCGATGCAGGTGATATGGAATGTAAGACTCAATATAATGTTTGTTCTGTTCTGTCTGTATATCAAACGCTTTTCCTCTTCGTTCAATAAAACATCATCCACTTCTGATAGAGTCTCAAATATCTGGGAAATAATAAGACTCTTAGGAGTAACAAATACGATCAATGTAATCAAAACTGTTACACATCCCGGTAATATTTGGAGACAAGAAATAAATATTTATTTCTTTTCATATCCTGATGATAACTGACACACCATCAAAAAATATGAGGTGACTGAAAACAAGATAAAGCAGAACATGGTCCAGCACCATCCAATATTTCCAATAAATTTTTGAAAGATTCCATATTTCGTCAAATTTCGTATAGGAAATAAGGTTATTCCAATAAATCCACGAGCATAGATCAATGGCGTCATAGAGGAATGTATAGAATTAAATTCATTCATTTTCGTTACTTCGATTTACTTCGCAAAATTCAGAGAGTTTTAATGAAAATTCTTCGCTGAATTCCTTCTGCAAATGAAGACGTGAAGTATGAAATAATATGTGAAACTATACATTTGATAATTTACATTTTCAAAGTGTTTATCTAGATAGAGTTGATAGCTACATCCACTCAAAATGATTACTGATATAAATCACTCGTAGTTACAATTAGCTGTGTGAGATCAACACATTCCTTATGTTTACAATTTCGTTAATGAAACGTATAAAGACTCGTCATAAACAAAACATATGATTTTTATCATGAGTACATTATGCATCTCTTCATAACAATATGACTTAGACAGGAACATCATTTTATTTTTACTTCAATTTTGATTATACCTGAGTTTTTTAATGTATTCACTCCCACCCCTTCTATTAATGAAGTTCAACCGTCCTTCACAGTGAACCAAGGCCGCATATACAGTCATAGTAGCCTTACGATCATTGGAAATAGTGCTGATTTAGTGAGTATAGTACGTTCCAGATATATGTTCGCGTTTTCCAGTGACGAAAGAGCTTTCAATATTGAATCATATTTTCGCACAGGTACTGTAGTCCGTTTGCCTACGTCGCATCCCAGTTTCCCCCACCAGCTTATGCTCGCTCCTCTGTAAAGGCTAGTGGCTGGGCTGTCTTAGATCTTTTCTGAAAACAATATTTTGTGTTAGGAATTGGACGTCTACGTAATATTATAAAAGTGTTTAAAATAACTTGATTATAGGGTTCCTCATTAAGTAATTAAATGTCACGTGATTTCCCCCCTTTCTACTACTGTGCGACAAAACCACGTGGAGAGCAGTACTGTAGGTAGCATGTCTGAGTCATTTCATCTTTTCGGATCGGGCAGAAGTGAAGATTGAATTTACAGTACGTAAGGTACTTTTTTATAAAGTAGGTACAGAATTATTTCAACATGAGTTACTAGTACGAAGGACGAAACTGGTAATTGGAATTAGGTACAATAGTCTATAGTGCGATAATATGCACAAAAGAACTGAAGCCTGTATCGAAATGAACGGCCACCATTTTAAAAAATGTGTTTAAATGTCCATATTATGATTATTTTTTAATCAAATTTATTCTCTAAATTGTACGCTAATGTGCTGGAGACAGTATAATATACATTGCATAATGAATACGTTCGCATGGATAACTCAGTTCGTGAGTAAAAACACTTATTGTAAATACAGTACTGTATTTTGATTAAACAAAAACCTAATGGAAATCATCAAACTCAAAAGTGTGATATTTCCTAGTTTACGTAAATGGATGGACTACTTTGTTTCCCTCCTATACCTAGTAAAGTGATTTGTTTGTATATTACGCCAAGTATCATCGAACTCCAGTCGTGGAAGAGGGTAGCAAACGGTGTTTCCGGTTCTCAACCGTTGATCCAAAGGTATAGCCAGGTTAATATTAGAAATGTTAGTAAAAATAAAATGATGTTCCTGTATAAGGCATATACGCAGTGTAAATTAGAATAGAAGTTCGCTTGTGCTATGATCTACTATCATATTTTGTTGAGCTTTCGTAGATAGTTAAAAATTAAGAATAATTATTTGGCAGACATAGCAAGAAAAAGAAAATGAATACGGTTGAGATCAACTTACAAAAACACTTTCCATATTTCTATGCGATTGGTTCTCAGTCAATAAATTAATATTAAATTGTAACAGAACTAACATAATTCAATTTAAATCCTGTCCAAATTCAACCTCAGAAGTTTCAAGCGCAATAATTAACAGTAGATCCCTAATAGAAACAACAAGAACCAAATTTCTTGGCTTACAAATTGATAATAAGTTAAATTGGAAAAGTCGTATTAAAAATTACCCCCAAACTAAATTCAACATGTTTTGCTTTAGATCTATGCAAGAGATAGTAAATATGAATACCTTAAAACAATATACTTTCCATACTGCCAGTCGGTATTGAGTTTTAATATAACATTCGGGGGAAATTCTACAGATAGTAACAGTATATTCTCACTACGAAAAAAATACAGTAATTGGAATAATAGTAGGCCTACGTCCAAATCTAGGGAATGGTGTAGGATCGTTTTTAGAAAACTACAAATGATGGCTATGGCTTTCAGTAAATTGTTTCATTAATAAACTTTTTCGTATGTAATCGTGAAAACTTTGTAACTAATGTAAGAGTTCATAGCATATGTACTCGTTAAAAATGACTTTCATACTCCATCGGCAAGTCTATCCTGCTCTCAAAAAAGGAGTGTGTTATATGGCATTAAAATTTTGAATAGCGTCGCTATGGATATAATAAAATAAAACTTAAAACCTAAGATTATTTAGGGCCACATTAATGAAGTACCTAATTCCTCTTGCATTCTATTCTCTAGGTGAATCTGTGACATTCAACAACGCTTCATGATTATTTTTGTCTTGTATTAATTATCAATACTGACCCCCTTGTGATGTAGTAGTGTATTGTAAAACTCTTCTGTATCTATTTAAACTAGACTGTGACTGTAATTAAGACTTTGTAGTACTATTAAGATTTTTTGTCATGTTCCATATTCTAGCTGTAAAGCGATGTAAGAATATCATGGAATGTATATAAATACAATAGAATAGCATTGCTATTTATATGTAAATCTACCACCTCTCGAATAATTTTAGGACAGAGATCACATAATCCTCTAGGATATCCTATTTTCCTTAGATTACTCATTACAAAAATGTCACAGCAACTCTCATTCGATTGATCATATTATTTATAAATTATGATTGTCCGTTAGTATGTAAGATTGTAAGCCATAATCCCAGTGCCCATCCTTCTAAGTCAGTGATGTCAGAGCAAGCGTATATTTCTGACCTTGACGTCGTGCGCGGGCAGCAAGAGCTAAATATGGAAAGAGGAAGGGTTGTGTATATGACTAAGCAACCTGTTAGATTAAGAAAACAGTGGTGCACAATCTTCAAGCGGAACATGAAATTTTATGTCGTTATTTTTTTTGTCTTCTTTCAGTTTAATATTATCTATATTGTCTGTAAAACAAAATTACTAACACTGATTTCTTAATATTGCAGTTGTGTTTTAAATCTTAATAACATAATAGAGAGTTAAGAAGAAATATTCACTGAAATTCCATAGTAGTACAATATTATACTGTATTAAGTGGATGAAACACATCATTAATAAAGAAAGTGATATTCAAAAGAAAGAGATTGAGTATGACATGATAAGTTGCAATTTATATTGATGGTATCTTTAGCCTTACAAAAGTAATCAATAAACTAATCAAAACAATATTACAGTACAAAGCAAAGTTACCTAGGTACTGTATCTGTTTTAAGTGTAACTAATATTACATAACAAAACTCTTATCGCATTATGCTTTTAAGGCGATATTTGTGAGCAACTTCCTATCATCAGAATATTAAATTATTTTCTCGAAATCTGCTGAAGCTATAGACCTGACATTTTTACAACACATGGGCACGTATCTTTTGCTTATGATGTAACAGTAGTTGCTTTGTTATCTCATTTCCTTACAAACAATTTCCATGCGAATATTTTCAAAATTTTCAAAACACTATCTTCAGTAATACGTATATACGGTATATTAGATTTACGAAAACATTCTGTAAGGCTACTAAATAAATAGGCCTATACCTGAAAATTTTAATTTCTATACGAAAGGTTGAGAAAATATTTCTTTTGAATAAAAAAATCAAACTTGTGAAAAATGAGCATTAAAATTAAAACTTACATTCTTATAATGCACTTATACTTCTCAGGCAAATCTAAAAATTAACATGGATACAGTTTTAATAAGTTCTCTTCCCTTTATCTATTGAATCAGTGCTGGCCATCCCTGAATATAGCTCGACCAAGCGGCATATACCAGCTCTTTCGTCTGTCTCTTTCCTTTCCGCTGTAAAGCGCTCAGGCTCTCCTGGGCTCTAAAGCGCGCGCTTGCTCTTGTGGGCATCAATTGACATGCCTGTTCTATGTGAAAAACAGCCATATTAATGTTAATACAGAGCACTAGATTTAGTTCTATTTGGTTTGCATGTAACTCTCATGCTGATTGCATACACATGGACACAATAATTCTTTCTTTAATTGAAAGGAATTGATTAAAATTAAAAGTAAATATTTCGGTTCACTCTATGTTCATATAATGGTAGAACAATTAATAGTAAGGATACTACCTCAGATAGGCCTAATGAAGAGGAATACACCATAAATAGGTACACGAAAATTATCACTTTTAATTTTTACTTATTTACAGATCTAAACTTAATTACTTTTTAAGAAGCCCGCAGAATCATTGCCGCCCTCACGTAAGTCCGCCATCGGTCCCTATCCTGTGCAAGATTAATGCAGTCTCTATCATCATATCCCATCTCCCTCAAATCCATTTTAACAGTATCCTCCCATCTACGTCTTGGCCTCTCCAAAGGTCTTTTTCCCTCCTGCCTCCCAACTAACACTCTGTATGCATTTATGGATTCGCCCTTATATATTCTATATGCCCTGCCCAACTCAAACGTCTTGATTTAATATCCCTAATGATACCAGGAGAAGAATACAATGCGTGCAGTTCTGCGTTGTGTAACTTTCTCCATTCTCCTGGAACTTCATCCCTCTTAGCCCCAAAAATTTTCCTAAGTATCTTATTTTCAAACATCCTTAATCTCTGTTCCTCTCTCAAAGTGACAGTCCAAGTTTTACAACCATACATAACAACCGGTAATATAACTGTTTTTAAATTCTGACTTTAAGATATTTTTAGAGCACACTGGATGACAAACGCTTCTTAACCGAATAATAACAGACATTTCCCCATATTTATTCTGCGTTTAATTTCATCCAGAGTATCATTTATGTTTGTTACTGTTCCTCCAAGATATTTGAATTTTTCCACCTCATCGAAGGATAAATCTCCAATTTTTATATTTGCATTTCGTACAATATTCCGGTCACAAGACATAATCATATACTTTGTCTTTTCGGGATTTACTTTCAAACCCATCCCTTTACTGGCTTCAAGTAAAATTTGCGTGCTTTCCTGCTAACATAGTCACGTCATCCACATACAAAAGAAGCTGATATAACGCGTTCAATTCCAAACCCTCTCTGTTATCCTGAACTTCTCTACTGGCATATTGTAGAGCGAAGTTAAAAAGTAAAGGTGATAGTGCATCTACTTGCTTTAGCCCGCAGTGAATTGGAAAATCATCAGACAGAACCTGGCTTTTACGGACTCCGCTGTAAGTTTCACTGAGACACATTCTAATTAATCGAACTAGTTTCTTGGAAATACCAAATTCAATAAAAATGTTATATAAAACTTCTGTCTTAACCGAGTCATATGCCTTTTTGAAATCTAATAATAACTGATGTACTGTACCCTTAGGCCTATACTTCTTGTTTTTCTTCAATATGTGTAGAATACAAAAAACTGATCAATAGTCGATCTAAACTCTTAAAGGAAATTACTCATAAAATTAATAATAAAACACTTCACATAAATTTTACAAAGTAACATAGATGCAGATTCATAAACTAGGAACAAAATTTTTCCTGTTCCAGCAACCTCTGTGCAATATCTTCAACTGGTTTGAATCAACACAACCAAGTACGAACAAATAACACCAAGTGTTGCGTAAAGAAAAGACAAGTCAATGTTAAACACTCCACACACTGTAAATATAGTTTCTATACCCGACATATGGTTGACTATCTTCTCCATTTCTATCTTGACATTGTTTGCCAGAATACATTGCAGTAATATTTGCTTGATTTGGATTATAGATTGTTTAGATTCTTGAGTTGTCCAGTCACACAACACACACATTTCCGTAAATAGCATCAGACTCGTAAAAGTAATCAATAAACAGACACACATTACAATTCTCTTTGATTCAGGTACTGATTCATCATTCGACATTACTACATAATAGAGCAGAGCAAACGACGTGCATATAATATTCATAAAAATCCAAGCAAATGCAGCAAGGAGAGGAATTCCGAAAACTGAGTTAATTAGACAACTTGTGTCATATAGTTTCCTGAATATGAAGCCAATATTCTTTATTTTCTGCATCAGTTTTGGTTTCGGAAATATAGCGTTGGTGTCAAAAGCCTTCCTAACATCGATTTCATAAACCTCATCACTGTCGATACGCCAAGGAAAATCTTCTCGGAATAATAGTGACTGTTGTAAGGAATAAATTATATAGTTGAGACGCTTATATCTTTGTCTTACAAACAACACGAAATTTAAAAACAATAGAAGCATCACTGTATCTGCGTAAGTGAAAATGTTGGACGTAATTATGTTCATTGTGTCCCAGAAAGATTTACTCTCATAGCAAATCAAGGCAATTGGTATCAAAACACAAGTGATGTGGATTATGAAATTCAATATAATCTGTGTTCTTTTTCTTTTGTACATTAAACGCCTTTCCTCTTCTGTGAATAGAACTCTGTCTACTTCTGATAGTACTTTGAATATCTGGTGAATAATAAGCCCTCTAGGACAAACAAAAGTAAATATTGAAATCAATGCCGTTGCAACCAGTGGTAACATTTGAAGATATTTTATAAAGATAACTTTCTTTTCAACTTCTTCCGAAATCCACCACTCTACAAAAATACATGTGAAAATTGAAAACGCGATTAAACAGAACACACACCAGCAGAGTTCAATAATTTCCAGAAATTGTTTATTACTGCCAAGTTTCTTCAATGGATGTCTTCGAAATGACATTATTCCAACAATTTTACAAGCGTAGAGCAGTGGAGTCATAGACGAACAGATTGAATCAATATCATCCATTTTCCTTATGTAATTTATCTTTATGAAATTGGCTGATGATAGAATGAAAATTCCGCAGTGACTGGGTCTATTAGGAAGAGACAATAATGTGAAGTAACAAGCTAAATAAGAAATACAAGCTTTTCAATTTTGGAGGATAAATTATTACAGACGCGTGCTCGACAGGTAAAGCCAATTAGATAATGGCCTGCTTCGTAATTAGCTACAGCCTAATGTGATAAGATCTCTCTTATTAAGCATATTGGCTCATTGTTTATTAAGTGATGTTGTTGAATCGTTTGTCGTTAAAGAAAGGGAATATCTGACATATTATCGCGCATAAACATTATCTCATATAGGAGTGACTGAGTAAATAAATAAATAATTAAATAAATAAATAAATTTATTTTATAGAGAGTGGAAGGTAACCACTTTACCAAAATGAAAGTGGTACCCTAGATCATGAGGAGAAATTTGAAAAATCGAAATAAGTTATTTTTCTAACATTCGACGTTTTAGAGCAAATCGTTATGTTTCTAAGAAACATTTGGTAACATCACGGCTAATGCAACAAACATCAGTTCAAACACTCGTAATGCCGCACTTTGACTATTGTGACGTGCTGTTCACTTAAGCGCCGAACTCTCGAAGAAATTACGTGTTCCTAAAATGTGTGCATTGTCAACGATACAATCATATCTCACCATTTTTCGAATCTTTATCTTGGCTCCGGCTTAACGATCGCAGACCTTTACACTGTCATTCTCTTCTATTTCAAATTCTGCGCACCTCAGCCCCAAATTATCTGTCATCTCGTCTTGTTTATTTATACTCCAACCATAACCTAAATATTCGATCTCAGATCACTGGAACATTGAGTATACTTCCCGATACTCTTCACCATTCACCGTTTCAATTTCTCGTCGTTGGAACTCCCTACCTCCATAATTAAGGGGCTGTCAGACATTTACTAATTTCAATACCCTGTTGTCAAATAGACTGCTTAGACTGTGAGTTTTCCTAAAATATATTTTTTATAATATATGATTTTCATTTTTGTATATATATTTTATTAATTATTTTCACAATTACTTCGATTCACATTGCTTGTAATTGTTTGAATCTTAGAATTACCTGTAATTAAACTTGTTTTAATTTTCCTATTATTATTATTATTATTATTATTATTATTATTATTATTATTATTATTATTATTATTAGTTGTATATTTTTCCTGTGTTTCTGTCATTTTTATATTTGCTATTGTTTTTATGCTGGTTGAGTAGAAGGGAAGGCTTTATGACCTTAACTCTGCCAGGAGAAACAAATCAAATAAATAAATATAGCAATTAGCCATTTCTCTCGGGCCGTTACTGCAATAGAGCGTTGGAAACAATAGGCAAAGATTATTTCGCTACTCGAAGCGGATGAGCCAGAAGTGGGGCATGTCAAATACACGGTGAAATACTCAGAAGTCTATTTCAAATTGCATTCACCGTGAAGTCCAAAAATATATACCGGTGTTTCGAAATTCACATTACAAATTCCTAGAACTTGTATAGGGAACTGAGTAGATAACTTTTTCAACAGTAACTCATGTCCGAAAATGTAAATTTTCCTTGCTACAAGCAAAAAAAGTTCTAATCAAGTGTTTGAATCTCTCACTTCTACTGGCTCAGAGAGGGGAATTTGCGTAATTTCAGTTCAGATCAAAGTGTGTGTAATGTACAGTGTTAAAAATAACAATAACAATAAGGAAAATGTTCATTTTTCACATTAACAAATTTGATTCCACGTAACTTTAAGAAGCAGTTATATTCTTATTCAAATGACATTTAGTCCGTTTTTGCAAATAACCACTCAGCTGTCTGTTGCATTGGATCCTCCTCCACAACAACAGCGGCTCAATGTGACGATCACCAACTTCATTGGAAACATTGTCCCTACTTATCATGTTATTGTAGAGTCGCTCACAAAATTCTGCTGTGCATTGAATATCCTGTGCAGGAACAAGAAGTCGTACAAGCAGATCTTCCACAGACTCTCTTAAATAGAACTATCCATGTGGCCTCACAAAAAAAGGTTGAGTGGATTTAAATCCGGTGATCGCGGAGGCCAACCACATGGACAACTCACTTTGTACTTGCCGTTCGTAATCTCCTAGACCAAAGATTCGGAACGAGATGATAGAACGAAGTGGGAAATTGAAACACTTGATTTGAAATTGATTTACTTCTAGCACGGAAACCGTATTTACTCAGTGACCTCTACAAGTCATAGGAGTTCTAATGGGAATTTCGAAACACATTGCGTAATATTTCTGTTTTATATTTCAATAAGGAAAATATTTAATTATATAACTTATAATATAACACATCAGAAATGAAAGTCTTTGCTCTTATTTCATGTCCAATATGTTCAGCTGGTTTGAATTAACACAACCACGTACGAACAAATAACACCAAGTGTTGCGTAAAGAAAGGGTAAGTCAATGTTAAACACTCCACAAGCTGTAAATACAGCCTCCATACCAGTCACATTAGCGACCAACCTCTCCAGTTCTATCCTTATGTCGTGTTCTAGAGCAGACCCTAGTATTACCTTCTTCACATGGATTAGGGCTTTTCTAGATTCATCCGTTGTCAAATGACAAAACACACACATTTCAGTAAGTAGCATCAGATTTGTGAGAGTAAGCATTGCAGATCCAGATAGTAACATTTCTTTCGATTCATTGAAAGTTTCTCTAGAATCCAACTGCATGAATATATCAAACCATACGAAGTGCATATAATATTCATAAACATCCACGGAATTGCAACGAGAAGAGTAATTCCACAAACTGAGTTAATTAAACATCTTGTGTCATGTAATTTAATGAATATTAAGCTGAAGTCCTTAATTTTGTGTATCAGTTTTGCTTTCTTTAATACAACGTCGATGTCAAAAACATTATCTTTATTGATTCCGGGGACTCCAATACGGTTAATATGACGTGTGAAGTTTCCTCGATTTGACCGTAACTGAAATAAAGATTTCACAGCACAGTTGAGACGTTCATATCTTACTCTTAAACACAATATTAAATTAAAGAACAAGATATGAGTAACAACGCCAGTGTAACCGAATAAACCAAATATAGCTAATTCTTTTGTACGTTTGAAAGGGTCATTTCCACACGAAAGCAGTACAACAGGTAGCTCGATGCAGGCGATATGCAATGTAAGACTCAATATAATGTTTGTTCTGTTCTGTCTGTATATCAAACGCTTTTCCTCTTCGTTCAATAAAACATCATCCACTTCTGATAGAGTCTCAAATATCTGGTAAATAATAAGCCTCTTAGGAGTAACAAATACGATCAGTGTAATCAAAACTGTTACACACCCCGGTAATATTTGGAGACAAGAAATAAATATTTCTTTCTTTTCATATCCTGATGATAACTGACACACCATCAAAAAATATGAGGTGACTGAAAACAAGATAAAGCAGAACATGGTCCAGCACCATCCAATATTTCCAATAAATCCTCGACAGATTCCATATTTCGCCAAATGTCGTATAGGAAATAAGGTTATTCCAATAATTCCACAAGCATAGATCAGTGGCGTCATAGAGGAATGTATAGAATTAAATTCATTCATTTTTCTTACTTCCATTTATTTCGCCAAATTCAGTGAGTTTTAATGAAAATTCTTCGCTGAATTCCTTCTACAAATAATGACCTGAAGTATGAAATAACATATGAAACTATACGTTTGATAATTTAAATTTACAAAAGGAATAAGTAGATAGAGTTGATAGCTACATACACTCGAAATGATTACTGATATGAATCTCTCGTAGTTTCAATTAGCAATATGATATCAACACATTCCTTATGTTTACAATTTCGGTAATGAAACTGATATGGACTCGTCATAAACAAAACATAAGATTTTATCATGCGTATTATGCATCTATTCATAACAATATCATTTATGCAGGGATATCATTTTATTTTTACTTCATTTTTTATTGTACCTCAGTGTTTTAATGTACTTCACTCCCATCCCTTCTACTAATGAATTTCAACCGTCCTCCACACAGAACCAAGGCCGTATATAGTAAACAGTACTGAGTTAGTACGTATAGTATGTTCCAAAAATATGTTCGCGTTTTCCAGTGACGAAGGAGCTTTCAATATTGAATAATATTTTCGCACATGTACTGTAGTCCTTTTGCCTACGTCGCATCCCGGTTTCCCCTACCCGCTTCTGCTCGCCCCTCTGTAAAGTCTAGTGGCTGGGCTGTCTTGGCTCTTTTCTGAAAACAATATTTTCTGTTAGGAATTGGACGTCTACGTAATATTATACAAGTGTTTAAAATAACTTGAATAAAGGGGCCTCATTAACGAATTAACTGTCACGTTATTTCCCCCCTTTCTACGACTGTGCGACAAAACCACTTGGTCGGACAGTAGATAGCGTGTCTGAGTAATTTTATCTCTTCGAACCGGGCAGAAGTGAAGACTGAATTTACAATACGTAAGGTACTCTTTTATAGAGTAGGTACAGAATTATTTCAAAATGAGTTACTAGTACGAAGGACTAAACTTGTAATTAGTCTATAGTGCGATAATATGCACAAAAGAACTGAGGCCTGTATCGAAATGAACGGCCACCATTTTCAAAAATGTCTTTCAATATCCATATTATGATTATTTTTCAATGTAACTTGATCCTGTGTAGTGTACGCTAATGTACTGTAGACAGTATAATATACACTTAATAATGAATATGTCTGCATGGATAGGTCAGTTCGTGAGTAAAAACACTCATTGTTAGTACAGTAGATTTGCTGTATTTTGATTAAACAAAAACCTAATGAAAATCATCAAACTCAAAATTGTGATATTTCCTACTTTCCGTAAATGGATGAACTATTTTTCTTCCCTCCTATACCTAGTAAAGTGATTTGTTTGTATATTACGCCAAGTATCATCGAACTCCAGTCGTGGAAGTGGGTAGCAAACGGTGTTTCCGGATCTCAACCGTTGATCCAAAGGTGCAGCCAGGTTAATATTAGCGTTGTTAGTAAAAATAAATTTATATCCCAATATCAGGCAAATAAACAGTGTAAATTGTAATAGAAGTTTGCTTGTGCTATTATCTACTAATATCATATTTTGTTGAGCTCTCGTAGACAGTTAATAATTTTGGTATAAATATTCGGCAGAGACAGCAAGAAAAAGGAAATTAATGCAACTGCGAATCAACCTAAATACACATTCCATACTCGTATGCGATTGGTTCTCAGGCAATTAATTAGTATTAAATTGTAACAGAACTAACATAATTCAATTTAAATTCTGTCCAAATTCAACCTCGCAAATTTCAAGTGCAAGTCCCAACAAGAACCAAATTCCTTGGCTTACAAATCAATTATGTGTTAAATTGGAAAATTCGTATTAAAAAATTACCCCCAAACTAAATTCAACATGTTTTGCTATTAGATTTATGCAAGAGGTATTAAATATCAGTACCTGAAAACAATTAGTTTGCATACTGCTAGTCGGTAATGAGTTTTGGAATAACATTCTGGCGAAATTCTACAGATATATTCCTACTACATAAAAGAGTACAGTAATTGGAATAATAGTAGGCCTACGTGCGAAATCTAGGGAATCGTGTATACCATTTTTAAAAAACTACAAATAATGGCTATAGCTTTCAGTATATTTTTTCATTAATAAACTTTTTCTTATGTAATCGTGAAAACTTTGTGACTAATTTAAGAGTTCACAGCATAATATACTCGTCAAAAATGACTTTCATACTCCATCGACAAGTCTTACTTACTTACTTACAAATGGCTTTTAAGGAACCCGAAGGTTCATTGCCGCCCTTACATAAGCCCGCCTTCGGTCCCTATCCTGTGCAAGATTAATCCAGTCTCTATCATCATATCCCACCTCCCTCAAATCCATTTTCATATTATCCTCCCATCTACGTCTCGGCCTCCCTAAAGGTCTTTTTCCCTCCGGTCTCCCAACTAACACTCTATATGCATTTCTGGATTCGCCCATATGTGCTACATGCCCTGCCCATCTCAAACGTCTGGATTTAATGTTCCTAATTATGTCAGCTGAAGAATACAATGCGTGCAGTTCTGCATTGTGTAACTTTCTCCATTCTCCTGTAATTTCATCCCTCTTAGCCCCAAATATTTTCCTAAGCACCTTATTCTCAAACACCCTTAACCTATGTTCCTCTCTCAGAGTGAGAGTCCAAGTTTCACAACCATACAGAAGAACCGGTAATATAACTGTTTTATAAATTCTAACTTTCAGATTTTTGGACAGCAGACTGGATGATAAGAGCTTCTCAACCGAATAATAACACGCATTTCCCATATTTATTCTGCGTTTAATTTCCTCCCGAGTGTCATTTATATTTTTTACTGTTGCTCCAAGATATTTGAATTTTTCCACCTCTTCGAAGGATAAATCTCCAATTTTTATATTTCCATTTCGTACAATATTCTGGTCACGAGACATAATCATATACTTTGTCTTTTCGGGATTTACTTCCAAACCGATCGCTTTACTTGCTTCAAGTAAAATTTCCGTGTTTTACCTAATCGTTTGTGTATTTTCTCCTAACATATTGACGTCATCCGCAAGACAAGAAGCTGATGTAACCCGTTCAATTCCAAACCCTGCCTGTTATCCTGAACTTTCCTAATGGCATATTTAAAGCGAAGTTAAAAAGTAAAGATAATAGTGCATCTCCCTGCTTTAGCCCGCAGTGAATTGGAAAAGCATAAGATAGAAACTGACCTATACGGACTCTGCTGTATGTTTCACTGAGACACATTTTAATTAATCGAACTAGTTTCTTGGGAATACCAAATTCAATAAGAATATCATATAATGCTTCGCTCTTAACCGAGTCATATGCCTTTTTGAAGTCTATGAATAACTGATGTACTGTACCCTTATACTCTCATTTTTTCTCTATTATTTGTCGAATACAAAAAATCTGATCAATAGGCGAACTATTACTCCGAAAACCGCACTGATGATCCCCAATAATTTCATCTACGTACGGAGTTAATCTTCTCAAAAGGATATTGAACAAAATTTTGTACGACGTCAACAAAAGTGATATTCCTCGAAAGTTACCACAGTTGGTTTTGTCCCCCTTTTTAAAAATAGGTACAATTATGGACTGCTTCCATTGTTCTGGTACAATTTCCTTTTCCCAAATAGCAAGTACAAGTTTATAAATTTCGCTATATAATGCACTTCCACGCTCTTGTATTAATTCTGCTGGAATTTGATCGATACCTGGAGACTTGTACTTTTTCAGATTTTCTCCTGGAGACTTGTATTTTTTCAGATTTTCTATTGCAATTTCGACTTCTGAAAGCGTGGGTTCGGGTATAAGTGGCTCAGCAGTTTGTATTTCAATTTCGTCCTGATGATTTCTATTTGGCCTATGTACATTTAGTAGTTGCGCAAAATAGTTTTTCCATCTGTTTAGGATTGATGGAGAGTCTGCAAGCAAGTCACCATTCTCATCCTTGATCACGTTTACCATTGGCTGATATCCGTTCTTAAATTCCTTTATACCCTTATATAAATCTAGAATGTTTTTATTCTTACTATTTGTTTCTACCTCATTCAGTTTTTCCTTCAAGTAACCTCTCTTTTTATTCCTAAATGTACGACTTCCTTCTCGTCTTTCATTGAAATAAATATCTCTCTTCTCCTCAACTGGATCCTGTAAGAATTTCAATTTTTCCTGTTTCCTTCTTTCTACTGCAATGCAAGAATCTTCATCAAGCCACGGTTTCTTTTTCTTAGTTTCATAAGAACCTATGCTCTGGTCAGCTGCAATTTTGATACTATCTGTGACAAGTCTATCGTGCTATAAAAATGGAGTGCGTCATATGGCATTAAAAATTGTTAATAGCGTCGCTATGTATATATAAAAAATGAAACTCTAAACATAAGATTATTTAGGGGCACATTAAAGAAGTACTTAATTTCTCACTCCTTCTATTTTGTAGGTGAATTTATGATATTCAACAACGCTTCATGAATATTTCGGGCTTGTATTAACTATCGATATTAACCCCTTGTTATGTAGTAGTATATTGCAAAACTCAACTGTATTTATTTCAACTAGACTGTGGCTATAATTAAGACTTTGTAGTACTATTAAGACCATGTATTGTGGGTCCCTATCACCATGGCATGGCGCGTCCTCAGGTTGCAGATAGAGGAGACGGCCTCCAGATATGGAGGGTAGCTGTGAATATATTGAATAAGCAGTCGTAGACAGCCGATAAGGGGTGGTCCTCCAGCTTGGGGTTGGGCGAAGGGCTAACAACCCATCACCGTTAAAAAAACAGCTTGTTACGAATCCCTACAATAAGCCTGGGAATAGGACTGATTCTCTGGCACGACCACAGCAAAGGAATAAGGTTTTGAGATTTGGCACTTGGAACGTAACTAGTCTTTATAGAACAGGAGGGGTAACATTAGTAGCTAAAGAACTAGCTAGATATAGAATAGACTTCGTGGGAGTACAAGAGGTTAGGTTAGATGGGAATGGCATATCACAAATAGGAGCTTACTTGTTGTATTATGGGGAAGGAAACAATAATCACCAATTAGGAACAGGATTCTTTGTTCATAAAGGAATAAAATCAGCAGTAAAAAAGGTCGAATTTATCAGTGACAGGTTATCATATTTAGTACTTAAGGGTAGATGGTGCGACATCATAGTTATAAATGCTCACGCCCCTACAGAAGAGAAAGACGGCCATATAAAGGATAGCTTCTATGAGGAATTGGAACAGACTTTTGATCAGTTACCTAGATATCACATGAAAAATTTATTGGGGGATTTCAACGCTAAAGTAGGTCAGGAGGATATTTTTAGACCAACTATTGGAAAAGAGAGCCTACACGTAACTAGTAGTGACAATGGAGTTAGATTAGTCAACTTTGCCACATCGAAAAATTTAATTGTCAAAAGTACAACATTCCCCTATAAGGATATACATAAATATACTTGGACTTCTCCAGATGGATTGACACACAACCAAATAGATCACATCTTGATAGATAAACGGAGACATACTAGTATAGTAGACATTCGAATTTTCAGGGGGGCAGACTGTAATTCTGACCATTATTTGGTAATTGGAGAATTAAGAGAAAGACTATCAGTAGCCAAGCGGGTAGAGCAACAAGCTAATATTAGTAGATTCAATATTTTGAAATTAAAGGACGAGGAAACTAAGCAACGTTATCAGGTTGCAATTTCAAATAGGTTTGCTGCTTTAGCAACTGCTCACGAAGCTGAGGAAGAGTTAGATGTTAATAGCGTGTGGAACAATATCCGAGATAATATCCAAATTGCAGCTGAGCAGAGCATAGGTTATCATGAAACTAAGAAAAAGAAACCGTGGTTTGATGAAGGTTGTTCCATTGCAGTAGAAAGATGGAAACAGGAAAAATTGAAATTCTTACAGGATCCAGTTGAGGAGAAGAGAGATAATTATTTCAATGAAAGACGGGAAGCAAGTCGTACACTTAGGAATAAAAAGAGAGGTTACTTGAAGGAAAAACTGAATGAAGTAGAAACAAATAGTAAGAATAAAAACATTCGAGATTTATATAAGGGTATAAAGGAATTTAAGAACGGATATCAGCCAAGGGTAAACGTGATCAAGGATGAGAATGGTGACTTGCTTGCAGAATCTCCATCAATCCTAAACAGATGGAAAAACTATTTTGCGCAACTACTAAATGTACATAGGCCAAATAGAAATGGTCGGGACGAAATTGAAATACAAACTGCTGAGCCATTTATACCCGAACCCACGCTTTCAGAAGTCGAAATTGCGATAGAGAATCTGAAAAAGTACAAGTCTCCAGGTATCGATCAAATTCCAGCAGAATTAATACAAGAGCGTGGAAGTGCATTATATAGCGAAATTTATAAACTTGTACTTGCTATTTGGGAAAAGGAAATTGTACCAGAACAATGGAAGCAGTCCATAATTGTACCTATTTTTAAAAAGGGGGACAAAACCAACAGTGGTAACTTTCGAGGAATATCACTTTTGTTGACGTCGTACAAAATTTTGTCCAATATTCTTTTGAGAAAATTAGCTCCGTACTTAGATGAAATTATTCGGGATCATCAGTGCGGTTTTGGGGTAATAGATCGACTATTGATCAGATTTTTTGTATTCGACAAATAATGGAGAAAAAATGGGAGTATAAGGGTACCGTACATCAGTTATTCATAGATTTCAAAAAGGCATAATATGACTTGGTTAAGAGGGAAGTATTATATGATATTCTTATTGAATTTGGTATTCCCAAGAATCTAGTTCGATTAATTAAAATGTTTCACTGTGAAACATACGGCAGAGTCCGTATAGGTCAGTTTCTATCTGATGCTTTTCCAATTCACTGCGGGCTAAAGCAGAGAGATGCACTATCACCTTTACTGTTTAACTTCGCTTTAGAATATGCCATTAGGAAAGTTCAGGATAACAGGCAGGGTTTGGAATGGAACGGGTTTCATCAGCTTCTTGTCTATGCGGATGACGTGAATATGTTAGGAGAAAATCCACAAACGATTAGGATAAACACGAAAATTTTACTTGAAGCAAGTAAAGCGATCGGTTTGGAAGTAAATCCCGAAAAGACAAAGTATATGATTATGTCTCGTGAACAGAATAATTTACGAAATAGAAATATATAAATTGGAGATTTATCCTTCGAAGAGGTGGAAAAATTCAAATATCTTGGAGCAACAGCAACAAATATAAATGACACTCGGGAGGAAATTAAACGCAGAATAAATATGGGAAATGCGTGTTATTATTCGGTTGAGAAGCTCTTATCATCCAGTCTGCTGTCCAAAAATCTGAAAGTTAGAATTTATAAAACAGTTATATTACCGGTTGTTCTTTATGGTTGTGAAACTTGGACTCTCACTCTGAGAGAGGAACATAGGTTAAGGGTGTTTGAGAATAAGGTGCTTAGGAAAATATTTGGGGCTAAGAGGGATGAAGTTACAGGAGAATGGAGAAAGTTACACAATGCAGAACTGCACGCACTGTATTCTTCAGCTGACATAATTAGGAACATTAAATCCAGACGTTTGAGATGGGCAGGGCATGTAGCACGTATGGGCGAATCCAGAAATGCATATAGAGTGTTAGTTGGGAGACCGGAGGGAAAAAGACCTTTAGGGAGGCCGAGACGTAGATGGGAGGATAATATGAAAATGGATTTGAGGGAGGTGGGATATGATGATAGAGACTGGATTAATCTTGCACAGGATAGGGACCGATGGCGGGCTTATGTGAGGGCGGCAATGTACCTTCGGATTCCTTAAAAGCCATTTGTAAGTAAGTGAGAACTATTAAGATTTTTTGACATGTTCCAAATTCTAGCTGTGGAGCTCTGTACGAATACAATGGAATGTAAATAAACATGACACAATACCATTGCTATTTATGTAAATCTACCACCTCTCGAATAATTTTAGGACAGAGATCACATAATCCTCCAGGATATCTAATTTTCCTTAGATCTACTCATTACAAAAATATCACTGCTACTCTCAATTGAGTGATCATATTGTTTATAAATTATGATGTCCGTTAGTACAGTAAGATTATAAGCCAAATTGCGATGCCCCACCTTCTACGTGAAGTGTGCAGAAAAACAGCCATATTAATGATAATACGGAACACTATTTAGTATGCATGTAACTCTAACGCTGATTGTAAACATATGGACACAATAATCGTTTCTTAATAATTTAAAGTAAATATTTCGGTTCACTTCGTTGTTGATATAATGGTAGCACAATTAATAGCAAGTATACTACCTCTAATAGGCCTAATGAAGAGGAATAGGTACACCATAAATAGGTACACGAAAATTATCACGATTAATTTGTATTTATTTACAGATCTAAACTTACTTACAAATGGCTTTTAAGGAATATGCAGGTTCATTGCCGCCCTAACATAAGCCTGCCATTGGTCCCTATACTGTGCCAGATTAATCCAGTTTGTATCATCATTTTAATAAAAGACATAAATCAGATCTTCATCTACCCTCTGTTAGTCTAAGCTGTTTTAAAAAAGGAGTTCGCTATTCATGTATAACAGTCTTCAATGCACTGCCTAATTATCTTAAAGATTTGAAGAACAACGAGAAAAGGTTCAGAAAAGAATTAACCAAATTTCTACATACTCATACCTTCTACATAATTGATGAATTGTTTATGCTTGTGAATTGAATTATTCTACTTAAATGACATGTACAATTTTATATAGCTCAACTAAAATATGTTTTTATATTGACTTAATCTGTTTACTATGTATTGTATTTTTTGTTTAGCATAACTGATGAATTGCATGTACTGTAAATTGAATAGTATACTGTATAGGTCAACTGATGAATTGTTTAAGCTTATAAATTGAATTAATCTACTTCATATGAATTGTATAGCTTAACGAAAATAAGTTTGTAAATTGAACTAATTTGATTGTATATGTTTGTATAGTTTGGCTGATGAATTGTATATGTTCTTAAAATGATTACTAGTCTGTGTAGCTCTACTGATGAATTGTATATAGACCTACTGTAAATTGAATGGTAATATGTATAGCTCAACTGATGAATTGTTTATGATTATAAATTGAATTAATTTACTTGATATTAATTGCACAAATTTGTATAGCTTAATGAAAGTATGCTACTTTGTATTGTATATATTTGTATAGTTTTGGCCGATGAATTGTATATGCTTTAAATTGAATAGTAATCTATATAGCTCTACTGATAAATTGTTTGTGTTTGTAATTTGAAGTAGTTTGCATGATATGTATTATCAATTTCTGTATATCACAACTGGTTGAATTGTTTATGCCTTAAATTTAATTAAATTGTTTTGTATTATAATATAGCTCAACTTATGAATGATCGTTTGCGTTTGTAAATTTAATAATCTGATTGGCTATGTATTGTATACTTTTAGTAGAGCCATCGATGTAGCTCAGTCGACAGACTCGCTGGGCTGCTGATCCGGAGCTGCGTTCGGGCTTGGGTTGGATCCCCCTTTGGACTTTGGTTTCTTCGGAGGTTTTCCCCAGCCGTGGGACTGAAGCCGGATGGTCTATGGCGAGTCCTTGGCATCAACCCCTTTGATTTGATTACCCCCTTTGATTTGATTACCTGGTTGGGTTTTTCCGAGGTTTCCCCCACCGAAAAGGCAAATGTCGGGTAATATTTTGGCGAATCCTCGGACCTCATCTCACTACATCTCGCCAAAATGTAAAAAAAGTAAAAATATTGTACAAAATTGTAAAAATTGTAGAAAATTACTAAATTGTAAAACTATAAAAATTGGTAAAAATTGTAATTGTAATATTGTAAAATGTTGACATGTTCCACATCTTAAAGCTTCATTGCTCATGTAAGATCTATGGAATAAAATAAATGAATGAATGAATGAATTTCCCACCTCCCTGAAATCCATTTTAATATTATTCTCCCATCTACGTCTCGGCCTCTCCAATGGTCTTTTTCCCTTCGGCTTTCCAGCTAACACTCTAAATGAATTTCTCGACTTGCCCATACGTGCTACATGCCCCGCCCATCTCAAACGTCTGGATTTAATGTTCCTAATTATGCCAGATGACAAGTATAATGCGTGCAGTTCTGCGTTGTGTGACTTTCTCCATTCGCCTGTAACTTCATCCCTCTTAGCCCCAAATATTTTCCTAAGAACCTTATTCTCAAACACCCTTAATCTCTGTTCCTCTCTCAAAGTGACAGTCCAAGTTTCACAACCTTACAGAACAACCGATAATATAACTGTTTTATAAATTTAACTTTCAGATTTTTGACAGCAGGCTAGATGAAAAGCTTCTCAACCAATAATAACAGGCATTTCCCACATTTATTTCGTGTTTAATTTACTCCCGAGTGTCATTTATATTTGTTATTGTTGCTCCAAGATATTTAAATTTTTCCACCTCTTGGAAGGATAAATTTCCAATTTTTATATTTCCATTTCATACAACATTCTGGTCACGAGACATAATTATATACTTTGTATTTTAGGGATTTACTTCCAAACCTATCCCTTTATTTGCGTCAAGTAAAATTGCCGTGTTTTCCGTAATCGTTTTTGTATTATCTCCTAACATATTTACGTCGTCCACATAGACAAGAAACTGATATAACCCATTCAATTCTCTGTTATCCCGAACTTTTCTACTAGCATATTGTAGAACAAAGTTAAAGAGTAAAGGTGATAGTGCATCTCTTTGCTTTAGCCCGCAGTGAATTTGAAAAGTATCAGACAGAAGCTCGCCTGTACGGACTCTGCTGTACGTTTCACTGAGACACATTTAAATTAATCGAACTAGTTCCTTGGGAATACCAAATTCAATAAGAATGTTGTATGAAACTTCTCTCTTAACCGAGTCGTATGCCTTTTAGAAATCTATGAATAACTGATGCACTGTACCCTTAGTCCTATACTCTCATTTTTTCTCCAATATCTGTCGAATACAAGGAATCTGATCAATAGTCGATCTAAACACTTAAACGAAATTACTCATAAAATTCATAATAACAAACACTTCAGATAAATTTTACAAAGAAACACAGATACAGATTCATAAACTGGGAACGATATGTTTCCTGTTCCGGCAACCTGTGTCCAATATCTTCAGCTGGTTTGAATCAACACAACCAAGTACGAACAAATGACACCAAGTGTTGCGTAAAGAAAAGGCAAGTCAATGTTAAACACTCCACAAGCTGTAAATATTGCTTCCATACCCATCATATGGTTGACTAACCTCTCGAGTTCAATCTTCACGTTGTTCTCTAGAGTACATTGCAGTAATATTTTCTTGATTTGGATTATAGATTGTTTAGATTCTTGAGTTGTCCAGTGACACAACACACACATTTCCGTAAATAGCACCAGACTCGTAAAAGTAATCAATATACAGACAAACATTAAAATTTTCTTTGATTCAGTAAACGATTCATCATTCGACATTACTACATAATAGAGCAGAGCAAACGACGTGCATATAATATTCATAAAATTCCAAGAAAATGCAGCAAGGAGAGGAATTCCGAAAACTGAGTTAATTAGACAACTTGTGTCATATAGTTTGCTGAATATGAAGCCAATATTCTTTATTTTCTGCATCGGTTTTGGTTTCGGAAATATAGCGTTGGTTTCAACAGCCTTTCTTACATTGATTGTAGAAACCTCATTTCTGTCGATACGACATGGAAAGTCTTCTCGGATTAATAGTGACTGTTGTAAGGAATAAATTATATAGTTGAGACGCTTATATCTTTGTCTTACAAACAACACGAAATTTAAAAACAATAGAAGCATCACTGTATCTGCGTAAGTGAAAATGTTGGACGTTATTATCTTCATTGTGTCCCAGAAAGATTTACGTTCATAGCAGAACAATGCAATTGGCATCAAAACACAAGTGATGTGGATTATGAAATTTATCATAATCTGTGTTCTTTTTCTCTTGTGCATTAAACACCTTTCCTCTTCTGTGAATAGAACTCTATCTACTTCTGATAGTACTTTGAATATCTGGTGAATAATAAGTCCTTTGGGACATACGAAAGTAAATATTGAAATCAATGTCGTTGCAACCAGTGGTAACATTTGAAGAAACTTTATAAATGTAACTTTCTTTTCAACCTGTTCAGAAAAACAGCACTCCACCAAAATACATGTGATAATTGAAAACGCGATTAAACAGAACACACACCAGCAGAGTTCAATAATTTCCAGAAATTCTTTATTACAGCCAAGTTTCTTCAATGGATGTCTTCGAAATGACATTATTCCAACAATTTTACAAGCGTAGAGCAGTGGCGTCATAGACGAACAGATTGAATCAATATCATCCATTTTCCTTATGTAATTTGTCTTTATGAAATTCACTGGTGATAGGATGAAAATTCCGCAGTGACTGGTTCTATTAGGAAGAGACAATAATGTGAAGTAACAAGCTAAATAAGAAATACAAGCTTTTGAATTTTGCAGGATAAATTATTACAGACGCGCGCTCGATAGGTAAAGCCAATTAGATAATGGCCTGTTTCGTAATTAGCTACAGCGTAATGTGATAAGATCTCTCTTATTAAGCATATTGTCTCATTATGCAACGAGCCTATAATGATAGTAATTAAGACGCAAGTATGTTTGTTTATGAAACTAGCGCAAGCGAGTTTAATAATTTTCATACGAGCGTCTTAATTACCATTATAGGCAAGTTTCATACGACTTTTTAAGCTCGACCATATTTCTAACTTGAATTTATTCAGACGTATTCATTTCATTTGTATCTGACAGAAGATCGGAAGTGACTTTGCTCATAGCTCTTAAATTGTGAGATGTGCGCAGACGCGAAAGTATTGCTCTTTTCCGAGGAACAATAATGTTATTGACCTTGATATAATGTAACAGGAACTAATTTAAAATAACCTGGAAATTTATTTAGAATTGAAAAACGAGATGACAAATTGAATTTATTTGAATATTATTTACAATTAACGCTAATTATTATAGCAACAGAACATAACCTTCTGCGACAGTATTGGATTTCCAGCCTCCGTGACGTTTCCCTCGCTGTCTTTCGATTGCATATCCGAGAATAATCGAAAACCTGAACTTTAATGAATAGGTGTACTTTAATGACATGCATTAAAGGAGTGCTACCAGGTGTATAATTACTACATTTCGGCATGGTCGAGCTTAAAATAATTTATGACGTACAATCGTTTATCGTTACAGAAAGGGAATAACTGACATGTCATCATGCATAAACATTCTCATAAATGAGATAGAGAAGAAATAAATAAATGAATGAATAAATGAATAAATAAATAAATAAATAAATAAATAAATAAGTAAATAAATCAGTAAGTAAATAAATAAATATATAAGTAAATAAATAAATAAGTAAATAAGTAAATCAGTAAATAAATAAATGAATAAATAACTAAATCGGTAAATAAACGAATAAATAAATCAGTAAAGAAATGAATGAGTAAATAAGTAAATACATAAATCAGTAAATAAATAAATAAATACATTTTTTTTATAGAGAGTGGAAGGTAAGCACTGTACTAAAATGAAACTGGTACCCTAGATCATGAGGAGAGATTTGAACAATCGAAATAAGTTATTTTTCCAAAATTCGACGTTTTAGAGGAAATCGTTATGTTTCTAAGAAACATTTGGTAACATCACGGATAATGCAACAAACATCAGTTCAAACACTCGTAATGCCGCACTTTGACTATTGTGACGTATTGTTCAATGACTTAAGCACCGAACTCTCGAAGAAATTTCACCATCTCACCATTTTTAAAATCTCTATCTTGGCTCCGGCTCAACGATCGCAGAACTTTATACTGTCTTTCTCTTCTATTTCAAATTCTGCACACCTCAGCCCCACGTTATCTGTCGTCTCGTCTTGTTTACTTATGCTTCAAGTGTAACCTAAATACTCGATCTCAGATCACCGGTACATTCAGTATAGCTCATCATAACACTTCGGGATACTTTTCATCATTCACTGTTTCAATTTCTCGTCATTCGAACTTCCTATCTCATACCTTAAAGCAGGGGTCGCCAGTACAGAGCACGCTGGGGCTAGCCTCTCTTACCCGCGGAAAACGCAGTGAACTATAGTGCTCTCGTAGCTGCTAGCAGGTATGCTCTCTATCTCTCCCTGTTGCACGACAGTGCACACGGGACAGCACCGCGTACCCATTGCACATTTCAGCGAGTGCTGACGACCCTGCCTTAAAGGGCTGTCAGACATTTACTAATTTCAAAACATGGTTATCAAATAGACTGCTTAGACTGTGAGCTTCTTTAAAATATTATTATTTCTAATATATGATTTTTATATATATGTATATATATATTTTATTTATTATTTTAATAATTACTTTGATTCACATTGCTGTAATTGTTTGAGTCTTAGAATTATATGTAAATAAACTTGTTTTAATTTTGCTATTATTATTATTATTATTATTATTATTATTATTATTATTAATTGTATATTGTTCCTGTATTTCTGTCATTTTTTATATTTGCTGTTGTTCTTATATTGGTTGAGTAGAAGAGAAGACTTTATGGCCTTAACTCTGCCAGTAGAAACAAATCAAATAAATAAATATAGCAATTAGCCATTTCTCTCGGGCCGTTACCGCAATAGAGCATTGCAAACAATAGGCAAAGATTATTTCGCTACTCGAGGCTAATGAGCCAGACGTGGGGCATGTCAAATACACGGTGAAATATTCAGAAGTCTATTTCAAATTGCATTCACCGTGAAAGTCCAAAAATATATACCGGTGTTTCTAAATTCACATTACAAAGTCCTATAGCTTGTAAAGGGAAATGAGTAGATATCGTTTTCAACAGTAATCCATGTCAGGAAATGTAACTTTTCCTTGCTACAGGCAAAACAAATTCAAATCAAGTGTTTAAATCTCTCACTTCTACTGGCTCAGAGAAGGGAATTTACGTAATTTCAGTTCAGATCAAAGAGTATGTAATGTACAGTGTTAAACATAACAATAAGGAAAATGTTCATTTTTCACATTAACAAATTTTATACCACGTAACTTTAATAATCAGCTTTTCTCTTCTTAAAATGATATTTTGCCAGTCTTTACGAGCATCCACTCGGTTGTCTGTTGCATTGCATCCTTCTGCACTACAACAGCGGCCCGATGAGGCGACTACCAACGTCATTGCAAACATTGTACCTACGAATCTGGTACACTCGCTCACAGACACCTGCTGTGTGTAGAATATCGTTTGCAGCGACAAGAACTTGTACAAGCAGATCTTCCTCCGACTCTCTTACATACAATTCCCCATGTGACACCACAGTTAAAGTCTAGTGGACTTAAATCCGGTGATCTTTGAGGCCAAACATTTGGGGCAACTCACTTTGCATTTACCGTTCGAGATCATTTTGATCAAAGATTCGGGAAGAGATGGATAGAACGAAGTAGGAGATTTAAACACTTGATTTGAATTTGTTTTACTTCTAGCATGGAAACAATACGTTTCCCGACATAGGTTTCTATTTAAAAAAGTTTTTTACTTAGTAACCTCTACAAGTCGTAGGAGTACTAATTGGAATTTCGAAACACCTTATGTAATATTTCTGTTTTAAATTGCATACGGATAATATTTAATTATATAACTTACAATATAACACATAAGAAATGAAAGTGTTTACTCTTCTTTCATGACCAATATGTTCAGCTGGTTTGAATCAACACAATTAAGTACGAACAAATAACACCAAGTGTTACATAAAGAAAAGGCAGATCAATGTTGAACACTCCACACGCTGTAAATACGGCTTCCAAACCCGTCAGATTAGTGACTAGTCGCTCCAGTTCTGTCGTAACGTTGTTTTCTAGAGTGGACCCTAGTATTACCTTCTTTACATGGATTACCGATTTTCTAGATTCATTCGTTGTCAAATGACACTGAACACACATTTCAATAAATATCATCAGGTCTATGAAAGTAAGCAATACACAGGCAGATATTAATATTTCCTTGGATTCATAAGATGTTCCCCTAGAATCCAAGTCTATGTAACAGATTAAAACAAACGATGTGCATATAATGTTCATGAAAATCCAAGGACATGCAAGAAGAAGGGGAAGTCCAAAGAGTGAATTAAGTAGACATCCTATGTCATGTAATTTGATGAACATTAGGCTAATATCCTTAATTTTATGTATCAGGTTCGTTTTATTTAACATAATGTTGATATCAAAAGCCTTCTCTATATCGATTGTAGGAGCTCTAATATTGTTAATATGTCGTGTAAAAATTCCTCGAGTTGACCGTAACTGAAGTAAACATCTGACTGCATAGTTGAGACGTTCATATCTTACTCTTAAACACAATACTAAATTGAAGAACAAGAGAAGAATAATAATAGCAGCGTAATCCAATAAACTGAACATAGCTAATTCTATTGCCTGCTTGAAAGAGAGATTTCCACACCAAAACAGTCCAATTGGTAGCTCAGTACCGACTATGTGCAATGTAAGACTCATTATAAATGTTGTTCTGATCTTTCTGTACATCCGACGCTTTTCCTCTTCGTTGAATAAAACATCATCAACCTTTGATAGAGTCTCAAATATCTGGGGAATAATAAATCTCTTAGAAGTAACAAACACGATCAATGTAACCAAAACTGTTGCACAGTTCGGTATTATTTGAAGACACGATATAAATATTGCTTTTCTTCCCTGTCCTGCCGATATTTGACGTTCCATCAGAATATATGTGATAACAGAAAACGCGATAAGGCAAAACATAGACCAACAGTATCCAATATTCCTTAGAAATCCTTGACAACTTCGATATTTTGCGACTTTACGTATGGGATGTAATGGTATTCCGACAATTCCACAAGCATAGACCATTGGCTTCATAGACGAATAGATAGAGTCAATGTCATTCATTTTTGTTATTTTATTTCGGTAAATTTGGTTGGATAAAATGTAAATTCTACGCTAAACTCCTTCTATTAATGAAGACTTTACCTATGCGAAACTAGGTATTTATCCAATTTAGTTTACAAAGGGGTAGGCCTATGTAGATATCGTTAGTAGGTACATCCACTCAAATAATTAATTAGTGATATGAATCTCCCTTAATTTCCATTAACTATATGAAGCGAACTCATTGTTTAGGTTTACTATTTCGTTAATGAAAGGGATAAACAGACATAAACAGAATTAAAGATATTATCATTTGTATATTAAATAGTTACACATAAAATATCCTGTCATGAAAGGAGACGGCCATTTCACACAGGAAACATTGGTAAATGGAATAATTCATCCAGGAAAATTCACCCAAGAAAACTGGTACAGGATTATTCAGATTATGAGAATTAAAACAACAATGCCATCCTAGGCGCCAACTCCTCAACTTAAAAAACTAGGGTCATAGTCATCACCCCAATAAAGTTTATAGAGGAGCCTCCCGCCCCTCCATATAATTCGGAGAAAGTCTACACTTGTAAAAACACTAATTAATTTGTATTAAAGATGAACGGGGACATAAGCAAAAATTGTTATTTGAAATCTTTAGAGGGGGTCAGTTGTCAAAATGAACATATTGGTGGCCCAACTCACAATGCCCCTTCCTTTCTATCCTTCTGCATTTGAGATCGGTCAATCCCTACACACTATGCAACGGTGACTCTACTTCTTTGACTATGATCCACATTTTTCAGTTCAGTTCAAATCTATCAGCTATTACGATTGAACGCCATAAGTTACCAAACAGAAGTAATAATACGGAATTAACAGTGAATTTTTTGCTCATATCAGTAAATTTTGTATGTGATTTGATCCTGGTTGAGTGGAAGAGAAGGCCTGATGGCCTTAATTCTGCCAGGGAAAATAAAACTATTATTATTATTATTATTATTATTATTATTATTATTATTAAATTAGTAGTTATTTATGTTAAGCATTTTTGCCATAGACAAGTAAATTTGTTACGAAATTTAGAAGTAATCTGATCGTATCTTGTGATGATCGTCGTCTTGGGTATGTGTTTGTAAAGTAATAAATGATCAATAATTTCAATGCCCCTGTTGATAATGGATATATTTTTAGTAAAGAAAACTATCCAAAATAAAACTGCAATCGGAAGCAGAATAATAAATATGTTTTTAATAGTGGTAGTTAAACTAATAAATGAATGAATGAATAAATGAATGAATGCTAGCCATGATGTCCCATGTTGGGTACAGGCCTCCTGTGATGGGGTTAGATCCCCCCCGACAGGGATGGCTCAAGTGTACTCGCTTGGTGAGCCAATCCAGGCGAGCTTGTCGTGTATACTACTTTCGTGACATGGTTAATAACTGTTAAACTTTAATTAATCTCAGCACTCTGTTCTTTGTTCATTTTTTGCACTGTCCACGTAATACTAACACCAGCATTTTGACAAACACTGATTGCTATTTACACTATTTAACTGACACTTTCTCAGTACTGATTTTACTATTTACAAAATTTATCTCACACTTTCACTAACACTGACTTTACCATTTACAGTATCTTAACACTAATTATGTTATCTATTTACAATGACCTTCCTAGTTCTTTCCACAAACCTCTGTTCTTTGCTGTCCTCGACTATTGTTTGCCCGCCTCTTTGGTAAACATGTCAGACCATTTGATCCGTGATCTTCCCTGTCCTCTCTTTCCGACGTAGGGGTCCCACATCGTGATTGCATGGGTCCATTTTCTCTGGTTAGTCTCGCCACATTCCCCACCCAGGTCCACTTCGTTGCCGTGGCTCGTTCAGTTAAACTAATACTTCATCTGAATGATCACTACAACGTCCACACCTGTGGAGTAACGGTTAGCGCGTCTAGCCGCGAAAACAGGTGGACCGGGTTCGATTCCCGGTCGGGGCAAGTTGCCTGATTGAGGTTCTTTCCGGGATTTTCCCTCAACCCAATATGAGCAAATGCTGGGTAACTTTCGGTGCTGGATCCAGGACTCATTTCACCGGCATTATCACCTTCATCTCATTCAGACGCTAAATAATCTAAGATGTTGATAAAGTGTCGTAAAATATCTTACTAAAATAAAAATAAAAAACTAAAAGACAAGGGTGAAAAAAATTAATTTTAGATAAAGTCGAGTTACAATAATTCTGTACACATTTCTTTACCTTTTAATAAAAGCAATAAAATTATTTCACAACAGAAGATATTATACAGGCCTATGCAATTTTAAATAACCAAACAAAAGTTGCTTGTAATTTGCAGTACCAAATGAATAGTTTAGAAATAACTGCGTGCGCGTATGTATAAAACTATTCCAACTCCTGAAGTGTAACATCATTAACATTATAACAATGATACTGTTATGCCCAAAAAAAAAAAAAAAAACAAACAAACCTTTCAAGATATAATTTCGCCAGAATCGCTTCTTCGATTTCCATCCCACACTAGCTTTAACGTCTCGTAAAATATAATGTGAAGAAGCAAATCTAAGCATAGCTCTTACCATCATTTTACAGCTTTGCCCTTAGTGTTGGCTTTATTAAGTTCACAAATTACATTATGGCTCACGTATCTATAGGCCTACGTAAGTCTATTTGCTGCTGAAAATCGTAATACTATGCTTTTTGCTGAAAATTTAAGAATATTTCATAGTTCATTAAAATCGAATGAATTGTAAAGCTAAGAAAGTCGTCATTATACGTCCATTTCAATAGTTTAGTATGTGAAAGATCAATTATTTCCAGATACAAATCTGGAGGAAAATTTCCTGTTCTACTGACTTGTACATGGGCAACCTTTGCACCACTTCCCCTCTTTCGGTGCATTCTAGTAGAGGAAAGGAAGTAACCCTCGCGTAGAGAAATCTACCTGTGGCGCGCGCTAGCCCGTACGGGCTGAAAATATGTACCACTGACCTTAAATATAGGGAAAAAACTAACAGGACAGATCAATCGTCATTTTACCTTGTGGAATGCCAGTTATTTAGACTAGATTAAGGTACCATTTCGAAGGTTTTTGTGTGTCTGTCCCAATGTAATAGATTTTCGCGAACCGTTTACTCAATTGATTTTTTGTTTTCGTGCATGAAGCGGAGTATTTATAACCGGGACGTTTTCCATTTTTTAAATTTTCCATACAGGATGTCGCGAACCGTTTACTCAATTATTCAGATACATTGATTTTTTGTTTTCATGCGTGAAGCGGAGTATTTATAACCGGGACGTTTTCAATTTTTTTAATTTTCCGTAAAGGATGCTGTAGTATATTGAATTTGAGAAATTAATAGCCATATTATATTCATAGTTTTCTACCCAAGCGCAAATATTTGACTGCAAACCCAGACTTTTCCAATCTTTCTTATTTTCTGCCTTCCTCTTAGTCTGTGCATACCATCCACAATCTTTATTTTCTCTGTCATCTCATGTCTTCTTCTACACCGAACTTTTAGTCCGTTCACCATTCCTTCCAGTCCATCCTTCAGCAGCCTCTTTTTCCTTAACCATTTGCCCAGCCAATTTCTCTTCGTCATCCTGATCAATTTCAGTATTTTTTTCTTCACCTACTCTTTCTAGCACTGCTTCCTTTATTATTCCGTCTGTCCATTTCACTGACTTCATTCTTCTCCATATTCACATTTAAAATTCTTCGTTTTTCTTCACTTCGTTGTAAAATGCATATTTCTGCCCCATAGTAAGCCACACTCTACATAAATCACTTCACAAATCTCTCCCTTCTTTTTTCCAGAGATTCGCAGAAGATGCTCGTTTTTCCAATCAAAGCTTCTTTTACCATTGCTATCCTGCTTTTGACTTCCTGGCAAGCAACTCATGTTACTGCTTAAGTACACACTTCAAATATTTGTAGCTGACCTGTTCTACTGACTTATTTCGAATGTGTTTATATTCTACTTATATTGTTATTTACAAATTCAATTTCCATCAAAATTTCAGTCGAATATATATTTTGATTACATGCTTTACAGAGTACACTATTTACATATGTTATTAAAAAAGTATTCTCTGATATGTTAGCAGCCTTTAAATCACTCTGTTTTGAAATTAACAAAGTCACTTTTTGTCGCTTATCATGCATTACAGATCGTACACTTTCAACTGGTTTGCAGTAAAATCACAAAATACGAGCAAAGAGTACCAAGTGTGGCATACAAGAAGGGTAAGTCCATATTAAACATACCGTATGCAGAGAAGACAGATTCCATGACCGAGAAATTTCTCAAAAAAACTTTCCAGTTCATACACAATTTCGTTCTGTAGGTGTGACGACACTAGAATGTTTCTAATTTCGTTCATTCATTCCTTGGATTCTTCTGTTGTCAAATGACATGTGACACAAATCCTAAACAATAATGCCAACATTACAATTGTTCCAAAAATACCTGCATAAAATTGATGGGAATAATTATCATGAGAAATATATGTCAGTAGGATATGTAACAAACTTACAATGTTCGTGAATATGGAGCAAAACAAAACGAACATAGGTAATCCAAAAACTGAATTGATTAGACGACAAATATTGTACAGCTTGTTGTAAATTTGTTTGCAGGATTGAATTCTGTCCATAATGTCCTCACGTTGCTTTAATGTCACATTTGCAACAGTCTTCTCGATATCCAGGACAAAAATTCCAATTTTCTTTCTGTCACTTCGATAGCTTTCTCGAGTAGGTACTGAGTACAAAGTTCTTATCAGAGAGTTCAGATGTTTGTATCTCTGCTTTAGCAACATTACAAAATGCAAAAATAGTAGAATTATCATATTATTTCCGTAGAAAAATAGGTTGAGTGCAACAAACTTTATGGTGTACATATTAGAGTGACTTCTAACGAGGTATAATACAACCGGTATTTCCATGACGATTATGGAAATCACAATATCTAATAAACATCTGTTCCTTCCCTTGCAATATTCCTTAAATTTTTCATGTTCTGTGAATAGTATTCTGTCAACCTCTGATACTTGGTGAAGTATGCCAAAAATGACGCATCTCTTAGGAGAAATAAACACTACCAAAGCAGTCAAAATTGATGCGCTTAGTGTTGTTGTTTGAAGACAAATTATGAACCTAAATTTGATTGTAACTGTCGCTGTGATCTCATAATACATCAAGAAGCACGCAAGTGATGAAAATAAGACAATGGAAAATATTGTCCAGAATAAGCCAAAAATTTGCCTGAAGTAGCGAAAAATTCCATTTTTATAATCAGTTTTTACTGGATACGATGAAATGCCAACAAGTTTAGCAGCCATCAGAAAAAGCTCCACTGATGAATAAACTGTATTCACACCATTGACTGTAAGCATCCTGTATTTGCTGCCTGTTGATATGGCGGGCAAAATAAGACTGCCGGTGGGGCTGAAGTGTTCATTAATTAACTCGACAACAGACAACGGTAAGCTTAAGGGTATTTATCATAAAAGACACTTACTTGCTGGTGGTGTGTATTGACCGGATCTTGGCAAACTGCCTGTCACTACTGTTTGTAACCAACACTACTGCTATCCAAATCAACAGGTATTTTGTTGAATGATGGATTCTTTCCATGCATTTTATTTTTTTCAGTACATTAGTCTCATTAAGCCAGCATTATAGTAAATAATAAAATTTGTTTTCTATTAATGATATTAATAATAATAATAAATGACACTCGGGAGGAAATTAAACGCAGAATAAATATGGGAAATGCGTGTTATTATTCGGTTGAGAAGCTCTGATCATCCAGTCTGCTGTCCAAAAATCTGAAAGTTAGAATTTATAAAACAGTTATATTACCGGTTCTTCTGTATGGTTGTGAAACTTGAACTCTCACTCTGAGAGAGGAACATAGGTTAAGGGTGTTTGAGAATAAGGTGCTTAGGAAAATATTTGGGGCTAAGCGGGATGAAGTTCCAGGAGAATGGAGAAAGTTACACAACACAGAACTGCACGCATTGTATTCTTCACCTGACATAATTAGGAACTTAAAATCCAGACGTTTGAGATGGGCAGGGCATGTAGCACGTATGGGCGAATCCAGAAATGCATACAGAGTGTTAGTTGGGAGACCGGAGGGAAAAAGACCTTTAGGGAGGCCGAGACGTAGATGGGAGGATAATATTAAAATGGATTTGAGGGAGGTGGGGTATGATGATAGAGACTGGATTAATCTTGCACAGGATAGGGACCAATGGCGGGCTTATGTGAGGGCGGCAATGAACCTTCGGGTTCCTTAAAAGCCATTTGTAAGTATTAATAATATTTTGCTTTATCCTCATAGTTAAAATGCTTAGTTGTCTTTATCACAATCATAAACATCATCAGACTGCGGTCCAGAGTACCGAAACGCATTAAGGGGTTAGGTACAGCTTACCAGAAGTAAATTTTTTGGAATTATTCAACATTTTTTTCCCTTCAATTTTGTGTCTTGTACGATAGTGAAATTTGGTATGTGTAAAACATCGTCCTTCTGCTTTATGAAAAAAATACTTTTACGATTTAAAAAAAAATTGATTATAAAGAAGTGCTATGACCAAATATACCATATCATTATATGTATGATATATTTGGTCACAGCACTTCTTTACATATAATGGTGTACCTCACATTTCTGTATCCGGTGCTACCATTAACACTTACAGTAACACATTATTTGCAGTACGCGTCTACACAAATACTCCCAATTCCGCTATGTACAGCTGTCAAAAAAAAAAAGTCGCCGCACTCGTGAACAGCGAATATTTTCAAAGTCCACTTCGGGTCGCGGCGATGTTACACGATGCATGTGCTTGTACAAGCAGTTCCGGAACTATGAAAGTGTTCCATATCTGCTCCTCGCAGACCAGCGGTAGAGTGCTTTTTAATGATTCAAAGGTTCTGGGTTCGCGCCTTCTTTAAATTTTCATTTTATTTTTTAATCGTTCTTTAGCGATGTAAATGATATTCAAATTATCATTTATATCCAGTTATCGTTCTTGATGGATATCACGTTATTAATATTTTGTTATCGTTCTTTAGAGATATGAATAAAATTCAAGTCATAATTTGTATTCTGTTATCGTTTTATAACGATATGAATAATAATAATAATTATTATTATTATTGTATCTCCAGTGGGGGTTAGCCCTATTTTACATATGTATGTTAGGGCTATAGTTTTATACACAAAAAAGATAAGCATAAAGGGAAATGGAAAAGAAAATTAAATTAGCTTACGCGATGTAAACAAAACATAAACAATCCGTAAATTAGGCATTGCGATTGCAAAACAAATATCAGTTATCAATTTGAAACATACAAAAACATTAACAACACACATACGTAACACTTCTATAACACAAATATGCAGCTTTCCGTACCATACATCATAAATTAATACACAATAGTCACACAAACACAATCAAACTATAATTACGACATTGCGACGACATCAAGCATCCCATAACTGACTCACATACATAACAAATCAAGCATCCGTTGCAACACATACACTTCAACATTAGTAACCACACTTTTAAAAATTACAAATTTGGCTCCAAGAAGAATAAATAGGACACTGTTACTAATTACTATTCTTCTACAATTTCTTAAATACATCTGTAATAAATCTGTGAAATTCCGATATGAATAATATTCACGTTTTTTATATTGTTATCGTTCTTTAGCGATATAAATAATATTCAAGTTATCATTTACCCTATATTCTGTTTTCCTTCATTAGCATTATAAAATAATATTCAAGTTATTTATATTGTTATTGTTCTTTCGCAATATAAATAATCTGTATTTTATGTAGGTAATTATTATAACACAAATAAACATCTTTCTTTGTAAAATAGGTTATTTTATTTAGATAATTAAATACGTATTATATAATATCTTATATTAATTAAACAAACCGATATTTATCATTTATATTGTGTTATCGTTCTTTAGTGATACTGCATAAATAATATTCAAGTTATTTATATTGTAATCGTTCTTTAGCGATATAAATAACATAAATCTAATATTAGGTTTGGAAAAATCCAGTTGCATAATACTGCTATTAGTTTTTCTTTTTGTATTATTACATTATACTATCTTGAACTACAATAAAATGAAAAGGAGTAACGAGGAATTAAACCTGAGACGCTGACATCTAAATTCCGACGTTCGTCCGCTGAGCTACGAGGGCAAAAGTGTGGAAACATTTTCGGAAAAATTGGCCCAATCACACTCTAAGATTTTCTGATGATTCGTAGAAGCTAGTCCAGGATGCCGGGGGCAAAGGCTAATTGAGATTTCCCGATCTCTGATAGGGGCAAACATCCTGATAGAATTAATATTTAACCCTTGCCGTAACTTTCGGTGAAGTCCGGAGGGCCCAATTAGTGAAATCCACTCTCCTCATCTCCACGCTTGGGCCCCCTGGAATTTAATAAGATGCGAAAGAGATAGTGGTGTGCGGAAAGCAACGGGATGTTACCGCATTTAGGCCTATCCTTCCCAAGAAAAACTGCAAACATGAACAAAGGAAGCTTTAAATAGAAGAAGAAGGATCTTCTGCGGACCTCTGGAAAAAGAACTAAGGAGGAGACTAGTGAAGTGCTTTGTGTGGAGTGTGGCATTGTATGGGGAAGGAACATGGACATTACGGCGAAATGAAGAGAAACGAATTGAAGCATTTGAAATGTGCATGTGGAGAAGAACGGTGCGTGTGAAGTGGACAGATAGAATAAGAAATAAAATTGTGTTTGAAAAAGTGAGTGACGAAAGAATGATGCTGAAACTGATTAGAAAGATAAAAAGTAACTGGTTGGGTCTCTGGTTGAAAAGAATAATAGATGACATTAGGATATGTGGATCATATGCGGAAACTAAGAGGAAGGCAGAAAATAGGAAAGATAGGAGATTGCTGGGTTTGCAATGAAAGACCTGCCTATGGACAGAACACTTATGTATGTATGTTCAGAATGCCTGGAATATCGTGTCTAAAAACTAGTCAATTCCATGCCCACTCGACTGTAAGATGATCGAGATAAGAGGAAGATAGACTAAATATTGAACTGTGGCTTTTTGTTTTGTTTTTTGAAGGCTTAATTGTTTGAATGTTTTAAGGCCGACGCCAGTAAATTTGTTTTGTTCATGCCACGAAAGGTATTTTTATTGAGAATAAAATCTTTTTTCTTTCCATTTGCTGCCACAATATCATAATGATAAAGTCATGGCATAATATATTAATGAACCTGATGTTAATTACTAAAATAATCGTAAAAGAGAAAGGAGCCATTATGTATAGTTTGTCTCTCTCAAAAACAGGACAAAAAAGAACATAAAAAGCACGTGGTTGTAGTCGAACGCAGGACCTCATGAATAAGAGGCCTGAACGCTACCATTATGCTATCGATAACACACAGAATACTTCAATTATAACTATAGATATCAGGCAACGTGGTCCAACAACATGTAACATCGCCTGTCTCCGAATTGTAGCGAAGATACCCGAAGGGCTCTTTGTTTCAGGAGAGCGGCCACTTTTTCTTTTGACAGATGTACCTTTTTTATTACTTGTTAAATTTCCCCTACAGTATTTCTCCTACATTACATTTGCTATTCTCTATTTGATCATTAATCGTAATCTATCTAAAATTATATACGCCTTTCAAACCCCCTCTTTCCTCTAACTACTATTCACTAAAATTTCAATTTCACTTATTCTCTATAAATTATCATATTGAATTATTTGCCCTATTTGTTCTTTGACCTTTTCTCCTATCTTTCTCTTATATTCATTTACTGTTCCAACGTTGAAATGTTAGTACTAATTTTATGCTGTCACTTGTTCATTTCTCTTAACCCTTTTTCACTATTTTCACTCATTCCTATTTGCGCTCACTTTCACTTTCTCACTATTCCACTTACACCTAATCCTTTCATATTACTCTCACTTCCTATAAATACTTACATTTATCTCTACACATCAGCTTATACACTTTCTCTCTCCCCTATACTTCTCTATCATTTACAATTTCCCTTTACTAGCACTTTTTGATCACATCCCCACATTTTTTAAACATATCTAATACTTCTGCTATATCCTCAGCTGTCGCAGGTTCTGACCTTTCTTTACTGTTCGTCTCTGCTTTATTTCTATCTCTGTCTTTCTATTTCTTTCTTTCTTCTTCTTCTTCTATTTCTCTTTTGGTTTTATATATATATATATATATATATATATATATATATACATATATATATATTTTTTTTTTAATTCAAAATGTGCAGTTCACTGTGCAGGGTTGAAGCGTTTCCCTCAAAAATCATAAACTTGTTAACTTTTTCATGTTCTCTCACCTTTATTTTATTGCTGAAACTCATGTTTACAATATCATGCTCTTTCAACAACATTCCTTAATATATTATATATATATTTTTTTATTTTGTGTTAGAAGGAAATACTGATATTTGACCATTTTCTAAAATGAATTTATTTTTTATCAGATAATCTATCAAAAATAGAGAATTGATCTTGCATAATTTTGTAGATATGATATGCATTAATACACACAAGAAATTTCATCGCAGAATGTTGGATAATTTTTAGTTATGTGGGAAACGCTTCATCACTGCACAGTGGACTGAATTTTGAAAGAAAAAATGTCAATAATTTTTTTAAAGTTACAGTAATGCAGGAAACAAATGTTGAATATTTCCAAAATCTTACTGCTGTAAGCTGTACCTAACCCCTAAAGTTATGAACGCACTGGCCACTGTGTTGTGTGGATCGAGGAGAATGGGGAAGTGAGAGTACAACTACTGCTTGCCTCAACATGTAAACATTCAGTCACAGTAGGACACAAAATAAATATTCACGTTTACAAATATAATATATACAGCGCATTTCTAGTACAACAAATAATTTCCTAACATTACGTGTTTCAATTACTGTATAAGTTTTAACAATATAAAATAATCATTTGTGTATGAGTAGAAAAGAAATAATATTTAGTATACAGTAGAGCGTCTCGTTTAGGCACAGTGAAAACGTAAACAAAGTGCAGGTAACGTGTAGGAGAGGTTGATCCTTACGGTAAACACGAGGGATGCACAATGTTTTAGTTACAATTAATTATATTATTTAACATTAATTTACATTATATTTCCCAAAAACACACAGAATCAAAAGAACACAAATTGCATAACATTATCATACACATATTTTAACAAACAAGGAATTCTTACGATGAAAGAGTAATGGAACGGAGAAAAATTCTCTCCGCCACCGGGATTTGAACCCGGGTTTTCAGCTCTACGTGCTGATGATTTATCCACTAAGCCACACCGGATACCCATCCCGGTGTCGGACAGAATCATCTCAGTTTAAGTTCCAACTCTTGGGTTCCCTCTAGTGGCCGCCCTCTGCACTACGTCATAGATGTCTATGTCCTGGTGCCGGAGAGAATTTTTCTCCGTTCCATTACTCTTTCATCGTATGATGACGCAGAATATCTGCATGGAAATATCATATGTGCTTCGGTACATTAAAATAATATAAACAAGGAATTGTAATGTTGAAATAATTCAATATAACAAATCAAATTTTCCTACTTAGTCTATATATGATGTTTTCAAGCAGCATTTTACGGTCATGAATTTTATTCTCTGTATGACTAACATAATATCACCGTCTTCTGTACTGTAGGCTTATCTGAAGAAATTGAACTTTGAGAAGGGATAATTATTATGTTTAGGAAATAGTGTTGTCACTTCAGACCAATATACTGTAGTTTTGTTAATTCGGCCACAGAAGACGGTGATATTAAGTTAGTAATACAGAGAATGAAATTTATGACCGTAAAAATGCTGCTTGAAAGAAACATCATATAAGTAGCAAAATTTTGTTTGTTATATTGAATTATTTCAACATTACAATCGCTTGTTTGTTAAAACGTGTGTATGATAAAGTTATGCAATTTGTGTTCTTTTGTTTTGTGTGTTATTGGAAAACATAATTTCAATTAATGCTCCGCCATAAATGTTGTAACTAAAACCTTGTGCATCCCTCGTGTTTATCGTACGGCTCGTCCTCTCCCACACGTTACCTGCACTTTGTTTACGTTTTCACTGTGCCTAAACGAGACGCTCTGCTGTACTTACATAAAATACATTTCTTCACAATTCAGTGCACCGAATTACAAGGTACATTCGCAACGTATCAAAAGAAAAGTATCTCCTACTTTCACTCAAAATAACTTTTTTCAATAAACGCTAAAGGGATGTTGGCATGTACCAATATTATACACAAATCTCGATTAAATTCTTTTTCATGTTTCATGTCTGATGCTGATGTTGGAGGCCAGTTTTAACTGTGTAAATAAATATTTTCCATGTAATTTTACTATTACACTGCTTTTGAAAGAATCGAGTTCTATGTGTACTTATAGTTACTTTTTTTAAACAATTTGCATAATTCAGTGCTTTTTTTCTTCAACAAGAAAATATTCATTTCCGAACTTCTCTAAAAGTTTGTTCTGAAGGGAACGCTTGGTGATCTTAATTTTCGACAGTAGTGTGAATTATAAAACAGCTAAATTAACAGTAACACAAATATGCATATCAAATAATCAAATAAATAAATGAAAAGAAATAAAATATAAGTACTTGTTTACTCAAAGGATCTCAAGTACGTATGATGATTGCAAGGACCTGCGCCAAGCAGAATTAGAGAGACGATAATGTAATTTCTTACCAAACCAACTGTACTCTCACAGTGCCATCCCACCCCATGGGTCATGACGTCATGTATACTCCGTGCGTTTCAAACTTCAGTCTCGCGAACTGGTGATCCTAGACCGCAGTCTGATCGTCATATAACTAATAAATTCTGGACATCTTGCAAAATTTCTGAACGTATTTTCGGAATATGAAGTAATCCCAACAAGTTTACAAGCGTCGAGTAGTGGTGAAAGTTACCAGTGTATTTTATCTGTACTGGTTATTTTCGTTAGTTATAAATTCTACATTAGAGGCGACGGAATCGAATGAAAGTTCTTCACCAATGCTTTGTATTAGTATATTAAATGATAGACAAACAAATGTTTTTTTTATATTTTATTTGTGAGTGGAACATTTAAAGAAATTGGTGAGTACATACTCTGAATAATTAACATACAATTTTTTCATAATTTCAATTTGCCAGATGAGATATGAATTATTCCCGTATAAACTAATCCTCTTGTGAATGAAATAATTTAAGATAAATTGCTTTGGGTAGATCCTAATACCATCATCAAAGTATTTATTTGGTTTTGTAAGATAAAAGTAGATTGATAGGATTGCGTAATTTCAAAGCTCGTCTAACGCTACGACAAGTGTCTCAATTTGACTGGAAACTATGTGGAAAAATAAACTAGAGTGTATACTTTCAAAATATATTGTAACCCAATTCTGTAACGTCATTACAGGTTTGTAAAAATAAACGGAAGATTCTTTATGCATAGCTCTCGTAAAACTCTAAACTTAAAACAATTGAGTGATTTTTAATGTGTTTTCTAACATAATGATTAGGGACCGGATTTTTATGTAATAACATATTATATTCCTTTCAACCTAACCGTATATAAATAACAAATCTTCGCGAATCTTGTAATTACCATTGATATATTAAAATTTGATACTACATATTTTTACATATTTACCCCACATTACATATTATGGCTTGGTATTACATAAATCTACAGTACATATTTACCCCACATTACATATTATGGCTTGGTATTACATAAATCTACAGTACATATTTACCCCACATTACATATTATGGCTTGGTATTACATAAATCTACAGTACATATTTACCCCACATTACATATTATGGCTTGGTATTACATAAATCTACAGTACATATTTACCCCACATTACATATTATGGCTTGGTATTACATAAATCTACAGTACATATTTACCCCACATTACATATTATGGCTTGGTATTACATAAATCTACAGTACATATTTACCCCACATTACATATTATGGCTTGGTATTACATAAATCTACAGTACATATTTAGGGGTATTATTCATTTTTACTTCTCTAAAAGGAAAAAAAAAAAAACTTCTGCTGGGGAAGTTTACAATTTGAAATACACAGATTTAAAAAGCCTTTTTACTTACCCAAGAAAGGATATCTTTCGGGACGAAACTTACCCCATACCACCCACTGTAAATATGAGTGAACAAAAGGCAGCCTTTCTCATACAACTACCTTTTATTGTAAAAATCACTCAGAAAGTAGCCTTGCCTTCATGTGATGGAGTGGAACGAGGACGATATGATTTGTCTCGAACTATAATTGTTCTGCACACGTCTTAACAAGCTTTCCCATGCAATTTGCAATCTTACTCACCCTCTTTCTAATCCTTCCAGGGAAAATCCGTGTCAAGTCTGACATAAGCCAACTGGAGAGTTGTTGAAAAATTAGAATAAATAGCTTTTCAGGTTATTGCTTGACCTCTCTACTTTAAATTTAGTAGACCTATACGGAAAAGGGATTTTCCGAGCAGTTGGAAAGTATGGTTCTCGGCTGGAATAATCCTACCCTTCTGAATGAAATAGGAATGTCAGTTTTCAAACAACAGTTTGTAAATGCATATAGTTTGAGATTTTAGTAGGTACCTTGTTTCTTACAGGGAGCAGCTAAAATACATATGTCCCACATCTTCTCTTATTTTCTCCTAATCCAGTAAAGTGAAACAGTGCTTGCAATACTGTTGTGTCATTCACTTCACTCAGTTCTCTAGTTTTAGTATTTACAGTATAAAGTACAAGTGAGTTTATCTAGACCTACTGCTTTTAACTAACTAAAATGACCCTGTATCTTCAACCCTAACAACAAAAGCAAAATCATGGATTGCGATGGACGAAGCTTTCACTACAGATGAAAAAATAGTAGTGTGTCAAGTGTGCGGTAAAAAAGTCGGGTGTTCTATGAAATCACACCTGGAGAGTCTTATATATCCTATACCTGCCAAATATTGATATTAAATATTTTCATGATTTTACATATTTTGGTACATATTCAGTTTATTTCTCTTACATAAATATGTACATATTTCACACCTTGATATTACATAAAAATTCGGTCCCTAATAATGATTAATTGGTAATTGCTTATTTTCTCAATTCTGATTTTAGTCGGCAGATTTTTTGTCTATTCCAATTGCATAATTCATTTAAAGAAAGTCTTGTTCCTGGATTTTGATGCCCCCAGAGTCGTGAGGCCCTGAGCATAGGCACCATAGGCTCCTCCCTAAATCAGGCCCTGTCCACATCTTAGCTAGTTTGAATTATTACTATCAAATACGAACAAATAACACCAAGTGTTGCGTAAAGAAATGGAAGGTCAATATTAAACACCCCACATGCTGTAAATATAGCTTCCATACCCATCACACGATTCACTAGCCTCTCCAGTTGAATCACAACGCCATTGTCAAGATTAGTTTGTAGTAACATCCTCTTCAATTGGATTACAGGTTGTCTTGATTCTTCCGTTGTCAGGTGACACAACACACACATTTCTATGAAAATCGACAGAGTCACAGTTGTAAGTAACGCACATGCAGTAACTAAAATTTCACTTAATTCCCCAGAAGTGGTTCCTGATTTCAGGCTGATGAAGGAGAGCACGACATACGACATGCTTAAAATATTCGTAAACATCCAACAAAATGCGAATAGAAGAGGTAATCCAAAAATTGAGTTAATAAAGCATGTTGTCTCATTTAATTTACAGAAAACATAACTGATCTTTTCAACTTTCTGCATCAGTTTGATTTTCAGTAACATTAAATCATTATAATCAACAGCCTTCTCTATATCGATTACAATAACTCCAACATTGTTGAAATGTGAAGAATCTTTTCGTATTAATTCTGATTGTTGTAATGATTTTATTACAAAGTTAAGACGTTTATACCTTTGTCTTAAGTTCAGTACAAAATTTAAAAACAGCACCACGATAATCGTGTCTGCGTATATGAACGCACTGTGCGCAAGAAATTTAATAGTGAATCTGATAGAATAGCTTCCACAGATGAAGAATACACTTGTGATACCAGTAAATATGATATGCAGTGTAACAGTCAATATATTTTGTGTTCTTTTTCTCTTGTACATCAAAAATCGTTCCTGTTCCTTGAATAAAATATTATCTACTTCTGATAGTTGTTTAAATATCTGCATGATGAGAAACCTCCTAGGTGAAACAAAGACGATCATAGTCATGAAGACTGTTGCACACTGTGGTAATATTTGAAGACATTTTATCAATATATCTTTCTTTGTATGTTCTTCCGTAAATTGCCACTCTATCAAAATATATATGAGAAATGAATAAACTATAAAACAAATCAGAGACCAACATGGTGCAATATATCCATAGACTCTATGACCCGTTGCTAATTTTCCGAATGTGTGTATGGGATATGATATAATTCCAAAAAATTTACAAGCGTAAAGAGATGGCGAAAGTGACCAGCGTATTACGTCTTCGCCATTCATATTTGTTACAAAGAAATTCTTCTTCGCATGCTATGTAGTCAAGTAGAAGTTCCTCACTGAGATGTTTTTATTGGTCAGTAGATATGTTTATGAAGTGGCAGGCAAAACAATAATCCTTGACTTTTTTTTATTTCCAAGTAGAAATTTAAACTAATTTCCTAAGTACATACATACTCCAAATAATTATTAGACAGTCTCGTTTAACATAATATCCATTAACGTGATGCGTTATACGTATGTCATCAAACACATCATCTTTTTTATGCTTCTTCTTTCTTCTTCCAAAGTAGGCATAGTACTTGTTCTTCTTCAGTAAGTTCTCTTTCTAAGAAAATTTTCGAAAAAATGATCTTGTAAATTAAAACGAAATTAAGACATCATTGGTATTGTTGGACACTACTCTGTATCATAATATTGGTTTAATTTTGTAATATAAAGCTCATTAATGTGATTAAATTATGGGGAATCGTCGTGTATTCAGCGCACGTTGCGATGGATTACAACAAAATAGAGAATTTATTTAATCGAAAACTGATTTGTGTACACATTACCAGTAAATTCAACCCATTAAATGTTTTTATGCTCCACCATGCCGAAATGTAGTAATTATACACTTGGTAGCAGCCCTTTAATGGACCTCATGAAAGTACACCTATTCATTAAAGTTCAGGTGTTCTACCAATCAGAAAATACCATTGTAGCAATATGAAAGAGCAAGTATTGATTATTCTCGGATATGCAATCTAAAGACAACTAGCCGATTGCACAATAAATCACCTATATTTCAAATAAAGCCAGTTCTGTTACTATAATAAATACCGCTAATTGTAAATAATATTCAAATAAATTCAATTTGTCATCTCGTTTTTCAATGTCTAATTCAATTTCAAGGTTATATCAAGATTAATGTTTATTTTACTCTCTAGATTATATCAAGATCAATGTCGACATTTATTTCTCGGAAAAATCAATACTTTTGCGTCTGCGCACATCTCACAAGGTCAGTATTGAACAAGGTCAGTTCCGCTCCTCAGTCAGACAAGAATAACATGAATACTTATGAATAATTTTAAGTTAGAAATATGGTCGAGCATAAAAAGTCGTATGAAACTTGACTATAATGGTAATTAAGACTCTCGTATAAAAATTATGAAACTCGCTTGCGCTCGTTTCATAAACATACTCGCGTCTTAATTACTACCATTATAGGCTCGTTGCATAATGTACTATTATTATGTTTACATTTATCTTAACAAATGTAATATCAATTTCAATACAGTACCAGTAGGTCTTACGTATTACTAGTTAACACTTGCCAAGCATAAATTTTAGTTTTTATACACTGTTAGTGCACCTGTTGTTATTAATATTAATTGAGGACCTAACACTCTAAATGTGCTAAGTGCCAAAAACAACTTTCTGAGATATTGATGAAAAACATACTGCGAAATGCATGTTGAGATACCTACAACACCGTCTTTTGACGCAAGAATGAGTCACAGTTGAGCTATGACAAAAACAATTTAGTATGTTATTCTCATGTGATGTTCCTTCTTTAGATTGAATAAAATGAAATTTGAGAAATTGCCACTACATACACTGTAAAATAGCGGGATTGTATAACTTCCAAATCCGCAGGATGAGATGATTCACCCTGTATATTTGTTCATTTATTTTTCATTTTTGTACGATTTGATTTCATTTTTCTGTTATTTTATACACAATTTAAACATATGTAACGAATTTTAACTGAGCAATGAGATGTTCGTTTGTCATAAGCGAAATTATTTTTGATTTTACAATTACTGATCCTGCCGTGTTTACTTGAATACTGTCTAACAAGTGGCGGCTAAGGGAGGGAGGGAGATCATGCATTACCCCTCCACCCTCCTTGTGTGCTAAGGAGTTGACTCGGGAATCAAGAAATGCCTACTAATGCCCTAAATACATGCCTGTGAATGAGGTACAAATCAGATGATTTCACGTTTCCGGTTCGTTAGTGGTTATAGAGGCATTTCCAGCATGGTGGATTAGAAGACGAGGTCCTTTGTCACGGCCAACATGATCTCCTGATTTAACATATTCGATTTTTTTTCTTTTATGTTGCAAGACGAAATTTGTGTGCATCTCCACGACATAAGATAGAGACTACCTTATGCTTAGGTTTCATGCATTTGCAGCGGATACACACAGAAGAACAGGACGTGTCACTGCCACGTCTGCGCGATGGTCTTCCATCCAGACGACCTGGGTTCGATTCCCACCAGATAGTGATGGAATTTGTGAAGGAATATTTAGACGTTGCAGAGGGTTTCCTCGTATTATTTCAGTTTTTCTTCATCATTTTACCATTACCTTCTTCTCAGTTCATCTGTTAACTGCAGTAGTTGATTAGCTTTCTGAACATTGGAATGTTAGTTTGTATTATAAAGTCGGGGGGAGTGACAAAGTGCAGGTTGTCCCATTGTATGTGTTGTAGAGTAGTAACTAGCGGTGGAGAAAACATTTATCTTGTGCTCTCAGTAGCTTTTTAATGTGCCAGTTGATATAAACAGCAGTAAAATGAAATATAAACGCTTAGTATAGACTTTCTAAATATAGATTATCAGCAAACATTTTCAATAATACAATTTTTCACTATGTTGAAAGTCAATTAGTCGAACGTTAGTAAGATGAATAGTAGCGTCTTCCCCTTCACTGATGGTTGAGAGTGTGAGTATAGGGGGAAGGCCTATCAACCAAACTGAAATGGGGTTTAGGCACTTGGTTTAACATTCAATACAATGAGAACTGACAGCGTTGTTGACTTTGGCTGCTGAATTCATTATCAGTTATTTAAATGTGCCCGCTGTTTCAATTTGAATAAACTCTACATGATAGTCAACTTTTACAATTTGAACACGTTAAACTCTGCAATCCACTTATGACTCTAGACTTAAAACAATAAATTAGTAATTATTTTCTCAATTCTCATTTTCAGTCAGCAGATTTGTTGTCTATTTCAATATTGCATAATTCATTTAAGAAAATACTTTTTTCCTGGATTTTGAGGCCGCCAGAATCATGAGCCTCTGAGCACAGGCACCATAGGCTCCTGCCTAAATCTAGACCTGTCCACAATTTAGCTAGTTTGAATTAATACAATCAAATACGAACAAATAACACCAAGTGTTGCGTAAAGAAATGGAAGGTCAATATTAAACACCCCACATGCTGTAAATATAGCTTCCATACCAACCACACGATTCACTAGCCTCTCCAGTTGAATCACAACGCCATTGTCAAGATTAGTTTGTAGTAACATTCTCTTCAATTGGATTACAGGTTGTCTTGATTCTTCCGTTGTCAGGTGACACAACACACACATTTCTATGAAAATCGACAGAGTCACAGTTGTAAGTAACCCACATGCAGTAACTAAAAATGCATGTGATTCCCCAAAAGTGGTTTCTGATTCCTGGCTGATAAAGGAGAGCACGACATATGACATGCTTAAAATATTCGTAAACAACCAAGAAAATGCGATCAGGAGAGGTAATCCAAAAATTGAGTTAACAAAGCATGTTGTCTCATTTAATTTACAGAAAACATAACTGATCTTTTCAACTTTCTGCATCAGTTTGATTTTCAGTAACATTAAATCATTGTAATCAACAGCCCTTCCTATATCGATTACAATAAATCCAACATTGTTGAAATGTGTAGAATTTTTCCGTATTAATTCTGATTGTTGTAATGATTTTATTACAAAGTTAAGACGTTTATACCTTTGTCTTAAGTTCAGTACAAAATTTAAAAACAGCACAACCATAATCGTGTCTGCGTATAGAAACGGACTGTGCACAAGAGATTTAATAGTGAAACTGATAGAATAGCTTCCACAGATGAATAATACACATGTTATACTAATAAATATGATATGCAGTGTAACAGTCAATGTATTCTGTATTCTTTTTCTCTTGTACATCAAAAATCGTTCCTGTTCCTTGAATAAAATATTATCTACTTCTGATAGCGCTTTAAATATCCGCGTGATGAGAAACCTCTTAGGTGAAACAAAGACGATCATAGTCAAGAAAACTGTTGCACACTGTGGTAATATTTGAAGACATTTTATGAATATGTCTTTCTTTGTATGTTCTTCTGTTAATTCCTGTTCTATCAAAATATATATGAGAAATGAATAAATGGTAAAGCAAATTATGTACCAACATGGTGCAATATACCCATTGACTCCTTGAACCGTTGCTAATTTTCCGAACGTATGTATTGGATATGATATAATTCCAAAAAAAATACAAGCGTAAAGAGATGGCGAAAGTGACCAGCGTATTACGTCTTCGCCATTCATATTTGTTACACAGAAGTTCTTCTTCGCATGCTATGTAATCGAGTAGAAGTTCCTCACTGATATGTTTATATTGGCCAGTAGATATGTTTATGAAGTGACAGGCAAAACAATAATCCTTGACTTTTTTTTTTATTTCCAGGTGGAAATTTAAACTAATTTCCTAAGTACATACTCCAAATAATTATTAGACAGTCTCTTTTAACATAATATCCATTAACGTGATGCGTTACACGTTCGTCAGCAAACACATCATCTTTTTTATTTTTCTTTTTTCTTCTTCCAAAGTAGGCTTAGTACTTGTTCTTCTTCAGTAAGTTCTCTTTCTAAGAAATAAGTTTCGAAAAATGGTCTCGTAAATTAGAACCAAATTAAGACATCATTGATATTGATTTTATTTAGTAATAGAAGAGCGCATTAATGTGATTAAATTATGGTGAATCTATTCGGCGCATGTTGCGATGGATTGTAATAAAATTGAATAAGGAACAAAAAAAAGTTTCCTTACCAGGCAGGATTCGAACCACGAAAGTCTTAGTTAGCAGTCTATCGTGCTCTGGAGTGAACAAGGTTCTGAAATCAGCTACAAGGGTCGGTCCGGTTTTTTTCGCCACCACTCTACATAATTTACGGCGTAAGTAGAGGTAAAAGAAAAGGCATGCTTCTTTCTTTAGAAAAATGACGTATTCCGATATAAGGAAGTAACTTTAGAAGCATGGAATAGCGAAATTCGGAGTGAGGTAAGTGGCCAACAGGCTTGGAGCTCACATATTAATTTTTTCTCAGTTCCTCTTATTCAGAATCAGTAATTTCAGAGTTCCGTAGCATTTCGTTATACTGGTATTTTACTGTATATTTAAATGGTTTGAAGTAAAATCACAAAGTACGAACAAAGAACGCCAAGCAAAGCGTACAGGAAGGGTAAATCTATATCAAACATACCACATGCCGAGAATTTTGCTTCCATGCCAGAGAAAATTGTTAGAATTTTCTGCAATTCAGATACAAGATCATTGTGCAGATCTGATAACAGTAGTATCTTTCTAACATAGTTAATTGTTTCCTTTGATTCTTGTGTTGTCAAATGACAAGTCAGGCAAATCCAAATTAATAACGCTAGAATTACAACCGTTGCCAAAACAGCAACATAAGATACAATGGAATATACACTCTGAGAAATATAACTAAGTAAGAAATAGAGAATACAGATGATATTCATAAATATACAACAAAATGAAACAAAGAGAACAAATCCAAAAGCTGTGTTAATTAGGCGACATATATCGTGGAGTTGGCTGTAAATTTGTTTACAGGTTTGAAGTGTGCTCATTATTCCCTTACGTTGATTTGATACGACATTGTGAACAGCGTTTTCGATATCAACAACGGAAATTCCAATTTTATTCTTCCAACATTTAGAGTTACCTCTATTTGATGATGTGTACAAAGGTTTCATGAGAAGGTTAAGACGTCTATATCTTTCCTTCACTATGATTACAATATTCAGAAATAATAGCATCATCAGAACGTTTGCGAAGAGTAATAATATCAGCAGGAGGTATTTCATAATGTATGCCAAAGAGACACTTCGACCTACATACAATCCAGCTGATATTTCGGTGACAATTATATAAATACAGAGATGAAATACGGCCTTCTTTCTTATTCTCCTGTATTCTGTGCATCTTTCTTGATATGTGAATAAAATTTTGTCAACTTCTGATAATTGCTGAAATATTTCAGGAATTATACATCTCCTAGGAGTTGCAAATACAATCAGAGTGGTTAAAATTGTTGCAAATAGTGTTATTATTTGGAGACAACCAATAAATTTAACTTTGTTTGTAAATGGTCTTGTGACTTGGTAATGAATCAAGAAACACGATAAGACTGAAAACAAGATAATACAAAATATTGTCCAAAATAACCCAAGGAATCGAATTAAGCGATGAGAACTTCCAAGTTCCTTGTGACATTTCACTGGATACGATGCTATTCCAACTATTTTACCAGCAATCAGCAAAGGTTTCAGTGATGAATAAATTGTATTCACATTACGAAATTTAACCATCTTGTAATCCCTGGCTATGTCTTTGGACGACACTACAAGACTACACACATTCAGGAAGGAAAACTTTAATAAATTGCAGTATGAGATAAAGCTTATCTTAGGAAGTATTCTCTTGAGAAATTAATGACACACTCTTAGTGGTAATGGATAATAACTTCGCAATTGCCTGATATCTAACTGCGAAATCCATCGGCAATAAAATGAAGTGAATGTCATCGATCGGATAAATATAAGCTAGTCATTATGCTTAGTCCTTTTGCAAACGAATTGCAGTCAGGAAGATTTTTTGTACTTGTCGGTGGTGATATTGAGATGAGCAAGTCCTTGGATTCACCATGAGATTGTGTGACATTTCCCTTTTAGTAGCAGAACCCGTGATCACACGTAGGGTAAAGGTTGGTAATATTGTGATACTGTCTAAGGTACATAACCTTTTTTTTTAATTTTAACACTTTTAACTTGTCATTAAAATTTTAAGTTTTTAAACAAAGTGTTAACGTGAACCATAGTCGATAATATTTTTTTTCCTCGCTCTTATTTATACTCGCTTTAACATCTTTGGTCATATCGCGAGTCTAATAACATTATGATAGTACTTTTTGAGAATTTTTTACTATTTTACCGAGCGAGAGAAAGATCGGTTTTTTGCGTCAACGTATTAAGGGAATGTTCGTGAACAAGTTTCTGCACAAAACCGGTCCTTCTCTCGCTCAGTAAAATTGTACAAAATTCTCAAAAAAATAAAAACTATCATAATATTATTTATTGTTACAATGTTACCAACCTTTACCCTATATCAGATTGGACATTCCCATGCTATGAAATGTCAGCGTATAAAAGAGAACAACCACTAGGATCTCCACTGTCGAAAATTATTTTTTTCGTAACGACAGCAAGATGGAAATACTGCTGCAAGCTATTACTCCATGCAGTTTCATCAGGGTTATGACGTGACTTCTTTTGCTGCCGCTAGATGGTAGCATAGTGAAATTGATCAAAGTTGTTTTCTTGAAAGTCCATTAGGCTGGCCAATCTGTTATATGTGGTCAACGGCATAACCAACTGCTATTTCTATGACGTCACATCTATACTTTGGAAGTCCTTGAGAGGCAAAGAAATAAAAATGTGAGTGTTGGGGGAAGAAATGGGGATTTTAAATAGTAGCAAATTTAAGAACAGCTGTTCTTGATTTATTAAATTGACAGGATAATTTTATTTTTCATAGTGATTTGCTTATTTTTAAGTTAGAAATGGTTTTTAATTGGTTTATTTTACGACTGTTTATTAACTGCTATTGATGTTAGGAGCACGAGGAAAAATCACTCGCCTCTTTGTAACTATCTGTAGCACCTTTGTTCTACCTTCTGATTTAACGATGGTTGTAGCCATTGCTGCTGTAAAAGGATCTCTTATAATTTTTAAATATAATGTATTCTAATGTACCCAATCTTTAAATTGTTCAATTCTTTTAATACTTTTTATAGTATTACATTACCCTCTTTCGTGTAAGTTGAAACTATGTTAATTTCAGAGCCCACTTTTTCATGAAAATTGTTCTTTATTGTTATAATTTTGTATGTATTCAGTATGCACTACAAAATTTGGTGCCATTATGGATAATAGTTTTGAAATTATACTTTTTAAATATATTTTATATTGACGTCACAAAAAAGGCTCAAGTTTTCAAACTTTTTAATTCATATGTCCTCAAAAGCTTGAAAATAGTCATGGGAATATAAAATTAATGAGCTTTTTGAACTCGGTCTAAATAGAGAGTTACAATAAATTTTTAAATTCAATGCATTTACCATTACAGCATATTTTAATCGAAGTGCAGTATGAATATGCCCGAACGAACTTAATATTTATATTTCATATAAATGCAAATTAAATTTTGCTTATCAACATTTAATAGACCTCTGTGAGAAGTTTAAGACCAATCTGACTATAACTGTTGTGCAAGGAGCTTTATTCGATAAACTGCTTAAAATTTTGAAGTCGAGAAAACAGTATTAAAGAAACGAACAAACATTTCCCTCAGCTAACTCACGCACTGTATGTTTGGCCATATCTGATTATATGGCTAGATCTTTAAAACGGTCTGAAATATAATTACGATCATAAAAACAAAAAAATGTGGATTTTCTTAATTTTTGGCCATAGTGTCCCGTTTCAAAAATGCTGTCATGGCTCACTGCAGTATCTGTATAAAAGAAAATCCCATATTTACTACACTATTTTTTGCTTCCAAAATCACCTGGACTTTTAAGTACTCTAGTTTCGCCGGATGAACACAGTAGACTAGAAGCAGAGTTACTCTGAAAAATGAGCATGGAGTTGAAGAAGTTCCAATAACTAACGAAAGGAAGTTTGTTATTTATTTCTTACAACACATCTGCAAAAGTGCATCTTTTACACAAAAGCTTCCAATAACACAAGAAGTACTGTATTGTGTAACAATTGGATTTACGTTTAACAAAGAGAAACATGGAAACTCTGTAACAACTTTTACTCTACCTGATCAGTGATTTATAGAAAAAACAAATGAAGAGTACAGAGAAAAAACGAACAGAGTCACAATTCTCATAAGGGTGACAACATCATTTAATTTAGTATATTGCTGCAAAATTTATGTTTTTCTTATCAAAACTGGTAAAGAAGAATTATCACTACAGATACAGTCATCCTTTCTTACTTTTTCATTAGGAGCAGCAATAATTTTGCAGTATTATTCTGAATTAGATGATATCATCCTTAACAAAATTGTGACTCTGTTCGTTTTTTTCTCTGTACCCTTCAAATACTTAAACAATGCTTTTAAAAAATTACACAGCACATGTTACATTAATGACATTGCTTTATAAATCTTTAAATTACTTTATTCGAAATTTGCAATTTTGTGTTTTGTTATGAATTTAATCATTTAGCTTCATATACTGTAATAACATTCGGTTTCTGGAACACAGTTATGTGTACATATATAATTATTATTTACGATATAACATGCGGATACTGTATATTCAAAATTAGTTTTCGAAACAACGGTTAGCGTCATCTCCCCCCCCCCCAGTGTTTGAACTGATAACTGCACCTAGGTCTATGGTTACCTGACTGTTAGTGATATTCGGAACAAGGAAGTAGCGAACGGCGTGGCTCAGTCGGTTAAGGCGCTTGTCTTCCGGTCTGAAGTTGCGCTCGGGCGCGGGTTCGATCCCCGCTTGGGATGATTACCTGGTTGGGTTTTTTCCGAGGTTTTCCCCAATCGTAAGGTGAATGCCAGATAATCTATGGCGAATCCTCGGCCTCATCTCGCCAAATACCATCTCGCTATCACCAACCTCATCGACGCTAAATTACCTTGTAGTTGATACAGCGTCGTTAAATAACCAACTAAAAAAAAAGATGTAACGCCACTGCATTACTGTTTCGTAAACTATAACTGATAATATTAATAATACTGGACTCTACAATTCTGTCACTCAATTATACCCATGGTTTCTTTATTTAACTAAACGGTAAATATTCTACATTTTTACTAAATATTAGGAGACATGCTTTTAAAAACAATTTTAAATTCTCACATTCATATTTTTCTTCTTCACCAACTTCAGATTCTATTTCCACGCCGCGCTCATGTTTCATCGATAATCCGCTCACTCATATGTAGTATTATACAGGGTGGAAGCGAAATAACCCTGCAGGTATTCAGAATAACTCATGTTGTATGTAACAAAAAAAGTGTAATACCATATTCGTGGAATATCCATAGTTTTCTGAGATTTTTTTTTTATGTTTAACACCCTCTTATTCGGTAACTATTGCGAGTACGATCGTGAATTTTGTTCATTTCAATAGAAAATCTAATAAAGAATCATTTATTCCTCTGGATATTTTAATAGAGTGGACAGTTTTCGTGTAAATGTAATTTAAAACCACTAATTTGAAGCCACTGACCGATGCTACCAGCTTGCAACATTGTAGCCAGAAAGGGAGATGGGAGGTAGTTTGCTAAGGCAGACAGATCTGAGTTCGTTGACCTCTTACATCTGTATTATGAGAAGAAAGAGCAGTGTTTAGCGGCGATGTTGCCAAAGTGCTGAAACTTCCAACTCAGTTTTCTAATTAACTGTTCATTTAATCATAAAGCGTAACAGAGATTTTCTATTCTTTCAAAGGGAGTCTGTACACCGAATTTTGACAAAAAAAAATGAAACGAAATTTTTATTTTTATCGTTTTCTGTAGTTTTATGTGTAAAATGATAATATGATTTTATTGCTTCTAATTATCAGCTTTTAGCCCTATCTCCATCAAAATTTAAAAAAATAATTTATAGTAATTCTTAATGCAAAAATTTCAATGAATTTTTTTTTGCCTACCGCTCAGTGGAATTTTAAATTTATTTAGCCGGTTGTATACATAAAGTTACATTACATATGCCCTATTTCGTCTACATTTGTATCCTTTACAAGTTCTCAGAAAAGTGCACTCAAAATTGAGGAATTTAATATTTTAAGATATGGGAACTTTGACACCTTTTTTCTGCACTTATTTTGTTTGACTGCATTTTTTTTCAGAAGGTGTTGTACTCAGAGTGCTTAAATTAATATACAATATACAATTTGTTAAAGGTAAGAGAGAAGATGAAAACGATATGATAAAAGAACTTAAATGGGAAACTTTGGAAAACAGACGTAGGAAAACTAGAATAACATCATTGTATAGGGCACATCACATCTAGGTCAGAAAGCATGGATAGACATAACGGCTTGGTTAGAAAAGCCAACGTACTATGGTAGGAACGATCATGATTTTAAAATCAAATGTAGGAAACAGAAAACGGATGTAGGTAAATTCTCATTTTTAAATAGAACTATAAATGATTGGAATGACCTACCTGCAGCGGTCTTTGAGGGCTGTCCTTCCTTAAGGCGATTCAAGAATAACTTTAAAAGTTGTGTATAAAGTGTAAATTAAAATTAAGGTGACATTTAACTTTAATTTTTTAAGGTGACATGTATTTATTTAGCCTGACTAGTTACTCCGTTGGTTTGAATTGTAAATTATTTAAAAATAGCGTGTAAGAGGGTCTTAGACTAGAAATGTTTAGCTTAAATGTAGTTCTGTTTATAAGTATGCATAAGGGTGTAAGTATTTGTCTTATTTGAACTGTTGTATCAGTGAAGCGTGGTGAGTCAGTGAAGTTATGGTTTTACAGTACAGTGAATAGTTCCGATCAGTGAAAATTTGTAGTGTAAATGAAATGTGTTCTATAGTGTCAGTGAAATGTGTCCTAAAGTGTCAGTGAATCGCGTCATAGTGCCAGTACAGAGAGTGAAATGAGAGTAAAGTGAAAGACTATTATCAGTACCAATGTAAAACTTATGTAGGGCCTATACATAGGCTATGTAGGTTGTATTGTAAAATTAGGTTCACTTATTAATTAGGTTATTTTATGTATTATTATTAATTGTAATTATTGTGTTAAATTGTATTCTATATTCTTATTGTATTGTGTATTGTATAATTGTATTTGTATTGTATAATTGTATTGTGTATTGTAATTTTATTTCGTAATGTTTATATTGTGTATACCACTGCCACAGGGAGCTTGCCCACTTGCAGTGTAAATAAATACATACAAAAATCAATGTGATAGCATTTTACACAGTAGGCTAAAAAATTGACATTATTTCTATCTTCAGCACAGGTAATAATAATAATAATAATAATAATAATAATAATAATAGTAGTAATTCTTAATGCAAAAAATGTGATCAACTAAATATTTTTTGCCAACTGCTCAGTGGAATTTTAAGTTTCTTTAGCCATTTGCGTACATAAAGGTATGTTACATATGCTGTATTTTTTTACATTTGTATCTTTTATAACTTCTGAGAAAAGTGCACCCAAAATTGAGGAATTTAACATTGTAAGATATGGAAGTACAGACTCCCCTTAAGTTTACCCTATCGTCCCTTTGAATCTGCAGGATTATTTCACCCTATATATAATATGCACTATGTATTTTGTACTGAGTACCATTAAGTGGTTTGAAGTATAATCACGAAGTACGAACAAATGGCACCAAGTGTAGTGTACAAGAATGGTAAATCTATGTTAAACATACCACATGCTGTGAACTTAGCTTCCATGCCAGAGAAGCTGCTGTGAATTCTAATTCAGAGAGGACACCTTCCTCAACGTCTGGTGACAGTAGTATGTTTCTAAGTTCGTTCAGTATCTTCTTAGATTCATTCGTTGCGAAATGACACTTTATACAAATCTCAATTAATAATTCCAAAATGACAGACGCTACTAAAGTAGCTGAACAAAAGTAAATATAAGAAATATTCAAAGAAATATATGAAATTATGAAGTATAACATGGAAATAATAGTCGTGAACATGGAACAACATGAAACAAGAAGTGGAAAACCAAAAACTGAATTGATCAGACAAGATGATTTATAAAGTTGTCCGTAAATTTGTTTGTAGATTTGAATTCTGCCCATAATTTCCTCACGTTCCCTTAAGACACCGTTGCCATCAGCCTTCTCAATGTCGACAACAAAAACACCAATTTTGTTTTTTCCGCGTTTAGAGGTGCGTTGAGTTGACTTTGTATATAGAGATTTCATAAGAATGTTTAGACGTTTATATCTATCTCTCAGGAGGATTACAAAATTCATAAATAATTCAACCATTGCAATATTTGAATAGGAGTATAATGCAAGTGAGACGAATCTCATTACAGACACAAGAGACGTATTCTCAACTAGATATAATCCAAGTGGTATTTCGATAGCAATTAAACGAATACTAAAATATAATAGAGATTTATTTCTTAATGTAACATATTCTCTGCGTCTCTCATATTTTGTGTATAACATTGTATCAGCTTCGGATATTTGGTGAAATATTTGAGGAATGATACATCTCTTAGGAGAAGCAAACACAAATAACACAACGACAATTGTTGCACATTGTGTTATCATTCGGAGACATCTAATGAACTTAATTTTTGTCGCATATTCTCTTCTAATTTCATCCTCAATCATGAAGCATAACACCAAAGAAAATAAAGCAATACAAAATATTGACCAAAGTAGTCCAAGTAATCGAGTCAAGCGATGACAAATTCCTAGTTTCTTCTCGCTGTATACTGGATACGAAGCAATTCCAACTATTTGACAAGCGACCAACAAAGGCTTCATTGCTGAATAAATTATATTTATATCATTAAAATCAAACATTCTGCAAATCTTTACCGTATAGGGTCTGTTTGGAGGTTAAATGAAGTCTGATGTATTCCAGGAGAACAACTGTTAAATTCAAACATAAATTGAATTAAAGACAACAACAATTATCTTGAAGTGCAATTCATAGGAGATACAATACTTCAAAGGAACATTTGTTAACTGACATCATAATTGATTATCTTTCGTGATTAATAATAACACAAAGAAAATTAAAACACGTTCTATTAAATCCACGTGTTCAAGCTATTGAATTTCAGGTGGTGTTAGTAAATTATTTTGCTGATCGAAATAGAAAGTCTATAGATTTTGACATCATTTTCTGTACGTTTTTGTTAGTAGCAATTGTTATATTATATCAATCAGGGATTGCAGAAACAACACATGTCACTCTTTGGGGCGAAATGAGCTTATTCGATGGGAACATAAACATAACAGCAAACATATTTGGTAACCATGGAAACATAACAACGACGCCATTTCCTCATATTCTGTCATATACTTCAGCGCTCCACGATTGTGTTCTGTTTGAAAATCACTTAAGCATAAGCATGAAAGTTTGGAGTTTGCAAACTTTCATGTTAACGTCTTACGGTAATGTTTATGTCAATGCTTATGTGAATCATTGCGAATGATCCCATTTGGTAGCCTGGGCGCAAACTTCTGTGTTTATGTTACGGTTATGTTTAATTTTAATTGTGAATGGGCCTTAACTTGAATGATATTCAAGAGTACAGTCGGAAGAGAAATGACATCGATAGAATCAGTCTTGCGTTGTGATAGTTACATTACGACTTTAGTTTGTTCCATTGCATGTGAATACGTGTCTTGTATCGCACGGTACTATTATTTCATTCGTAAACATACAGTATGTTGCGCGTTTAATTAGCTTCGAATTTTTCTCTTGCTACGTTCTTTATTTCCACAGCGATGTCCACATCTGTTCATCTTCTTGGAAGAGACAGTACTTCCATCGGCTCGCCCCTCTCCCCCCTCGGCGTGCCTACATTCACACGTCAAAACAGACAGCGACGCCACCATTGGTTTTCGGTAATCGTTTCTTGCGCAAGCTATACAGATATTTCCTTCGCAGTTCTTGCTCTGAAACCAAGAAATCCGATCATTTCAGGAGCAGATAGGCTACATGTCGCACACATCACATCGTTGTTGTGGTCTTGGCATTTGATTGCAATTACTACGCGCTATAGATCAGAAGTAACTATTACCCCATTTGACTTCTAGGTATTGCCTCTAGTAAGTAATCATCATATGCATAGTTATAAAATTATAGCAATTTATAATCACGAAATGTTTCTGTGGACACACTCCATAATAATATTATACCCGTAGACTTGCCTGGCCATCCGAATATTTTCATAGCAATTTATTCAGGCTAAACACAAAATTTAATATTTACCTGTATTTTCCATTCTTGTTACATGAAATACGCTCATCTCAGACTTTGGGACTCTAGGAACAATCTCACTTCGCTTTCTTATTAATTCTGGAAGACGGCGACACTAGTTCTTATCTCAGAACAACAGTCCCGTTTTCCCATTGCTGAAATGTCTACTCACATTACAAAGACATTATTGTATCATTTTGGCTCACCTAACTGCATGTAATTTTGTTCAGTTTTACCAAGATTAAGTTGCATAAAAGGAATGAAAGAATAGGACCACCATATTCCACATACGTGACTGAAGTGGACCAAAAAGTGACACCATTCTTTATTATTATTACTATTGTAATTATTATTATTACTACTTACTTACTTACTGGCTTTTAAGGAACCCGGAGGTTCATTGCCGCCCTCACATAAGCCCGCCATTGGTCTCTATCCTGAGCCAGATTAATCCAGTCTCCAACATCATATCCCACTTCCCTCAAATCCATCCTAATATTATTCTCTCATCTACATCTCGGCCTCCCCAAAGGTCTTTTCCCCTCTGGCCTCCCAACTAACACTCTATATGCATTTCTGGATTCGCCCATACGTGCTATATATCCTGCCCATCGCAAACGTCTGGATTTAATGTTCCTAATTATGTCAGGTGAAGGATACAATGCGTGCAGCTCTGCGTTGTGTAACTTTCTCCATTCTTCTGTAACCTCATCCCTTTTAGCCCCAAATATTTTCCTAAGAACGTTATTCTCAAAAACCCTCAATCTCTGTTCCTCTCTCAAAGTGAGAGTCCAAGTTTCACAGCCATACAGAACGACCGGTAATATAACTGTTTTATAAATTCTAACTTTCAGATTTTTTGACAGCAGACTAGATGACAAAAGCTTCTCAACCGAATAATAACAGGTATTTCCCATATTTATTCTGCGTTTAATTTCCTCCCGAGTGTCATTTATATTTGTTACTGTTGCTCCAAAATATTTGAATTTTTCCACTTCTTCGAAGTATAAATCTCCAAGTTTTATAGTTCCATTTCGTACAATATTCTGATTATTATTATTATTATTATTATTATTATTATTACTATGATTTATTCATTTATTTATTTGTTTATTTATTTATTTATATCAGGGCAAAGCCTCAATTACAATAGGCAGTACAAATATTTGGTTAACACATAAAATTGGAAATAATATGAAAAAAGAGATAAAAACAGACACAAATGCAAGACACAATTATAAATACAAATGAAAATTGAGAAAAAAAATACAAATACATACTAAGTAAATAAAAGACACAGCGGAATATGTATTATAATATGTATTCCATGTGTTGAATTCTATCGTACCCGGTTAACATGTTTCGACCTGTTATTGGTCTTCCCTTCTTCAGAACTGGTTGTTGCTGGTCTTGGCGCCTTTTGTTTTGTTTCATGTGGGGGTGTGTTTGCGTAATGTAATGTGGAGTCAAAGAGTGTGTGTTCTGAAACTGAGTTGTGTGTTGAGAATTTCATTTGGGTGTGTTTTTGTGTGTCTGTATATTTCGTATTGTTTAGTTTCTGGCTTTTTGGTTGGATGTGTAGAATTTCCATGTCTCTGTTGATGTCTCTGTAGATGTAGTCAAATGTAACACCTGCAACAACTTCTACGTAGCACAGACAGGCAGATCATTTCATACACGTTACAAAGAACACATCACAGCCAGAACAAAATTACAGAACACTTCCACATATGCAGAACACATCACAAATGCTAACCACACCTACAGAGACATCAACACAGACATGGAAATTCTACACATCCAACCAAAAAGCCAGAAACTAATCAAATTAGAACAATTCGAAATATACAGACACACAAAAACACACCCAAATAAAATTCTCAACACACAACTCAATTTCAGAACACACACACACTCTTTGACTCCACATTACACCACACAAACACACCCCCACAGGAAACAAAACAAAAGGTGCCAAGACCAGCAACAACCATTTCTGAAGAAGACCAATAACAGGCCGAAACATGTTAACCAGGTACGATAGAATTTGACACAAGGAAGACATATAATACATATTCCGAAGTGTTATAGTGTTAAAAGTTGTGTACTCAAGATGTATAAAAAGACACAGATTTAAATATAAATTAAAAATACAAAATAAAAAAAAATTAAAAAAATTAAATATAGATATCATAACCAAGAGACGTAAAATATAGGTATAAATGGCAAATTACAGAGTAACAAATAAATATAGATAGTAATACTATTTAAAATCAACTATCTTACTATTAGTGTCGTGTCTTATGTTGTCATTCATCTATTGTGTTCCGCCAACAATTACAATTACACAGTCTCTCAAATTCTTGGAGCTGTTCTATTACTTACTTACTGGCTTTTAAGGAACCCTGAGGTTCATTGCTGCCCTCACATAAGCCCGCCATTGGTCCCTATCCTGAGCAAGATTAATCCAGTCTCTACCATCATATCTGAGCTGTCCTATTATTATTATTATTATTATTATTATTATTATTATTATTATTATTATTATTATTATTATTATTATTATTATCTAGTCTTGAATATCACTAATAGACCTATAGCCATAACAGAAATGTAAGAATGACGTAAACTAGCTGAAATTTAATATGACATATTTATTAGTGTTTGAATTGCAGTATAAAATACACAAGAATGAGTAACAGAGAGGCAAAAAAACAGTCCATACCATTTTGCTGCTATAAATCTACAACAAGGAATTAAACTGTGTTAGAAAGAGTGGGTGAACAAAGAATGTTGCTGAAATCGATCAGGGAGAGAAAAAGGAATTGGTTGGGTCACTGGCGGAGAAGAAACTGGCTGCTGAGGGATGCAGTGGAAGAATGGTGAACGGGAGAAAAGTTCGAAACAGAAGAAGATATCAGATGATAGAAGACATCAAGGTATATGGATCATATGCGGAGACAAAGAGGAAGACTGAAAATAGGAAAGATTGGAGAATGCTAGGTTTGCAGTGAAAGACCTGCTTTTGGGCAGAAAATTATGAATTAATTAATAATCTTCAACTCGTTTGAATCAAAACAATCAGATACGAACAAATAACACCAAGTGTTGCGTAAAGAAAAGGCAAGTCAATATTAAACACTCCACAAGCTGTAAATGTTCCTTCCATACCCGTCAGGTGATTGATCAGCCTCTCCAGCTCAATCACAACGTCATTCTGAAGAGAAGATCGTATTAATATTTTCTTTGCTTGAATTACTGATCGCATAGATTCTTCCTTTGTCAAGTGACACAAAACACATGTCTCAGTAAATAGAATGAGAGTCATAAGACAAAGCAGTCCACAGCTACCAAATAGAAACTTTGATTGTGTTCCCGACTGCATCTTCATGAAATTTAGCAAGCTAAACAACATGCCCACAATATTCATGAACATCCAAGAAAATGCAACAAGAATCGGAAATCCGAAAACTGAGTTAATAAGGCACGTTGTATCATGTAATTTGCTGAAAATCATACTCAGGTTTTTAATTTTACGAATCAAATATTCTTTCCGTATCAATGTAACATTCTTGTCAACAGCATTCTCTAAATCTACTACAAAAACACGAACACTAGTTAGAGGGCATGTAGAATCTTCTCGAATCATTCCTGACTGATTTAAAGATTCTATTACACAGTTAAGACGTTTATATCTTTGTCTGACGTATAATACTAAATTTAAGAATAATAGAATCGTCACAGTATCTGCATAAATAAACAGGCTATACATAATTATTTTCATAGTGTATTTAGAGGATTCACTTACACACAATTGCAGTACATATGGCGTCTCGATACAAATGATATGAAGAATAAGATTCAACGTAGTTGCTCTTCTCTTTCTTCTGTACATCAAACTTCTTTCCTCGTTTTCAAACAAAGCAGTATCTATTTCTGATAGTTCTTCAAATATCTTGCTGAAGGTAAGTCTCTTAGGAGAAAAAAACACTGTCAGTGTAATCAAAACTGTTACACACAATGGTAATGTGTCAAGACATTTTATAAACATTACCAAATCGCCGAAAGTTTCTGAAAGTTGGAACGCTATCACATTACATGTCAGAAGTGAAAACGTGATAAAGCAAAACACAGACCAACACAATCCCGTGTATCCAACAATACCTTGATGTCTTCCGACATTTGTTAACTTATGTGCAGGATATGATGTTATTCCAACAAATTTACAAGCATAGAGTAGTGGCGTCATAGACAAATGGAGTTTGTCACTGCCATTCATTCTTATGATTTCGAATTTCTTCTTCGATTATGATGCGGTGAAATGAAAGCTCTGGTACTGAAATCCTTCTAGTACTTACGAGTTATTAGAATGAAATAACATATTTACAGAAGCATCGATTTCCGAGTACGTATAAGCACTCATAATAATTAATAGACAGTCAATTCTTATTTTCGGGATCGTATGGAAAGCCCGAACTTAAGCATGGTTTCTCGTTATTAGAATAAGTTATGTCCAAATAAACTAAAAGCCAGACTACATTAAGAGTAATTATAAAAAAAAAAACAGTACGAACGTTCTTTTATGAATATTACTAATAATAATGAATATAGACATCAGAAATATTGAATATGTGTGTATCTAATGCCTACTCACTTCACTTGCGTGATTCTGGTTCCACATATTGCGGACAGATGGCAGGACTGTGATACATGTTCAAGTTGCACACCACTTCGGCGGACCACACTATACATGATGTGTATCTGTGGAGAGTTATGTCGTGTACTAGGGTGAGTGTATGTGTAGTCTAGGGAATTGGTGGTCATGAAGATGAAGGGGAAACCCGGTGCAGGCACGTAGCCTACTCTATGGAATAGCACCACGAGGGCCGACAGACTTAACGTCCCCATCCGACTGACGAATCACTATCTACAGTGAATATGACTTCTCTTCATATACACTGTGAAGAGATTTGGGATTTAACCCAGACATATTGGTGCACAGTTTAGTAGTTAGTCCTGAGGTAGAAATTTTACACGAAAATGTCTGATCACACCGGGAATCGAACCCGGGCAGCTACTTTGGTGGCAGACACGCTACTACAGAGCTAACGCAATAATTATATACCAGTAATAATTTAATTCGAGGATTATATAGGTTTACATATACAGGTCTTTCATTGCAAACCCGGCATTCTCCAATCGTTCCTCTTAGTCTCCGTATATGACCCATATATCTCAATATCAGTCCACACCTGTGGAGTAACGGTTAGCACGTCTGGCCGCGAAACCAAGTGGCCCGGATTCGATTCCCGGTCGGTGCAAGTTATTTAGTTGAGGTTTTTTCCGGAGTTTTCCCTCAACCCAACATAAGCAAATGCTGGGTAACTTTCAGTGCTGGATCCCGGACTCATTTCACCGGCATTATCACCTTCATCTCATTCAGACGCTAAATAACCTAAGATGTTGATAAAGTGTCGTAAAATAACCTACTAAAATAAAAACATCTCAATTTTGTCTATCATCTGATATCTTCTTCTGCCCCGAACTCTTCTCCCGTTCACCATTCCTTCCAGTGTATCTTTCATAATACGGTATAGCCTATATTAAATATATAGCGGATAAAAATGCTACATATTCTCGAATAACCTGCGCACTACTTTTCCGAAATATACAAGTAAAAAAAAAAAAAAAAAAAAAAAAGAGTACGCTACTCATTGGCAACGTTGTCCAGTTTTCCTCCCGCGCAACTCCTAACGTAATAGCATGTCACTATGTTCCCGCATGAGTATTTCAATATTGTTAATAGACGCGTTCATTTATCATCCCTATCATTATTCATCTCGTCTGTTTTTGACAGTAATTTATTGTTTATAAATTTAATTGTAATTATCTCAAATCACTTTTATAGTTCTGGAATTTGACTTAACAAAGACGTTACAATTTGGATCCATTACAGAATAGGACGTCTATAAATAAAGGAAGAAGAAGAACATCGTTAAATGGCGTTTGGAACAGCAGTGCATGTGTCTGAATCTAGTTCAAATGTTATAAGTTTATAGTTTCTGCGTCTTATATTTTTCAATTCTGTAAATGAATACCACTGAAGATATGAGATTGTGATCCTTCACTTGCAGCGAAAAACTTAAAACTGCTACAGTACATAAATTTGATGTAAGTGAAGTTTTCATCAGAGACTGGAGGAAAAAGAAGGAACTGTTATTAAACAACAATGGAAACAGTAGTGTTTTTCATGGTCAGGAAGCTAAATTTTCCAGTGTGGAGGCCACGCGAATCGAATATGTAATTGAGAAACGGCAGTTTGACAACTCAGTTTCGACAGCAATGTGCCAACTACAGGTCCTGTGCCTGTTTCAGGATAAAATTTTTTGTTAATTTAACTGTATATTTTTAATTGTTTTTAATTTGTTGTGGTCGTGAATACATTTGTTAAAAGTTTTATTTTTATAATTTGAGTTTTTTTTCCTTTCAGATGTGTGATGCGTGGTTTATTCGAGGGCGCGAGATATTCGAGAAAATACGGTAAGTAGAAGAATTATATTAATATTATCCAAAGAATCATATGGTTGAGTGCCTGTCGTTCAGTTTTTTCCTGTGTTCTATGTAACATATGCTTTTAATATATCAGTCTATTTGATATTGAGAATATATTTACACCACTGTTTCCTTTTTAATTAAATATACGTTAAGTATAATTTTATACTTAACTCTACAAAAAAGCGTACAATAATAGCGAAGAAAATGTGAATTATAAGGAACTAATACTATTAACAGGACCACTATAATATTCGGAAATGTTCACCTAAATTCATTTATCTATACCCTGATTACAATTATGCTACATTAAATCCGTCAAATTATCATTCATTTAGCGATAAATTCAGAAGAAATATTTATTAACATACATTTATTTTGTATTTGGAAACATAAATATAAACAACCTTGAACATAAGAATAAAAACGTTTCAATAGTTATAAATTAAACAATAATTAATGTAATAAATCTCTGTTTTTCAGAAAGTAGCTTCTCAAATATGGATTCCATATTCCATACAGACAATGACATCATTTTCAAATTCAAAGAAATCTCTTGCTTTTGTTTTGATGATGATCGTAGACAAGAAATTGATTTTGCATAAATACGAGGTTGCAAATATTACAAAAAACTTGAAAACTATATACTTTTGCAAGCTTCAGTTATTATTGCATTCTTTTGATCCAAAGTTGGTCTACATTCTCCGACAAAAAAAAAAAGTATAGTTAAAAGTTTCCAGCAGTAAGTTCATATTTCAATGAGTTTTCCCTTCATATTTTCGAAAATTTCAATCAGTTGAACAAAAATGTCTAAAAACAGATTCACTATCAATCTGTCATTGTCGTAATTGTTTTGAGCGTTTTTTTTCGGTAAATATTCAAAAAGCTGTTTAAAATTGTGGGAACTTAATTGCTTATCTATCATATGTAGCTAAATTTTAACGAGTTATTTAATACACTGGAATGAATCAAGTGTTTGTTCGAGATATGAGCAAGGAAGACCAATCAGAGAAAGCAAAGAGAATTGGGAAATAGGTCTGAATATTCCGATTTCTCGTTTTGTATACAGGGTGTCTCTAAATTATACCGACAAAATTAGGGAGCAGATAAACTTCGTGGAAGCATATTTTGTTAAGGAACCCATGGATGTGACGTAGCTGCGTAACAGTTGCACTTAACTTTAACCCTTCTTTTCTCCGTTTTTAATAAATGGCGCCACTATGGCTCTGAACCCTTCAATTATGAACTTACAGTCTTACTAATAAAAACCAAAGAAGAACAAACCAAAGAGCACAGAATAATTAGAATAATATTGCTGTAGCTTGTACTCTTTGACCAAAATATAGTACGGTAATCTATTAGAGCCAGTTGTACTATCGATACCAAATGATACTGGGCTCCGGACGCAAACAAACGAAAGGTAATAGAATATCTGAGGTTCTCTACTGCATCCGGCAGACGTTTAACTGTCTTATACTTACACAATGAGTAGCTCGTTTATAAGTCGTGTGTAAATTCCTTACTAATAATCACTACATACATCGTGTAACCCAAGTGGTAATTCAATGGAAAATATATGAATACTAAAATGCAGTATAGACTTCCTTCTTATACTCCTATATTCTAAAGACATTTCACTTTCTGTAAATAACATTTGTGCGAGATCGTGCGTATTTGCTTGCTTTCCGCACACAACCAATACGCGGTAAGTGTGAAATACCACATTCAGTATTCCCAACGTAACACACATAACAATTTCCCTATTCTTACCGCTTAAGCGTCGTATTCATTTTACTGCTTTAGGCTTTTAACATATTATTTTTAAAGACGTTCAATATAGTAATAATTATAAATTGGAAACTTACTTCTGCAATTTCACCTAAATTGCACTGTTAATTATTGTCTTTAAATATTTGCAAAAATTATGTAAACTCTACAACACCACAAAAGTTACTGCATTTGTAATGCAAGTAACATTAAGGAAGCCGTGAAAAAATCAACAAGATTCCAGACTCATCATAGACTGGGGGGGGAATAAAAGACAGACTTATATCACGGCCTGCTGGAGTATAGTAAACACAGAAAACATTTTATAGGAACAATGTTGGAGATAGATATATTTGTTTTCCAAAGTTGCCGTCATTGAACAGAAACCAAGATGGAGATTTCATTGCAACTAATTAGAAATTACTCTTTCAGGTATGTAATAAACGATCTCCGCACAAAATAATGTACGATACACGAGCGGTATGTTTGTTTTCATGTTCTCGGAAATTAAAAAAGCTCAACTACGTTTCGCTTTGTCAATCTTTTCCTCGAACATGAAAACGTCAACATACCGCTCTTGTAACGCATATTACTATTTATCGACTTGGTATTTTTGTTTCAGTATTTCAGGAATTTTACATCTCTTAGAAGAAAGGAATATTACCAATGTAGACAATGTTGTTGTACTTAGTTTAATTATTTGGAGACATCCAATTAACTTCACTTTTGTTAAGTTGAGTTGAGACTTGGTTCAGGATTGAGGTGTACGAAAGATAGAAACAAAAGGCAGTACAAAATAAAGTCCAAAACAATCCAAAGAATCGAGTAAAACGATGATGACTTCCAGGATTCTTATGGCAGTGTACTGGGTACGATGCTATTCCAATAATTTTACCAGCATTCAGCAATAGCTTCATTTATGAAAAAATCGTATTTCCATGTTGACGCTTCACATTCTGTACTTCCTTACTGTGTATCTGGAGCACACATCAAGACTGTTGTTATCCACCTAGACAAGCATTAATAAATTGGAGCACCATACGAAGCATAGAGTACCTAGTAGTATTGTTCTTGGTGATGAAATTATAAACACACGTGATAGTAAAGTGTATTGGCAAGAGCATTGTTATTTCAACCGTACAGATAACAGAATTACTACTCAAAGTAAACATGCTTTGTTAGTTGAATATATCGATTGAGAGTAATTTAAGAATGGCCAATACATTATACCAGTGTTCGAAACACAAAGTCAGGCACTTTATTAACATTGGAGTAGAAAGTCATGTGGCAGAATGAGTGTACTTTATAAGCACTTTATTTCATCGTTCACCTCATTGTATGTCAGATAAAATTCTACGCGGGAGCAGGCGTAACAGTTTATTCTATTTTCGTAATTTTCTTCTTTTCTTCTTCTGTTTTTCTCTCTTTTACTTTGTCTTGGGATGCTACGTTCAACTACGTATAAGTTTATATTATGTAAACATCTGTATTATACTATTCTGTACTCTATTTTGTTTTCTCAATCTCATTATACTAAATTTCATTCTAATTTCATTGTAATATTCTTTATTGTTTTAATATTATACTCATGTAGTTTCGCTTATTTCCCTCTTTTCTCTGAATTTTCTTTCGTATGTACAGCTCATGCTTTTGTCAAGACACTCGCGATGTGCAGTACGGGAACAACGTTTCTGTTGAGGGGGTAAGAGTAGAAGGGAAGGTCGGGCATGTGCCTACCGAGTTCAAGGCAAAGGCTAACCCATTCCCTTGTAATTCGTAAGTAGACTCATCCGATCTCGTTCGCAGCTCTGTAGGAAGAGTGGGGGAGTGTCTTGACAAAATGCATTGGCCTCTGATTAGCCTTGTTCTTTTCTGGTTAGTACTGTTTCCTTCTGGTTATTGTTGTTCTCTTCTTGTCACTGTTGCATTTTTTCTGCTACGCATTGTTCTCTTCTGGTCAGTATTGTTCTCTTCTGGTCAGCATTGTTCTCTTCTGGTCAGCATTGTTCTCTTCTGGTCAGTATTGTTCTCGTCTGGTCAGCATTGTTCTCTTCTTGCCAGCAATGTTCTCTTCTGGTCAGCATTGTTTCAGCATTGTCCTCTTCTGGTCAGCATTGTTCTCTTCTGGTCAGCAATGTTCTCTTCTGGTCAGTATTGTTCTCTTCTGGTCAGTATTGTTCTCTTCTGGTCAGTATTGTTCTCTTCTGGTCAGCATTGTTCTCTTCTTGCCAGCAATGTTCTCTTCTGGTCAGCATTGTTTCAGCATTGTCCTCTTCTGGTCAGCATTGTTCTCTTCTGGTCAGCAATGTTCTCTTCTGGTCAGTATTGTTCTCTTCTGGTCAGCACTGTTCTCTTCTGGTCAGCATTGTTCTCTTCTTGTCAGCAATGTTCTCTTCTGGTCAGCATTGTCCTCTTCTGGTCAGCATTGTTCTCTTCTTGTCAGCAATGTTCTCTTCTGGTCAGCATTGTTTCAGCATTGTCCTCTTCTGGTTAGCATTGTTCTCTTCTGGTCAGCATTGTTCTCTTCTGGTCGAAATTGTTCCCTCCTGATTAACATTGTTCTCTTCTGGTCAATTATTTTCTTCTGGTCAGAATTGTTCCCTTATGGTCACTATTATCTGTAAGTGTACAGTACTATCTCTTTACAGTCAGTACTGTCCCCTTATGGTCAGTATTACCCCCTTATGGACATTATTGTTCACTTCTGAGTAGTATTTAGTCTCTTATTGCGAGTTTTTTACGCTTCTGGTGAGTTTTGTAAGCTTCTAGAGAGTGTTGTACCATTCTAACGAGTGTTTTACTCCACGGGCAAGTGTCGTATGCTTTGATGAATGTTGTACGGTTCTGGCTAGTGTTTTACTCTTTTGGCGAGTATTGTTGCATTCTGGACAGTATTGTACTCTTCCATGCAGCATTGTACTCCCCTGTCCAATACTGTTACCGTTCTTTGACTATGATTTTCCTGCCTCTATGTTGTTCTCCATTCATCAGAATTGAGCACTTTTGGCCTGATTTGATCTCTTTTGGTCTACTTTGTTTTCTTTTAATTTGCATTATTTTCTTATCCTATGTTGAAATGTCTGCTGCAACAATTTCTTATCCTATACTTTTCGTTTTATTTTGTTTTCTTCTGGACAGCTCTTTTGTCTTGCTGTGTACTTTCCCTTCCTTTCTGCATTGCTTTTCTACTGGACAGCTTTGTATTTCTTGGTGGATTTGATTTCTTCTCGAGTGCTGCATTTTCTTTGTTTTTACTTTGTTCCAGTGTAGTCTGTTTCTTCCTATATACAGTGAAACCTGTCTAAAGCGGCCATCTGAAATTACCTTGTGAAATGGCCGTTTTATCAGGTGGCCGCTTGATTAAGGTTGCGGTTGTTTATGAATCAGCATGAAAATACCGAATTTCATTGAATTTTTAGTTTCTGTGCGCGTACAACAATCGTGCATATTAATGTCAGCCTCTTCCATTCTTGCAACTAGCCTTTTGAAAACTCGCTTGCGGTACCTCAGTTTAAATGACTGGATAATACCTTGATCAAGGGGCTGGAGGTGTGATGTCGTATTTGAGGGAAGAAACATCAATTTCACGGATCATATTGCGATTTTGTCGTTTAGTCGTGAAATTGAAATCGCATCGCTAATTCTCAAACAATAATGATGTCATCCGAGCTTTAATGAATGAAAAGAAGAAGAATTCGTACAAGCTGGTCCAAATAGAAAAAGATGGAAAGGGGAGAAAAAAAATTCGAATGGTTAACTACTGACCTAAAACATAATGTGACATTTTCGATAGAAAACGTTCGTGTTTCAATCCTTTAAAAACGAGTAAGAATTTATAGCTATGCAGGGTCGGAGTGGAAAGTGACAAAAGAGTAATAAAACAGTAACCAACTAACCCCAAGATATGGAGGGTGTACGGTTGTACACTTAGCTATTGTAGTCGTAATATTGCTCTCTGTCCTCTAAACATCGAAAAAATAGGTCAGACAGTATCCGTGATAAAATTTTTTGTTGGACAGTGACCGTTATAGTCAGATTCCAATCCAAACAGACCCCGGCCGCTGGCCGCAGCATGAGGTGGCCGCTAAATAAAGAGATAATTTATATTGATCTTATGGCAAATCCAATTGGTTCCAGAGAAAATTGGCCTTTCGGCCAGGTGGCCGTTTAAATGAAGTGACCGCAAAGGCAGGTTTCACTGTACTTCATTTTCTTCGAAGTAATTTATTTTCTCCTGTTCTTATTTTTTCTGTCCTGCTCCTTATTCTGCTTTCTTTTATGTCACTACGACTAATACATAATGTTAACAAAAGCGGTTGTAGGAAGAAATTCGAATGTGCTTTTTTAATTAACATCGTTATATTTGTTGCGCATCTCAAGATATTTTCACTATATAGCTTCTCTGAGAGATTGTGTTTGCATTGCATATATATTTAGTATTGTTTAATATTTAAAAAAATAAGTTTTATATAACGACGCTCGCAACTGCTGAGGTTATATCAGCGTCGCCGATGTGCCGTAATTTTGTCCCGCAGGAGTTCTTTTACGTGCCACTAAATCTACTGACATGAGCCTGTCGCATTTAAGCACACTTAAATGCCATCGACCTGAGCCCGGATCGAACCAGCAGCCTCGGACATAGAAGGCCAGCACTATACCAACTGCGCCACCTATGAGGACAATATTCTTTAATATATTTCAGTAAATGTATCATCTTAGCTCGTAGGATTTTCTCATTGCATGTATGGGCAAAATGTGGTGGCTCTGGAAAATAAAGGGAATGGCTCCTGAAAATGTTTAATTCTGTCTAACCGTGGTAAAAAATATCTTTTATTGCATATAATCTGCCCTTAAATAAATACTTCGTTGTTATTTTATTAAATTCAAGTGATATTTTGTACAAGAGTATTATTCTTGTTGTACACTGACTTATAGACATAGGTACACATACAATATATGTAAACACACAGTACTGGAGTTTGCGGGGAGAGACGGCAGCGTGAAGCTAGTATGACCGAGGTACACCTAACTTGTATTCAGAGCAACCAAACGCAGGACTATAGTTATGATTCATAACCTTCCGTACGTTACACAATTGCTCGTATCACTTTCCAGCCGGGAGATAATTTGCTCACAAGCAAACATTCTGATGGGGGCAGATAAAAAACAATTTTTTTCTTCCACCATGTTAATAATGTCAAAAGAAGTGCTTATATAAATTTTGACCACTCGACCGCAATTACGAGGGCGTTCACAAAGTGATTTTCCCTGAGACTGTTTACGGAAAAAAGCACAATTGCATGGGAACATTCTTTGAAACAGATACAGCAATTGTTGCGCTATTTGTCAACATATTCCCCACTGCAATTGAGACATTTGTCGTACCATGGAATCAATTTTTGTATCCTTGTGTCGTAGAAATCAGCCGCCTGGGATCGGAACCAGCGCTTGACAGCCGTCTGCACCTCTCTGTCGATCCCATGATATGACAAATTTCTTAATTCCGGTGGAGAATATGTTGTTGAAAAATAGCTCACCAATTTCTGAGTCTGTTCCAATAAATTTTCCTAATGAATTCGTGTTTTCTTTCTGTTAAAATTCCCTCTCGAACTTATTTTTTACGGCCCCCGTAATTGCGGTCGAGAGGCCAAAATTTGTATAAGCACTTCTTTTGACATTGTTAATAATAATTATTTATTTATTTAATCTGGCAGAGCTAAGGCCAGTAGGCCTTCTCTTCTGCCCAGCCAGACTCTAATTCTAATTGAATACAATTGAATAATTTCAAGGGAAAAATTGTTCCGGGGCCGGGTATCGATCCCGGGACCTCTGGTTGAACGTACCAGCACCACTGAGCTATCCGGGAACTCCACCCGAGACCGTCTCAACTTTTCCCTTTATATCCACACAACTCGCGTGGGCTGACGAAACGCCAGAGACCCACAACGGGTCCACGCCTGTGGAGTAACGGTTAGCACGTCTAGCCGCGAAACCAGGTGGCCCGGGTTCGATTCCCGATCGGGGCAAGTTACCTGGTTGAGGTTTTTCCGGGGTTTTCCCTCAACCCAATATGAGCAAATGCTGGGTAACTTTCGGTGTTGGACCCCCGACTCATTTCACCGGCATTATCACCTTCATCTCATTCAGACGCTAAATAACCAAAGCTGTTGATAAAGCGTCGTAAAATAACCTACTAAAAAAAAACCCGCAACGAGTGCACACAATCTCTGTGTGACTTGAATTTTTCCCTTGAAATTATTCAAATCTGCTTTACAGGGAGCCTTACCTGAAATATTTGATTTGCATGAATACAATTGGTTATATAGTTATTACATTAATATCTAGACCATAAAACAACATGAAAGTGAATAATGAAAGTTGGATAAGTAATGTTAGTGTGACAATAATAAACATTGGTAAGACATAGTGGTAATAATAATAATAATAATAATAATAATAATAATAATAATAATAATAATAATAATGAGATAATTTAAATATTTATTCTGTGATTTATATAACCATTAAACATTGAGAAACCTGAAACAGCTATTATTGTTAGAAAAATATTTCGTTAGTCTATTCTTAAATTGGTTTGATGTCTGACAGTCCCTGACATTACTCGGTAGGGAATTCCAAAGTCGAGGAACAGCCACAGTGAAAGAAGATGAATATGAGGATGTTCGGTGGGAGGGAATGGATGATATTGAGGAGTGTTGTGATCGTGTGTCTAGGTTATGGTGGGTGGATAAATTTTGAAAACGAGACGCAAGATAGACAGGAGTGGAGAAATGCAATATGTGAAAGAGAAGGGAAAGACAGTGGATTTTCCTACGATCTTCTGAGCCAGGACAACATTTGGAGGGATGGTGTTACGTGATCAGCCCGGCGAATATTGCAGACGAATATTATGAACACGTTTTAGTCTCTGCCCCGAAGTAACGCTTAGGTCAGTAAACAGAATATCACAGTAATCGAAGTAGGGCATCACGAGTGTTTGCACTAGCATCTTTTTGAGGGAAAAGGGTAGAAAATTCTTCAATCGCCTAAACGAGTGAATTAATGATAATATTTTTTTGCAGGTATCTGCAACTTGAATGTTCCATACATAGTGAAAGAAAAAAACAGCGTTTTTATCTGCCCCCATCAGAATGTTTGCTTATCAGCCAGTAACTACCGGAATTATATTATTAATATAATATGATTAAATTACGTATGCATTATGTATAACAAACACACAAATTGACAAGGTACAGACGAAAATGCTGTTCTTTCCTTACTTTGAAATTTCATATCATCCGGTGGTCTGAATTAACACAACTAAGTATGAACAAATAACACCAAGAGTTACGTAAAGGAAAGGCAAGTCAATATTAAACACACCACACACTGTAAACACTCCCTCCATCCCCATTATACGACTGACTAGTTTCTCCAGTTCAATCTCAACATCGTTCTCAAAAGTATGTCGCAATAATGTCTTCTTCGCTTGGATTATGGACTGTCTAGATTCTTGCATTGTCATGTGGCACAAAACACACATTTCTATAAATAACATCAGATTTATAATAGTAAGCACTATACAGGTAGATAGTAAAGACATCTTTAATTTATTTCCAGATTCCAGTTTCATGAAAAGAAGCAAAGCAAATGACGAGCTAACAATATTCACAAATATCCAAGAAAATGCAAAAAGAAGCGGAAAACCGAAGAGAGAGTTGATTAGACATGTTATATCATGCAATTTGTCAAAAAGTAGACCAACATCTCTAATTTTGTGCTTAAAATTCTCTTTCGTTAATTTTGTGGCGTTGTTATCAACAGCTTTCTCTATATCGACTGCAAAAACACGAACGCTATTCCTGTACCGAGCAGAATATTTTTCAGACAGTTCTGATCGATTTAAAGATTTGATTACACAATTAAGCCGTCTGTACCTTACTCTGACATACAGTACTAAAATTAAAAAATATAGAATCAGCACAGTATCTGCGTAACTAAACAAACCATATGCAATAAATTTCAGTGTGAGCTGTAATGTGTCAATTAAATATAAGTACAATCCAAATGGTATCTCAATGCAAACAATATGCAGAATAATATTCAACACAATTTCTCTTCTTTTCCTTCTATACATCAAATGTCTTTCCTGCTTTTCGAATAAAAATTTGTCAACTTCTGATAGAGCATTAAATATTTGGGTAACGATAAATCTCTTAGGAGATGCAAACACAATCAACGTAGTGAGAACTGTCACACACAATGGTAATACTTGGAGACATTTAATAAATATTACTATATCTTCATACGGTTCAGAAAGTTGCAACTGAATCAAAACGTATGTTATAATCGAAAACATGACAAACCAGAACCCAGACCAACACAGTCGTAGATATCCGATAATTCTTTGGTATCTTGAAAAACTTGTCAACTGATGTGTAGGACATGGTGTTATGCCGACTATTTCACAAGCGTAAAGCAATGGTGCCATAGAGGAATGGATAGAGCCACTGTCATTTATTTTTATTATTTCCAATTCCATCGTCGTTTACGATTATCTTCGAATGAGAGTCCCCAACTCAAACCATTCTATTATATTACTCAAGTGGTCATACAATGTAATAACATGAGTGACGTGAAGTATGAAATTTCAATTTTGAAATGAAATATACAGACAGACGTGTCACGTATAAACACTTAACATAATTACCAGACAATCGAACTTCTCATAATTCCCATTTATGTGTCCATATTTATACAGAGTGTTCTGAAAAAAAGGTTCTAATATTTAAAAAATAGGTAATACGCATCAAAACAAAAAATAAAAGTCCTACGAACATGGGTTATAAAGTTAATATCACAGTCTACTATATACAGTCGCGAAGCTCAATATGTAGTAAATATGCAAACATGGATAGTTGCCCACCACTAGGATCGCTACTATCGCCTCATCATCGCAGATCTGTCTCCTAGCAGCCGACAAAATATGTTACACTTTCGTTGTGTTCTTTTGGAAAAATTAACACCTTCCTTCCATTATTGAAATATTAAATGCATAAAGCTAATTTATTATTTTAATGAAGTATATTAAATTCCACCATAAACTCGAAGATACCTGCAAGAAATAAGTTAATATAATTTTTGTTTGTGCAAAACGAACTGAAATTTACTATAATCGCTTCACTCATTCAAGATTATAGCGATAATTAACTATGAAACCAATAAATATTAATTTGCATTTCCCTTTACAACAATAATAATGGAAATATGAATTAATGGATTGGTACGTGTACCGGTACTTGTAGTGTAGGCTTACGTAGTTTAGGTTAAGCAATAATAATCACACCAGAATTGGAAATAAGACGTGATTAATAAATTTTATTGTAAGAGACTTTTTCTACGTCTCTAATAAAGTATAAAAATAACAACAAAATTGACAGCTATAATTAAAAACACATCCTTTGAAAAAAAAAAGTAGGCCTAAGCAATAATAATCCCACCAGAATTGAAAATAAAACGTGATCAATAAATTTCATTAAAACAAACTTAATTTTTCTACGTCTCTAGTAAAATATTATTATTCCAATTATTGTATTTTAGCCATTAACATTTTCATTACAACCAATAACGAACATTTCACAAGCATCTCTGTGAAATACGCAACGAGCTAGCACTTGATGGAAATACGATTCAGTCCAAAGTCGACCGTGGACAGTCTATTGTTTCTAGTTGCTAACCGCTTGGAGCGCTTTATCACGAGATTTGCAAAAAATCACCTCAAGCTTCGCGACTGTATATAGTAGACTGTGTTAATATCTTCTGAGAAATTAGAAAATCTTTATCATCACTGTAAGAGCAGTATAGCTTCCATCGTGAGCTCTTTGGCAAGAAACAAATAAAACAGAATGCAACCATATCACTGTAAAAGCAGCTTATCTTCCATCGTGAGCTCTTTGGCAAGAAACAAATAAAACAGAATGCAACCATATCACTGTAAAAGCAGCTTATCTTCCATCGTGAGCTCTTTGGCAAGAAACAAATAAAACAGAATGCAACCGTATCACTGTAAAAGCAGCATATCTTCCATCGTGAGCTCTTTGCAAGAAACAAATAAAACAGAATGCAACCGTATTACTGTAAAAGCAGCTTATCTTCCATCGTGAGCTCTTTGGCAAGAAACAAATAAAACAGAATGCAACCATATCACTGTAAAAGCAGCTTATCTTCCATCGTGAGCTCTTTGGCAAGAAACAAATAAAACAGAATGCAACCATATCACTGTAAAAGCAGCTTATCTTCCATCGTGAGCTCTTTGGCAAGAAACAAATAAAACAGAATGCAACCGTATCACTGTGAAAGCAGCTTATCTTCCATCGTGAGCTCTTTGGCAAGAAACAAATAAAACAGAATGCAACCGTATCACTGTAAAGGCAGCTTATCTTCCATCGTGAGCTCTTTGGCAAGAAACAAATGAAACGGAATACAACCGTATCACTGTAAGAGCAGCATATCTTCCATTGTGAGCTCTTTGACAGTAAACAAATGAAGGTATTATTACAAAAACAGCCCTAGTCACTTTTAATGAAATTGAGTTAAGGACACATTTGATACTATTTCCTTGGTTTGTCCGTAACAGCCAACTACACAGGGAAACTGGTATTGACACAATCAAACATCTTATTCATTCACAAGCTAAGAAGTTCTATTACAACCTAGAAAATGTTCCAGGCGCCATCCATTACTCTCTCGGAAGGAAGTCCACATTTCCCACCAGAACCAAGAGCCGACTTCCAATGGACCTCATATTATAATCAAAATTTATCATCACATCAACCTATGTAAATAATTATTTGTTAACAATTATTTTTATTCATTGAGGAGTCCAATCCAGACTGCCCTCAATTTAGTGTCATATATTGTATTTATATATATTTTTAGAAATGTTCTGTATAGCGCTAAATGCGCTGATCGATCAATGAATTGTTAAAAAAAAGTTTATAGACTCCAAAAATGACACATGTCAGGTACAATAGCCACAAGGATAAACACCAGTTGTACGGAAATAGCTGACATGTGTCGTTCTATTTCTTAAAAACATCGATTTGATTTTTTTTTTTCAAATTAGTTCTGGTTTAAAATAAAGGGATTACTTTCGGTTTCTGAATTCGTAATATTCTTTTCGATATACGTACCTAAGAAAGAAAAAATTGTAATAGTAATATACGTTACAAGAGCGGTATGTTGACGTTTTCATGGTCGAGGAAAAGATTGAAAAAGCGAAACGTAGTTGAGCTTTTTTAATTTCCGAGAACATGAAAAGAAACATATTGCTCGTGTATCGTACGTTATTTTGTGCGAAGATCGTTTATTACATACCTGAAAGACGAATTTCTAATTAGTTGCAATGAAATCTCCATGTTGGTTTCTGTTTAATGACGGCAACTTCGGAAAACCAAAATATCTTTCTTCAACATTATTGCTATAAAATGTTTTCTATGTTTACTATACTCCAGCAGGCCGTGATATACGTCTGTCTTTTTTTCCCCCAGTCTATAAATGCGAACTTAAAACAAACGGTAAGGTTATGTAATGATTTATTTTTCATTTTAATATTTTAACAATATTATTTATATAACATATTGCAGTAATAACATCCGCATCTGGAATCTTGTTGATTTTTTCACGGCTTCCTTAATGTTACTTGTATCAGGAATGCAATAATTTTCGTGGCGTAGTAGACTTTACTTATTTTTTGCAAATATTTAAAAACAATAATTAACATTGCAATTTAGGTGAATACTGAATGTGGTATTTCACACTTACCGCGTATTGGTTCTGTGCGGAAAACGAACAAATACGCACGATCTCGCACAAAAGAAATTTAAAGGAATATGTGTGGCATAATACAAAACAAGAGACAAAATAATGTTAACAGATTCTATATTTACGAAAAATAGTTTTTATGCCAATATCAAGGAGCAGATTCTGATGAAAATACATTTTTGTTTATCCATAGGTGCCTTTGGAGAAGTTATAATTCTTCTAAACATATAAACCCACGTTGACATACAAAAACGCACACTTCCAGTTAGTATACAGTGTTAAATACATAATTTAGAATAATTAATTAAAAACACAACTCAACATTGCATCTATCACTAAACTCTACAGTATGTTTCCACTATCATTATACGTACTACAGAGTATTTAGTCAGAAACACTTACAGTAACTCTCTATTTCCTCTATCACTATAAATATTTATAATGTTTTTTTTTAACACTTAAGGGGAGACTCGACTAAAAGTGGTGACTTTTTAAAATCATTTTTTAAATCAAATTTTGACATATTTACTATGTAGAGGACTAACAAAATTCAAATTTTAACTCTAAAATATGTTTGTCTTTTCATTTTTTATATTTTCTATTTTTTTAGATATACTTTCAAACCCAAGATTTTTTTTTAGTAAAAGATCTCAATTTTTAAGCTTTGTTTTTTTGTTACATTCAAAAAATATATAGAAATATTACTATGCATTCATTTTAAGAATATCTTATTTATTCACTTCAAAAATTTTATTTGAAAATTTGAAAATGTTATTTTTTCTATAATTCGTTAAGAAAAATATTAATAAAATAAACTAGCAGCATCTCTTATGAAATAAATACATAAAAAGATGCAGTTACCTCATAAATACTTGCAATACAAAATTCATCCAGATTGATTAATATTTGGAATAAAAAATTTGATGTTGAAACAAGAAAAATAAACTTACGGAAAAATGGATTTGAAAGTGAAATTAATATTTATGTAACACATACCTATTAAAATTCTCCTCCGATACATTCATCTAGTAGAGTGGAAGCTCTTAAGTTCGACAGAAATCAAGTTCGACATCCTATAGTTCGATTGCTTACATAGGAGAATTAGACACGCCCCTATAAGGGCACTAAGAAATGGGTTTGCCATTTGAATGGGAATTGGTTCTGTGTCTTGTAGTGATACTTTTGTTAAAGGAAAGCAGAATATTTTATTGATGAGGACATCCATATTGATCACTGATTTTAAATTAATGAACTCTTCTTTTTCTATTTGAGAATTGTGCCGTTTGTGAGACGGAACTGTCGAAACCCACTGTGGTACTAGAAGCGCATACACAAGTCTCGGGGCGGGCAGGAAATGCAATGCAATGCAATGCAATGCAATGCAAGTACAGTACTGTATTCGTTGATGGATAACCAATAAGAATTTGTATTCATTTCACCTGCCACACCTACTACCCTTATTGGACTGAACTTTCAATTCTGTTTTGTCGAACTTAGGAGAGTCCACTGTAACTTCAGAGAGCTAACTTTAGGACAAAGTGTTACTAGAATTGTAATCAGAAATTTGCAAAAAAGAATTCTTTGATGAAAAATAATTTTAACAGCTCTTTAAATGCCACACACTCTTACAATTTAATAATACATTATGGAACAAGCCTATAATGATAGTAATTAAGAAGCGAGTATGGATGTTTATAAAACGAGAGCAAGCGAGTTTCATAATTTTCATACGAGCTTCTTAATTACCATTATAGGCGAGTTTCATACGACTTTTTATGCTCGACCATATTTCTAACTTGAAATTATTCATTTTATTTGTATCTAACTGACCTTGAGCAATACCTCGTAAATTGTGAGATGTGCGCAGACGCGAAAGTATTGATTTTTTCCGAGGAACAGATGTCCACATTGACCTTGATAGCCTATAAGAACCTACAGAGTAAACTAAATATTAACTTTGATATAACATTGAAATTAAATTAGACATTGAAAAACGAGATGACAAATTGAATTTATTTGAATATTATTTACAATTAACGCTAATTATTATAGTAACAGAACATAACCTTCTGCGACAGTATTGGATTTCCAGCCTCCGTGACTTTTCGCTAATTCTCTTTCGATTGCATATCCGAGAATAATCGATACTTGCGGCTTTATAACGGTACAAAGCTGACTTGTCATTGGCTGAGGTTTTATAACTGTACAAAGCTGACTTGTCATTGGCTGAACACCTGTATTTTAATGAGTAGGTGTACTTTAATGACATGCATTAAAGGAATGCTGCCAGGTGTATAATTACTACATTTCGGCATGGTCGAGCATAAACAAATTAAACATATTGTTGAGAGAGCATTTTATGTCTTGAAACAGTGTGACATGTCTTCTTCACGTGTGCTACTTTCTCAACAGTTCATATAAAATGGATTTGTCTTCATGTGGTTTGGAGTAAAATCACGAAGTAAGAACAAATGACGCCAAGGGTAGTGTACAAGAATGGTAAATCAAAATTAAACATACCAGCTGCCGTGAAGACAGCTTCCATGCCACAGAAACTGCTCAAAATTCTCTCCAATTCGGATGCGATATCTTTTTCAAGATGTGGTAACAATAGTGCATTTCTAATTTCGTTCAGTGTCTCCTTAGATTCTTGAGTTGCAAAATGACAGATCACACAAGTCTCTGCGAATATTGCCAAAATTATAACTACTATTAAAAGAGAAGCCAATAAACAAGTGGAAAATTTATTTAAAGAAAGAAACACGAGCAGAAAATAAAGGGTAGTAATGACATTCATGAATATTGAACAAAACGAAACGAGGAGTATGAAGCCGAAAACTGAGTTGATCAATCGACACATATTGTACAGTCTGATGTAAACTTGTTTGAAGGTTTCAATTTTGTCCAACACTTCCTCACATTCATTTGGTGCGATGTTGCCAACCGCCTTCTCAATATCGATAACAAATACTCCAATTTTATTGTTTCCGCGTCTAGGCTTATTTCTAGTAGGTACTGAGTACAGACATTTTATAAGAGAGTTCAGACGTCCATATCTTCTCTTCAAGAGCTCAACAAGGCTAAAAAATAACACAGTTACCACCATACATGAATAGAAGAATATGTGAAGTGCGACGAATTTAATGGTGTACATAAGAGACATACTTTTACTTAGGTACAATGAAATTGGTATTTTCATGAGAATCGTATAAATACTAAGATGTAAAATACTCCATGTTCTTATTCTGTTATATTCTGTAGATTTTTCGTCTTCTGTCAATAAAATTTTGTCAACTTGGGATATTTCGTCAAGTACTTCAGGAATGATACTTCTCTTGGGAGAAACGAACACTATCAATGCAATAAAAGTTGTTGCACATAGTACTAGTGTCTGTAGACAGCTCATAAACTTAACTTGATTTGTAAGTGGCTGTGAAATTTCATACTGAATCAAGAAACACAAAAGAGTTGAAAACAAAACAAAACAAAATATTGTCCAAAATAACCCACAAAATGTAGTAAACGGAGACTTTTTACTTTGTTTTTCACTACTTACTGGATATGATCCTATTCCAATAATTTTACCAGCAATCAACAAAGGTTTCATTGAATTGTAAATTGTTATTGCATTATGAAATTTAACCATTCTGGAATTCGTCGCTTTGTACGTGGGTATTATCTCAATACTGGTGATACGTCGTGACAGAAACATCAATAAATTTTAATAACGGCTGATGAAATGCCTAAGGGAATTTATCTTTGATAGCAATACATAAAGAGACCTGATATCAATCTACATTAAACAGTAATTTCTAATTATTCCTGATCACTATCATTGCTTCCCAAATTAGTACGCACATATTTGATGTACTCAAAACAATATATGGTGAGATACCAAGAGCGGAAGATGGCTAAGATTTCAATGTTACCAACCTTGTATCTACAGCATCAAATGTTCATAATTAAGCTAAAAGAACTACTAGTATTTCACATAGTTTTGTTATGTGATGGAAAGAGTAGCTTGACATAAAACTTGCTATACAGGGTGTTTCATGAGTACATGAAAAGTACTTTGTAAATTTAATGTGAAGGTAAAAATAGGACTAAAATGATCTGCAAATTCTTAATTTCCTAGTTAGGATGCAATATAATACTTTGCAGGCTAAACAACATGAGTACATACTTTGTGGGTGTACAGATAGGATTAAAACATCCTTTGACACTTTTTCAGATATTATTTATTTTCGAGTTACACAGTAAAGTAGGGTAACAAATGCGACACCAAGTATATAAAACCTTAAGAGACTTGGTAAAGACAGAAACTGCAATAGTGATACAGGTTAGGTCACCTAAGACATCAGAACAATGTGAACATAAAAAAGCCGCTTGAGTTCTGAGTCAACTGAAGTGAGATGAGGGAATAACAAACATCTGCTTTCTTTGAGGACTTGACACGCTCTAAAACTTGTACTGTCCTCATATTTTTAGCTGAGAAAGGTATTATATTAAATATTGTATCATAACTCGGAAGTTCAGAATTTTCATAAAAAGTTGTACATACTATTTTAATCTTATTTTGACCTCTACATTACAACCACGAAGTACTTGCACATACTTAGGAAACACCTTGTATAAAGAAATAATATGTATATTTCATACTTATAATAACGATATAAAATATATCAATAACAACAATTTTATGCATTCATTACATAGGTCTTTTTTCGGTGTCCGAATCACTAAGACAAATAATTCTATGATAATATTATGCTTAGTATTATACGAATATTAAAGATTACTTTCTTTGCTATCGATTCACATAAAATTTCACCGCAGAAAAATCTTAGTTTATTACTAAGACAGATATTTGTTGCATTTCCTATCAGGCTTTGAAAGTTTGCTCCTCATATATGTTGTTTCCCTTAGCTTCCTTAGTTCTTTTCAGTATTTGTTTAGCCAGGATTTAGCCTTCTCTTAGTACTATAACTGATACTTATGTTTCCATGTACCAGTTTTTAATTAGTTAGTCTTATTTAATCGTAGACTACACTTGTTTTATTTTGAAACAATACCTACACTTGTTTTGTTTTGAAACAATACGAGTGAAAGAGCAGTAATATTTAATCGTACACTTAAAGTATTTTCTAACAATATGAGTGAAAGAGCAGGAATATGTAATCGTACACTTATTGTATTTTCAAACAGGGCAGTAATATTAAGTATACTTATTGTATTTTCAAACAATATGAGTGAAAGAGCAGTAATATTTAATCGTACACTCATTGCATTTTCAAACAATATGAGTGAAAGAGCTGTAATATTTAATCGTACAGTTCAAACAATATGAGTGAAAGAGCAGCAATATTTAATCGTACACTTATTGTATTTTCAAAAAATATGAGTGAAAGAGCAGTAATATTTAATAGTACACTTATTGTATTTTCAAACAATATGAGTGAAAGAGCAGTAATATTTAATCGTATACACTTACTGTATTTTAAAAAATATGAGTGAAAGTGCAGTAATATGTAATCGTACACTTATTGTATTTTTAAAAATATGAGTGAGAGAGCAGCAATATTTAATCGTACACTTATTGCATTTTCAAACAGTATGAGTGAAAGAGGTGTAATATTTAATCGTACACTTATTGCATTTTCAAACAATATGAGTGAAAAAGCTGTAATATTTAATCGTACACTTATTGTATTTTCAAACAATATGAGTGAAAGAGCTGTAATATTTAATCGTACACTTATTGTATTTTCAAACAATATGAGTGAAAGAGCTGTAATATTTAATCGTATACTTATTGCATTTTCAAACAATATGAGTGAAAGAGCTGTAATATTTAATCGTACACTTCTTGTATTTTCAAACAATATGAGTGAAAGAGCTTCCTCTTGGAAGAATTGGGAGGAATAGAAGGTTTTACATTTGATGGGCTTGGCACATTATCACTATTACAACTAACCTCAGCTACAAATGAAGATAACACTACATGGTTTGTACTGTATTACCTGTTTTCTTTATTCTTTCTTCCGTTAGGTATTTCCTTTGGTTTTCTCATGGTTAAAAACAATATTAAGAGCAACAAGCATGAAACAAAAAAAAATCACTCAACACACCTAAATTATCTACATGGTAACTGCATGGATACAGTAAACAAAAGGCAGACGTTATAGTAAATGCCGCCCACATATAAATAACTACTTCCTATACAATTATAGCCTAACCAAAGACTTCTAGATGGATTAGTTCCTGAAATATTAAACGTTAGCTAATCAGAAGTCGGCAAAATTAAAAAAAGAATGACTTGTATAAAATTAAGTTAAAATGTACAGTAGAACCTCCATTATCCGTGGTAATGAAAGAGATTGAATGAACGGTTAATCGAAAACATCGGATAATCCGTACCATAAAATATTTTCGTAAATTAAGTGAATAATACTTGAACTTTAGGAATTTACTCCGTGGTCTTGTGTTTAACACTCTTGGTAGTGAATCACAAGTCCTGTTGTCAACGACGTGTTTTAAAGAGTAAGGAAACTCCTTGTAATGGCTTTCAGCGGAATGTAGGAATAGTAGAGGTCTCGTATTGTAGATTTACATACATTTACACTTTAGCCTTTACTCTTATTAATTCGCGCACAGTTGTAGCATTAGATTCGTATTTGATGCGAGATGAGCCACAATTTCTCTTTCCCCAAACCACTAATTATTTGCACTTTTTTCGATACTTAACACCAACGCGTTTTCTTTTGACACTTATGAAATACATTTTGTCTTGAAGTTGTACAGTACGGCAAGTTGAAAAGTAGACCAAACTGTGTAAGTGTGAAGACTTGTAATAACACTCTAGAAAAAATACATACTAATATAACGTACAGTAGTACTTCATACATTTCTGTAGGGAAAAAAAAGAAGAAGCGAGAAAAAGACAGTCGAATAATCCGCCAATCTGTTAATGCGGAGAGGGATAGGGGAGTTATGCCTATATGGCTTCTCATTTCCAGTCAGAAACATGCACTTGGGTAAAATGACACACTATGTGTTTTGTGAAAACACTGTAAGCTGAGTTTGAATTTACAGCTCTATAGCGCACAGACGCTGGAAACAGTGGTTACATCCAAGTTTTAGCAAGCAAAGGCGCTTTTTGGTGAAGCAGGTGCAACTAAAGGAAAAAAGTGCAAAGACGATATAATATTGTTGAGGTATGTTATGTATTTTTTGTCCTTTTAGGCTTCAGATATTAGTGAAATAATGTTCATGACTGAAAACATGAATATTTCCCTCTATAAAAAGCATTACAATATCCAAATTCATAAAGAGGTTAGGTCGTACTAACACTACTTCTTATTCTTCTTCATTCCGGGTAAAATGACATACCACCTACTTGGCTAAAATGACATACTATGTCATTTTACCCAAGTGCATGTTTCTGACTGGAAATGAGAAGCCATATATTATGGGCGATAGCGATTTGCAAAATTGGTGTCAAATTTGTTTACAATGGCTGATTAGTGATTACTTCTGTGAAATTATGTAATATATAGTGGCATCTCTCTCATTGCTCGACTAAATTTTTCGTAAAGCTAACCGATTTTAAAATAGGTGAGATGGGGATTTCTTTAAAATATATAAAACCCTAAAGTTTCTAAAATAAATATATTTTCAATATTTATATGCACTGAATTTTGTCACTCTGATTTATCCTCTTCTGAATGAGCTAGGCTTGGCGAGTCTGAAGTTTACTTGCACCTACTTCACCAAAAAGCGCTTTTGTGGGAAACATTGTAAGATGAGTTTGGATTTACAGTTTTATAATGCACAGAATTTGGCAACAGTGATTACACGTCATGTTAGCCTTCCCTGGTCACTGCACCCACCGACTCCAGCCACTTGATGTCTCTTTCTTCGGGCCTTTGAAAACATAAGATCAGGCCGTTACAAAGTGGCTGAAGAACCATCCTGGATGGGTGATTACATAGTTTCAAATTTGCCGACTTATTTTCTGAAGTCTATGGAAAAGCTGCAACCATCACCAATGCATTGGGTGGATTTTCTTCAACAGGAATTTGTCCACTCAATTCGGACATATTTCTTGATCACTTATTTAGTCCTGCAGCGCCCGCAGACAGACCTCTAACGAATGCAGTCCCTACAGATGGGCCAAAGGGTGCAACACAGAAGAGCAGTTCAACAACAAGGAATGCAAAAGAACATATGATAGAGCCATCACCAACAACTGCTCCAGCTGCGGAAGCGTCACAAACGAGGCCTTCAGCTCATGTGACACAGCAAGAGATCTCCCCGATTCCCTCTGGCATTAGATCTGTGGCGAGAAGAAAGAGAACGCATGAAGGGTCCCAAATCGAGCAGCTCTTTTATTAACCAATTAAAATTAAAGGAAGCTGAAAGAAGAGCTGTAGAAGAAAGGCGTTCAGCAAACAGAGAAAAAACACAGCTTCAGTTTGATCTAAGTAAAAGGGACCAAGATGAAGGGAGTGACTTCGATGGTGATGTTGAGAACGATGCACCTTGGCTGTACTGCAATGAATTTTACAGCCAATATAAACCAGAAGAAACATGGCTACAGTGCAAGAAATGTTTCTCATGGGCACACAATGAATGTGCAAGTGTATCTAAGAGAAAAAAATTTAACTATATAAAAATTAACTTAAGTGTGTCATTTTACTCTAGTAACTTGGGTAAAATGACATAGTTTGTCTATTTTCAAACATACCTTTCAGTTAAAGATTGTCAGTATTTTCCACTTTCTGTTGATCTTAATATATGTGTTATTATTGTAGTATCAGTTATATATAATTGGCCAAAACAAATTTAGTAAGAATACATATTTTTTTCAATATTTCCTTAAGGTATGTCACTTTAGGCCTAGTTCTCCTGATCGGGGTTCTACTGTATATCAATTTGTTCAGAAAATTCCAAATATTACTTTTGAATTAAAAAAATAAAAGTAGATTTTTTAAGTAGTTTGAAGTAGAATCACAAAGTAAGAACAAAGGACGCCAAGTGTAGCATACAAGAACGGCAAGTCTATGTTAAACATACCACATGCTGTAAAGTTAGCTTCCATGCCAGAAAAACTGTTCACAACTCTTTCTAATTCTGATACGACCTCACTCTCAAGATCTGATAACAAAAGTATATTTTTTATCTCATTCAAAGCCTTCTTCGATTCTTGCGTTGCCAAATGACACCTCACACAAACCTCAGTGAATATTGCCAAAATTACAGACGGTATTAACATACCCGCTATTAAATAATGCGAGTACAAATTCAGAGAAATGTGAAGAAGTAGGAAACATAATGCGCCCATAATATTCATCATTATGGAAAAGAATGAAACAAGAATTTTAAACCCGAAAAGCGAGTTGATTAGACAACATATATAGTTAAGTTGGCTATAAATTTGTTTGCAGATTTTAATTCTGTGCATCACTTCCTTACGTTGCTGTGACGCGACAACGTTTTCGATATCGAAAACGAGAAATCCAATTTTATTCTTCCCGTGTCTGGACCTATTTTTACCTGGAGGTGGTACTGTGTACAAGAATTTTATTGAAGAGTTCAGAAGCTGGTATCTCTTCTTCAAGAGTATCGTAAAATTAATATAAAACAATGTCATAATCAAATCCGAGTAGAAGAATAGGTCGAATGCGATAAATTTGATAATATGCATAAGAGGGAGACTTCTAAATATGTGAAATCCAAGCGGTATTTGCATTGCTGTTAGATAAATGATGAAACGTAATATAATTGTCTTTCTTGTTCTTGTATATTCCAAACTCCGGCCATGTTCTGTGAACAAAACTTCATCCACTTGGGATATTTGGTCAAGTACTTCATAAATTGCACATCTCTTAGGAGAAACAAACACTATCAATGTTGTCAGAATTGATGCATATAGTGTCAGTGTTTGGAGAATACCAATAACTTTAATTCTAATTGCAAATTGGGTTATGAAGTGATGATAAATCATGAAACATGAAAGGGCTGAATATAAGATAATACAAATTATTGTCCAAAATAGTCCGAAGAATCGAGTAAATCGTTGATATCCTCCAGATTTCTTGCGGCTAGGCACTGGATAAGATGCTATTCCAACTAATTTTCCAGCATTTAGAAGAGGTTTTAGTGATGAATAAATTGTATTCACTTTGAGAAGTCTAACCATCTTGTAATTCGTTGTTACATAGATGAACTTAAAAGCAAGACTGCTAATGAAGTCCCACGAATGGATCACTAAAACGTTCTAATGATGGCTATTAAAATGCCTAATGAAATTTCTTTAAAAAACGATGAATAGGTCTACACAGTCACGATAGGATCTCTAATAAGCAGAAATGTGGCATAGTTTCTGATCAATACAACGTTCCAAATTAACACGTTTTCTTTCAATAATTCCTTATCGATCGGGGAATTTGAAGCATCACTATTTCATCTCTAGGGTTTTGAAGCTACAAGCCAATTAATTTTATGATATTGTAATATAACATATCTTGACATTAGAAACACCGCTTTATTTGAGGCCAGAAACCTTCTGAGGTTACATTATTATGATGTACCGAAATACATATGATATTTCTGTACAGATATTCTGCGTCATCATATGATGAAGAATGAGTGGAACGGAGAAAAATTCTCTCCCGCACCGAGATTTGAACCCGGGTTTTCAGCTCTACGTGCTGATGCTCTATCCACCGAGCCATACCGGATTCCTATCCCGATATCATGACATCCTCTCAATTTAAGTTCCACCTCTTGGGTTCCCTCTAGTGGCTTATCCTCATGCACTGCGTCATAGATGTATGACAGTGGGACCATGTCCACACATGTGCAGAGGTGCACTCGTTATGAGTGACTAAGTGGCCGAGATCCGACGGAATAAGCGTTGTCTTAAATCAGTAAGGGCCCTTTTCATAGACATTCTTAGCGCGGGCTTTCGGTGGATGATCAGCGAACTAACGTTTTTCGTATTCATAAACCAGTGTTAGCGATATGATATGATATATGATATGATATGATATGATATGATATGATATGATATGATATGATATGATATGATATGATATGATATGATATGATATGATATGATATGATATGAATCCTGTTTTGCACGCTCGTAGCGCGGGCTAGCGAAATGTCTATGAATAGCACCCTAAATGATTATTTTTCGCATATCATATATTATTATGATGTATTGAAGTACATATGATATTTCCGTGTAGATAGTCTGTGTCATCATATGATGAAGAATGAGTGGAACGGAGAAAAATTCTCTCCGGCACTGGGATTTGAACCCGGGTTTCCAGCTTTACTTGCTGACTCTCTATCCACTAAGCCAAACCGGATTGCCATCCCGATGTCGGAACGAATCCTCTCAGTTTAAATTCCACCTTTTGGGTTCCCTCTATTTATTTATTATTATTGCTATTAATACGAGTTTTAATAATAATAATAATAATAATAATAATAATAATAATAATAATAATAATAGGCCTAATATTGTTATTAGTATTATTATTATTACTATTATTTCAAGTAACTTTTTTCTTGTATTAGCTTGATAAGTGCTGTATACTGTTCTTTGGTCCTGTGTTTTTTTTTTTAATAAGACAAAGTGGAATTGACATGGCAGCGATTTTTAATTACTTCATAAACAATATAGACCAATATTTTTCGGCGTTACAATAAATTTTCGCTAACACGTCCCTCAGTAATCCGACTTCTCAATTATCCGCCCTCCTTCTAGCGTACTAACTTCTATTGTAATAGTTTTCTGGGAAAATTGCACCGGTGTCATGTGTTAGACTGTAACCAAAATTTTACAAACTTCGTCTTATTTTACATAATTTTTTATAACAAAGTGGAACAAACACGACAGGTCTTCTCTTGCAGAGCGAACATCGGCGAATATCGAATTTGCCATACTCGACAAACTTGAACAGAACGCATGTAATGCACGACGCTAGCTGTATAAAGCATGAAGGGATGGGAGAGGAAGACACCAAATATTTTCATAATAGGCCTATTGTTGAAACAACTATGACGGGCCTCCTCCTGCAAAGCGATCATCGGCAAATATCGAACTTCGCCATATTCGACAAAATGAACCGAACATATTGTCTGTTGTGCACAACGATCATGTGTAGTATGAAAATGAAATTATTTATCTACTGTATATAACAGGCTGGATAGTATTCTATAATTGAGCACCCACGTGCAATAATGGGGTAAGTACATATGAAATACATTCACACTTACCAAATTATTGTACGTGAATGCTCAATTATGTATAATATTATGAAAATAAAAACATTTATTTAACATGTTGCATATTATTATTATTATTTTATTAACAGAGCGGTTAGTACAAGTTGTAATTATGTATAGTATGAAAATGAATTTTTTCTACTTATTAACAAATAGGATTCTGTAAATTTATTATGTAACTTATACTATACAAATAAAATAATTTTGTGCGAGATCGTGCGTATTTGCTTGGTTTCCGCACAAAACCAATCCGCGGTAAGTCTAAAATTCCACATTCAGTATTCCCAACCGAACACACACAACAATTTCCCTCTTCTTACCGCTTAAGTGACATATTGATTTTACTGCTTTTGGCTTTTAACATATTATTTTTAGAGACATTCAATATAGTAATAATTATAAATTGGAAACTTACCACTGCAATTTTACCTAAATTGCACTGTTAATTATTGTTTTTAAATATTTGCAAAAATTAAGTAAACTCTACAACTCCACTAAAGTTACTGCATTTCGTGATGCATGTAACATTAAAGAAGCCGTTTGTTTTAAGTTCGCATTTATAGACTGGGGGGGGGGGGGGACAGACGTATATCACTGCCTGCTGGAGTATAGTAAACACAGAAAACATTTTAAAGCAACAATGATGAAGATAGATATTTTTGTTTTGCAAATTTGCCGTCATTGAACAGAAACCAAGATGGAGATTTCATTGCAACTAATTATAAATTCCTCTTTCAGGTATGTAATAAACGATCTTCGCGCAAAATAATGTACGATACACGAGCGGTATGTTTTCTTTCAATTCTCGGAAATTAATAAAGCTCAACTACGTTTCGCATTTTCAAACTTTTCCTCGAACATGGAAACTTCAACATACCGCTCTTGTAACGCATATTACTATTATTTATTCTCAGGTTGGGTGTTGCAAGCTACAACGAATTATGTATGGTATGGAAATGAAATCATATATTTTATTTATTAGCAGGTTGGATATTATAAGTTATAATGATGTGTAGTATGAAAATGTAATCATTTATTTTATGGACTTATACAACAAAATTTAATTCATATTAAGTATTCATGTTATAATCCTTTAATCATTCGTATAGCCACACATCTATTGTTACCGAGCAACTGTGATTTATTTGAAAATTGTGTCAAGAATGTACACAATTGTAGCTACTTCCTGTAGGTAATTGGATTAGTAAAAACTGCCATATATTATTAAAACAAAATGTGATTTTCCTATATGTACATATATTTCTGTCAATGCTTAATGATAATTTTGTTTCCGAAAACGTATTATGTGTCTTTCACGTGTTAAATTTTACATACCTTGTTAACACGTTTCAGCCTGTTATGGACCATCTTCAGAACTGGTTGTTGCTGGTCTTGGCGCCTTTTGTTTGTGTTTCCTGTAGGGGTGTGTTTGTGTACTGTAATGTGGAGTCAAAGAGTGTGTGTGTTCTGAAATTGAGTTTTGTGTTGAGAATTTCATTTCGATGTGTTTTTGTGTGTCTATATATTTCATATTGTTCTAGTGTGTTTACTTTCTGGTTTTTTGGTTGGATATGTAGAATTTCCATGTCTGTGTTGATATCTCTGTAGGTGTGATTAGCATTTGTGATGTGTTATGCATATTTGGAAGTGTTTTGTAATTTTGTTTTGGGATGTGTTCTTTGTAGCGTGTTTGAAATGATCTGCATGTCTGTCTTACGTAGAAGTGGTTGCAGGTATTGCATCTGAGTTTGTATATGCCTGCGTTTGTATTTGTTTGTTTGTGTTTGTGTGTTGAGATGGATAATCAAGATGGATAATTTTGTAATAAAAATTACCTGTCTTTACATCTTTATGAACTTCACAAGATTTGTTCTAAAATCCTTAAGCAGCTAAAAGCACGACGGTATGAGAGGGAAGGCTAGGAGAGGCCAGCGAGCTAGAAGGGGCAGATTCGAGCGTGCTGGATAGATCCTCTTCTTCAAAGCAGATTTCGGTTCTTGTCACGCTCGTCAAACTTGAACCGAACATAGAGCATGAAATGAACGACACTAATACGTATACACGCTCCGGGCACGTGTGAAACGTTCTAGTTCACATTAGAAGTGCAAGTGGAGAGGTTGGAGCAACTTGTAACATTACATTTACTGGCATTTTTAAGCACTCTCAGTAATCCGGCACTCTCGCTAATCCGACACCACTCTGTGCAAGGAGTGGCCGGATTAGCAAGAGTCTATTGTATCATCTCATTAATCGAACTTACCTTTCTTTTGTACTTGCTTTGTGTACATTCCAGTGAAAAAATTGACATCAACGTAAAATTAGGTTAAATGAATCCAATTATAATAACACTGTGACCTACATTTAACCGATCGAAAACATTTAAACAAGATTAATCGATACATTTTACGTGTTAGAAATAAAACTGCTGTTTCATTTTCGAACGCGATGATCTGATGATTATTATCAAGCTCATACTCGTTGAAACCAAATCGAGGCGGATGAATATACAGGGTGTCCGTAAAGTTATGGTGGGGTTTTAATTGATTATATAATTGTAAAGAAATAAGATAGATGTGTAAAACAGCCACTAAGTGAAGGAATAACTCTTCAGAATTTTGTCCTATCATGGTTGCTATGGTTGCTTAATTACAAAACGCATAATAGGTGATTTATTTATTCTAAGGCATTCTGTTGTTATCTTCATTCTGCATAGTTATATCAGCTCCAACATGCACATATTTATAATACATAAAGTGACTTATCGAGCAGTAAAAATAAATCACCACTTCAGAAGAAAGGGAATATATATCTCTGTGTGTGTGTGTGTGCGTGCGTGTGCGTGTGTGTTTTTTTTTTCAGAGTTTCTTAAAGATATAGAAAATGACTATATTGAAAGCAAGTACAGGTCTATAATTAAAAAGTTAGGAAATAATAAAGTATGGAAATATAAGTAAAAGGAAAGAAAATATTTTCATATTGATTTTATTTATTACATTTCAAATACACAAATACTCGGAATATCTCTTGCAACATAACAGAACAATAAATCCAGTGAATAATTCATTTTAGAATGTTAAAGAATTCTGATAGTGTCCTTAGTACATTTGAAACAACATTATGTTCATCTTTAGACATCATCCTGATTGTGCTGTATTTTAATTGTCTCATAATAATCTCTTTCTATTATCTAATATTATTTGAAATATATTAACATTCTATGTATTTTAGTTTAATTCTGCTACACAGTTTATTTCAGTGTTTAATTAATAGTTCATTGTATTTTGTTGTTTAATTTGTAAATAACTTTTGTATACATGTAACTCTCTTCTAAATCAAATTGTTGAATTCTTTGTAAGTTCATGCATATGTATATACACTTTTTGCTGGTTGAGTGGAAGAGAAGGCCTTACGGCCTTAACTCTGCCAGCTAAAATAAATCATTATTATTATTATTATTATTATTATTATTATTATTATTATTATTATTATTATATCTAACACCAAGAAAACTGTCACTTTTTAAAGGAGTTGAAAGTCGCAAGTTACGGGATCTGGCGAGTATGGAGAGTGGTCTTTACTTCAATGCATAACTGGATTTCTTCGTGGCTCTATAGTCATTTCTATATGTAATTCTGCGTTTTTAATTGAATTCCGACAGATATAATTGAGCTCAGCTCTATTTCTTCTTACTGCTCGTCCGATACGTACCTTAATTTAAAAAAAAAAGTTAAGTTACAGTGTAAAAGACGTATTAAGTTTTTGAGTTTATTTTTGCAAGTTACCTGTCACGAGACTGAAAAAATTTCGTAATGAATGTGTTAAGCTACTTAAAACATAAAGAATTAAAAAATTGTGACTTTTAAGTAAAGCAAATTCAGTATTTCAAATTCTCTTTAAAGGAAATGAATGAAGCCTATATCATATTTTTCTCTTGGTGAGTTTATTACTATAAAAGATATAATGACTTTAAGCTAATTACAGTTCGTTCATTTTAAAATATTAAATTACTAAAACCTATTCGATGGACAAAAATAAAATAGGTAAATTCTCTTTCAGTATCATAGGAATAAATAGTAACAAAAATAAGATCAGTTAGAATAGTGTTGTCTTCATTTTCCTGCTTTAAGCAAAAGTGATCTTTAAAAATTGTATATGTTGAAATGGAATGGATAATTTATAAGTTGTTAGAAGTGAATATTGAAAATACTTCAAATATGAAATAATGAACTAATACTTTTTATTTACAAATTCGTACCACAAATTTGTTCCCCTGTTTTTACAGTTGAGGAAAACAAATTTCATCTTCAAGAATTGGTTGCTGTTAAAAAGGAATGAAGACTGTGTCTCTTGTAATAAAATATAACAAACTTCATCTTGCAAAATTTAGAAGATGCAATTTTAAGGAAAGATACAAGAAAAATTCATATGTCTTAATAAAACTTTAAAACAATAAATAATTTCACACTCTCTGAATTTAATATTTCGTGAACAGAAGATAAGGATGTTAGGCAATATCGTATATTTTAATTACTATAAAAAGAATAATAAGAAAAATTCTGATAAGATTTTATGAAAAGAAATCGTGCAGAAGTGTTGTTGGTTTCAATTGTGAGAATTACTCATATGGTGTCTGGATGTGAAAATCGTCTTTTATAGGTAGAGATAAATTCATCGCACGTCAACGAATATTAGGTTTCATAGAAAGGTAGTCTACTACAAAAATAATGATCAAAATATATCATTGTGAAATAAGAAAACGAATAAATGCTTAACCTGTGTGAAAAAAATTGTTGGCAGAAAGTGAAATGATTTTCAGAATATTTTAAAAATATAAGTTCTTAACATAAGAGAGAAAAGTAGATCAGGTAATGAAATGAACTGTTAATGAAAAATACGAAGTTGCTTAAAGCAAGAGGCTTTAAGAAACATAGTTATAGAATAATGGACCAATGTGGGTTTGGTTTCGTTTGGATGGTTGGTAGTGATAAAGTTCAGTTTCTGAGATGATAGCCGCATATAATGCTTTTCTATTTCTCAGTATGCAGTTGGGGGAAGAATAGTCAAGTACAGTTGAAGTGTATTTTACTAAAACATTTATAATTTGCATTTTTAAATAGGACCTCTGTTTGACGGTTTTCTTTTCGTTCATATTTGTTTAAAACTAAAATATATGATCAACGAATTCATACTATAACTTTACAGAAGTCTGAATCAAATTAAATTGCAAAAATTCATAAATAACAATTACTTCATTATTACTTTATTTTCTTCTCCTACTCAAAGAATCAATTTTTCTCGACAGTAGTTGTTATCTACAAAACGTTTCGATTGTTATTTACTTAATTTTTCAAAATAATTGATTATTATAAAACTTCTGGGATGATTTTCAAAAGAATGGCAATGTATGGTATCAAAAGTGGCATTTTTTATGAAGAGTTTAGACCTAATTTTTTATCTATCGTCACCAATAACCAAAACTTTATTTTAGAAATAATTTTCGAATATTTAATTTAATACAACTCTGTACTTCCATTATCAAGAAATAAGAATTTATTTTTGTTATATAATTTAAAATTAAATCTGTAAATTTTCAGTATTTTACAGAATGCTGATGTACTGACATCAATATTGATCCTTCAATCTCACACACTTTCAGCTGGTCTGAAGTAAAACCACAAAATACGAACAAAGAACGCCGAGTGTTTCGTAGAGAAAAGGTAAATTGATAGTAAAGATACCAGAAGCTGTAAACTTAGCCTCCATTCCGGAGAGATGATGGATAAATCTCCCTAATTCTGATGCTACTTCGTCCTCGAGATTTGACAACAGTAATATATCTTTAACCTCTATCAATGTCTTCTCAGATTCTTCTGTAGTCAGATGACATGTCACACAAATCTCAATTAGTAACGCTAAAATCACTATTGTAATTGTTGTAGAAGCAGCAACGAACATTTTAGTAGAATATCGAACAACATCTTCATTGTGCAGTCCCATAAAATAGACTGAAGAAAATAGCATGTTAATAACATTCATGAATATCCAGCAAAATGCAGTCAGAATAGGAAATCCGAAAACTGAATTGATTAGACGTGATATTTTATACAGTTTATTGTAAACTAGTTTGTAGATTTCTATTTTGTAAATGATTACCTTTAATGGTGTTGATAGATTGTTGTCAAGTGCCTTTTCAATATCTATAACAAAATTTTCAACTTTATTATTGCAACATGTAGAATTAACTCGAGCTGATGAAGTGTACAGAGACTTTATGAGAAAGTTAAGACGCTCATACCTTTGCTTCAAGTGCATTACAAAATTCATATACATTACAACCATCACTATCTTCGAGTAGAAGAACAAATGAAGTATAAGATATTTCGTAGTGTATTTAAGGCAATTATTTCCACTTATAAACAATCCAAGTGGCAATTCAATTGCAATCAAATAGATGTTGAGATGAAATATACATTTCTTTGTAGTTAAACTATATCCCGTAAATTCTTCTTGTTCTCTAGATAAAATGTTATCGATTTGAGATAGTTCTTGAAGTATTTTGGGAATTATCAATCTCTTAGGAGACATGAAAACGGCCAATGTAGTCAAAATTGTTGCACTTTGTGATAAAGACTGGAGACAACTTACGAATTTTACCTTGACTGTAAATGGTTTTGTTATCTGGTACTCAATTAAGAAACATGACATAGCAGAAAATAAGACAAAGCAAAATACTGTCCAACTTAGCCCACACAGTGCAGTAAATCTTGTGCTGATCCCAAATTCCTTCTGATTAGGTACTGGATAAGATCCAATTCCAACAACTTTACCCGCATTCAGCAAAGGTTTCATAGTCGCATAACTTGAATTCACATTTTTAGTTTCTTCCATCCTGCAATTTCCGGATCCGTAGATGAACGTCAATTGACGACTGCTAATATTCCACAACAGAAGCATTAATAAATTCTAACATCAGTGGAAGGAAAGTTTAAATATTTGTTTTGATGAGTACCGGTAGAGTATAAAAAAATTTGACAGGCATATTTATTCAGCTGAGTACCGTAATTGCCAGCTCTATGATCAAATATTATTTTTTAACCAAATCAATATGCATTCTCCTAGGGATTTTATGATAGAAAGGTTAAAATGAAATGTATTGTGATGGCTTGTCGGCTTGGTAGCCTGACAACAGGCTATTTCTTTCATAGCAATACTCGCTTCTTCGATTTTTGAATACATTGTTATGATAATCATAATTCTGTGGTGTTTGGGTAAAGGGAGATAAGTCATAAAAATGAGTTCGGAGATAAATGAAAATTAAACTTGGAACCCTTATTACAAATAATTTTCTACACAAATAAAACACATCAACTGCTAGTATTATTTTGATTTTTGCACACTCACTTGTATAATTTAACTTGTGTGTTCATCTGGGGAACAAAATTCCACCTGGACAAAAAAAATGACTTATACCCCTTTACCCGAACACCACAGAATTATTATCGTAATAGTTAACACTTGTATTTTTAACATTAGTGTTTTCTTCCGTACTTTTCTTCATTAATCTCTCTGCTAACGTTTTCACTTTTGAATAATTTCAAGGGAAAAATTGTTCCGGGGCCGGGTATCGATCCCGGGACCTCTGGTTGAAAGTACCAGCGCTCTGCCAACTGAGCTATCCGGGAACTCCACCCGACAGCGTCTCAACTTTTCCCTTTATATCCACACAACTCGCGTGGGCTGACGAAACGCCAGAGACCCACATCGAGTGCACACAAACTCTGTGTGACTTGAAATTGTGGTTTTCTGTTAACGTACACAGGAACGTATATATTATGCAAATCTAATCTTTCAGGTAAAGCTTCCTGTAAAGCAGATTTGAATAAACAAATTATTCAAATCTTCTTTACAGGAAGCTTTACCTGAAAGATTAGATTTGCGTTTTCACTTTTGTTACGTTCCCTTTTATTACGTTTTACTTTCTTCTATATGAATTTTCCCATTGGGAATGATTCTGCTTGCTGTCCTTGGTTTTCTGTTTTTCTACATAACTTTAATACCTTTTTATTTTCGTTCCATTTTATTTGGTTCTGTTTTCTTCTGGCTGACTCTATTTTCTTCTGTTTCGTTACTTTTCTTTCTGCTCGTTCTATTCCTTTGTACTCCCTTTCTTTTGTTTTAACCCTTCATTCTGTTCTTCTCATTTCTTCTATTCTACTCACTTCTGTTATTTTCTACCAACGAAAGGTCAAGATGCAGTATGCGGCGTAGGCTACGATTCGATAAGTTTAGAGCAGGACTGGGCAGCAAAAACGGATTCTACTCTCTCACGGGGAACCATATGATTTCTCTTCATCCTCTTTCTTCCCCGCCGAACACCGCGCAGCGTTGATTCAGTGACGGTTGAATATTAAGCGTCCCCGTTTAGAGACTGGATCCGCTCTCGATGCCAAGTCCTGGTTTAGAGTGAGAGTATGTCTTCGTGCTGAACGAGTTGGACTTTACTGTAATGCAGTTCTCACCCTTTCAATATCTTCAGGAGTGCGTACAGTTTTCATTGGTCCAGTTCTCTTTACATTGCACACTGAACCTGATTCCCTCTACTTATTCACCCATAAGAGATTTGTTTTAGGAGTTGGAACTGGTCCTCTGCCTCTGTTATCTCCAAATCGTCGTCGAAATGACCGCTGCACATGCACCACACTCATGTTTCGTGTAACTTCTTCTTCTTCTGTTATGGTACTACAGCCCAAATCGGGCCTTGACCTCCTCTATTCTCCTCTTCCAATCAGATCTGTCCAGTGATGTTCTCTTCCATGCCGTTACTCCCAAAACTTGTCTAGCATCCTCTCTCACTGCATCAGCCCATCTATCCTTCGGTCTGCCTATCGGTCTTTTACCATAGGGGAATATGGGGCAGGACGGGGTATAGCCTCTATCTTCCCAACAAGTAGTGCAATCTATCGAATTTTTTTTAGAACTTCGTCAACTCATGTAAATATATCATCACACAACACTTACTACCATTCCTTGCATCTGTTGTATGTTATTCGGTTGCTGCATCATATTGTATCATTCATTTGCAACTTTAGAGTGTTCTCTTGTCACACGTAAGTAGAAATGAGATTTATTTAGATAATCTATTTTAATGTCATATTATAGAGTGCTTACCTGGCTTTTAATTCCGAAACTTTCTTAAATTTCGTGCGTTATTTTTCCTGCCAATACCTCATAACTTAGAAATTGTGACTATGGGGCAAAACGAGGTGGGGCATAACAGGGCAGTACGTCCTGCCCCACGTCATATTTAATTAAATTTCACCTCCTGTAATGGGTTGTTCGTTCTGTTGTTTGTCAGAAGAAGGTTGGATTAGATGCGTATCATGTCTGAAATGGGCTCACAATTGTTGCGTAGGAGTAGATAGTGAAGAAGAGGATGCCACGCACATTTGCGTATTTTGCGATTGACTTTTTCTCAAGTAAACTTGTAAAATGTTGTAGTATTCACACTTTCAGTATATAATTTTTGTCACTTTTGTCATTTAATTATTAAAAAAAATAGATACCCCATTTTACCTCATACGTGGGGCAGAACGGGGCAAAACACACATTTCGAAAAACTGATTTATTTTAAGGTTATAATGACCGGATTTCACTCGAAGTGCATTTTTTTACTTGTTTACAGTGTAATAAAGCATGTATGTCATAAAACCCATACATTTACATTACTTGTTACCAAATAAAAACATTCAAACATTAACTACCCCGTCCTGCCCCATGTTCCCCTATATCCTTCCCTCCATTACTTTCCTAGGTATCCTCTGGTTCTCCATTCTTTTGATATGCCCAGCCCATTTCAATCTTCGGAGTTTGATGTGTGTCACTACATCCATATGTCGATATTATTCCATTACTTCCAGGTTATATCTTATTCTCCATTGTCCATTTTCATTAACTGGTCCAACTATCCGCCTCAATATCTTTCTTGTTTCGTGTAACTATCAACTGCAAACACACGATGTTGAATAGTCCTATTAGCCATGTTGCATATTAAATCCAAAACATGCACCAATGCAAAAAATAACGATAACGTCATGTATATTGTTGTGGTTAACCTTCAGTACCGACTTAAAAATAGGTATATCTCATGCCCCACCTTGTACAATATGCAATATGTAAGAATACAGGAAATGTTTCATTGAAGCCCAGCTGTAGTTCCCAGTTACAAAATTGTAGCATGAGGAGCACTTCATAATGAAAGTCTCTAGCTCCGCCTATGCTTCAACTAGTCTGAATCAAAACAACGACATACGAACAGATGACGCCGAGTGTAGCGTAAAGAAAAGGCAAGTCAATAGTGAAGACACCGCAGGCTGTGAATTTAACTTCCATGCCAGAGAGATGGCCGAGAAATCTCTCTAATCCACACGCCAATTCATCCTCAATAGTGGGAAGCAATAATATGTTTCTGGCCTCATTTATTGTATCCTTTGCTTCTTCTGTTGTCAAGTGGCATGTTACACAGAGTTCAATTAAAAGAGCCAAAATTACAATTGTTTGTGTACCAGAAGCAATAACTGGAGCAATGTAACTATAGCTACTCTCATCGGTACTGTGTATGTTGAAGAAGTAGAGTGAAGAGCATAACATGTTAATTATATTCATAAACATCCAACAAAATGCAACAAGAATCGGAAATCCGAAAGCTGAGTTAATCAGACGAGATATGTTGTATAATTTGTTATAAATTAGTTTGTATGATTTGATTCGCATATGTATTCCTTTAGATATCTTTAACATAATGTTGTCGAAAGCATTCTCCATATCGACAAAAATAAATCCAACTTTATTCTTGCCACTCGTAGAATTATTTCGAGTTGAGGTGTATAACGACTTTATGAGAACGTTTAGACGAGCATATCTTTGTTTTACTAACATCACAAAGTTAATATATGAAACAACCAACACAAGCTGTGCATAGAAGAAGAAATGAAGTATAGTATATTTTATGGTGCCGTTTGTCGTATCGCTTGCGGATAGGAACAGTCCAATTGGTATTTCGATGGCAATAACATAAACGCTTAGGTGCAATATAGTTTTCTTCCTGCTTCTGTTATATTTGATACATTTTTCACGTTCTGTAAATAAATGTCTATCAATTTTATGTAATTCTTCAAGTATTTTAGGAATGATACATCTCTTAGAAGAAACGAAAACAATCAATGTCACCAAAACAGTTGCACATTGTGTTATTGTCTGCAGACTACTTACAAATCTTACTTTAATTGGAAATTGTTTAGTTATTTGGTGAAATATTGCGAAACATGACATAGCTGAAAATAAGATAATGCAAAATATTGTCCAACATAGTCCACATAAACCAGAAGATCTATAATTCCCATATTTCTTGCCACTTGGTGCAGGATATGAAGCAATTCCAACAATTTTACCAGCATTAAGTAAAGGTTTCATTAATGAGTGAACAGAATTTGCATTGTTACGTGTCGACATTCTGTAGTTTCTCTCTTGAGTGGTTGAACGATATCCCAACACTGCTATCATTGTAGAAGAGAAACATACAAAACTGTAACAGCCTACTCAAAGCAATATGTTAATATTTCCTTTATTGATCATATTCATACTTAATTGATTTTACCACTTAGGAGAGTTCTGTTATTCCCAATTGTGCGATCAAATATTATTACTAACTAAATTAAATTGCATTCTGTAAATTGCTTCTGTTAATGCAGTTCGGGCTACTGGAATGTGTTATGACTTAGATAGCGGGACTCATGCTCTGAAACTACGCTAGGATATGGGTTCAAATCCTGTTTGGTTTTATTTTCTCGGAAGTTTTCCCCATCCTTGAAATACCGCTGTTTTTACTTTTTCCGAACATTTTTCCACCTGAAACCCCTGATCACATAGTATTATAACAGGTTGGTCAGCCTAATATACTCGAAAATCAAAAATCGAAGGAGAATTGGGAGGAAAATTTAAAAGGTACGCAAAACGCGTCCTTGCAAGGGGTTGGGGGCTGTACAAAACTAAATATGTGAGCTCCAAGCCTGTTGGCCACTAGTCTCACTCCGGGTTACGCTGCTCCCCTGAAGGAGCTCTAGAAAATTTTGAAGGGGAAGCCGAAATTGGACGTAACCTCTTAGGTACCACATACGTGAGGGGGGCTGAGATTGATCAATTGATCACGGAACGGGGCGAGGAGGAGTTGGCCCTAATATACTTTCAAGACAACAACTTTTATTAATTTCACTATGATGCCATCTAGCGACTGCAAAAGAAGTCATGTTATAACCCTGATGGAATTGCATGGATTAATAGGTTACAGCAGTACTTCCATCTGTCTGTTGTTACCATGTAATTAAGTTTCGACAGTGGAGATCCTAGTGGCTGTTCTATTTTATATGTTGCAATTCCATAACATTGGAATGGTTAGTCTGAAATATATGTGATCAGGGCTGAAACTAAGCAACCTCTGATAGGGCTTGAGTGCCATGAGGTCTTCACGAAGAAGATTCTCTACATACGATAGCATAAGACATCATTTCAACAAAGGAAAGACATTCAAGTTCTCTTTGGGAATCGAAGCGACTGCTGTAACTGTAACGCTAATATTTAGCCCTACATACGTAGGTACATGCAGTTCTTCTATTATTCAGCCGTCCATCATTATAATTATTTCAAAATGGAGTTTACAAAGCGTTCAAACGAAGGACGCCCCACTACACTGCTAACCTAATTAATTGTGGATGTCTGCAACGGACGTACAGGTATCCGCAGCTGTTTGATCCTTGAAGGAGCTGGAAAAGTTCCGACATACCCACACATATCGACAAATAAAGAGCCGTGTGCACGTAATTGTGAATGTTTGTTTTGGGTCAGTTATTATCTTGCATGCAGCCAGTTACCGGAAAACACAATGGGAACGGCCATCAAAAGAACAAGTTGATTATTACGTTCAGTGGTGGATTTTTCTCGAAAATTTCTCAGTGGTGTCCACTCTTTAAACTTTCCAGTTTAAACTTCGCTTCTGAAATATTTAAGACTCAGGCAAATAAAATTAATTTCATAATATAATTCCTATAGGAATGTACTGTATAATAACGTAGGCCTAAAATGGCTGTGAAATTTGATTTAATAATATCAAGAAAACAAACCCAAACTTATTATTGTTATTGTAAATAATAATAATATTATTAGTATTATTATACTATTATTATTATTATTATTATTATTATTATTATTATTATTATTATTATATTACATCACATATCATATTGCATTATGTTTATAGGCCTACTACGTAATTTTTTGTTTTTTTTTATGTCATGTTTTATATCTTACGTTATGTAATCCTTAAGGCTCATTCACAATAAAAAATTAAACATAACGTATGTGTTAACTTAGAAATGTAAACGTTACGGTAAAATAAGGAGCATTCACGATGGGAACATAAACATAACAGCAGGGGAGAGCTAAAGTTTTTCTGTATATATTATATTTTATGTTAGAATTATTAGCAAAATAATAAATAAATAAATAAATAAATAAATAAATAAAAATAAATAAATAAACATACTTGGTAACCATGGAAACATAACAACGACGCCATTTCGTCATATTCTGTCGTATACTTCAGCGCTCCACTGTTGTGTTCTCTTTGCAAATCACGTTAGCATAAGCATGAAAGTTTGGAGTTTGCAAACTTTCATGTTAACGTCTTACGGTAATGTTTATGTCAATGCTTATGTGAATCATTGTGAGTGATCGCATTTGGTAGCCTGGGCGCAAATTCTGTGTTTATGTTACGGTTATGTTTAATTTTCATTGTGAATGGGCCTTTATGCTCATGTTTTGTTATGTTGTGTTTTTGTTACTTTACGTTATGTGTTGTATTAATATTATTAAAGGCCTATTATATTATTATATATTGTATTGTATCGTGCTGTATCTTATCGTATTATATTACATTACTATACTATACTATACTATTTTATTTTATAGTTCTGTATGTAGGAAAGGTGAAACGTTTCATTACATAATTTATAATACTGATATTTGTCCATTTTTTTAAATGAATTTATTTTTATCAGATAATCTATCGAAGGTAGAAAGTGATTTTGCATCATATTGTAGATATGACATGCATAAATACACACAAAAAATTCATCGAATGTTGGATAGTTTTTTAGTTATGAAGGAAACGCTTCATCACTGCACAGTGAACTGCCACCATTTTGAATTTTTCTTTCATATAGCAGAAGGACTGTGTTTTACACATACTAATTTTCGTTACAAGATAAGTAATGGAGGAAAAAATGTTGAATATTTCCAAAATTTTACTGCTGTAAGCTGTACCTAACCCCTTAAAATAGTTTTTAAATACTTATAAAATATGAATAACAATTATTGCAGTCGGTATTCCTGGAAACGAGAGTTTACTCATATGTAGCTGCAGTCGTGAACTTCGTTTTATTAGAGCTGTGATGGATGACGAAGATTAATTACTGTGTGTCATACTAATTTATCAGCATGGAGAGTGCTTATATACAGAAAATCATCTTGCGAAACAAGCTAATAGTGAAGAATCGTCGGTCATTTTTTTCCTCAGTATCCATTCATAAAGACGAACGAAAGCAAGAAAGCCAGCATTGCTGACTGCGTACACGGCAACTGAGAATGGTTTCTATCAAGTATCATGTTTGCAAGTGCGTTAATTGAACTAATTAATAAAAAGTTATGTGTTGCTCAGCTCTGTTTCGTTTCAACTTCACATGACATTTGCAGTAGATGCTTTAGAGCTAGGGCATGAAATGAATGGTTGGCATACATAAAATATGAAGTTATGTGTTTGTGATAAACGGCAACAGAAAGAGGGTGGGGGAACTAGTGCATAGAGAGAGACGAGAAGGAAGAGTTGCTTGCTACTGTGATGGTAAAAAAAAATTGTTTTCAAATACGAAAAATTTCTGGAATTTTACATCTGCAATTTACATACATAGTCAAGTACATATTTTTATTTTAAAGTTGGGACAGTTATTCCCGATACAATTTTAAATTAACATTTATTTATTTATTTATTTTTATTTATTTATTTACTTACTTATTCATATATTTATTTCTGCAGTGGCTTGGGAAAAGTGACATAAGTCAGTTTTCAAAAACCTTTTTTGATAATTTATTGACAATTTACACTGGTTTATGTCGATTTGATTCTTTTCTCTATGAATTATTGTAATGGGAGGAATACCTATGTATTTTTTTTCCAAGCGAACAGATGTTCCGTAAGTTGTCAATAAATTATCAAAAAAAGTTTTGTGGAAACTGACTTGTGTCACTTTTCCCGAGCACTACAGATTTATCCCTTACTTTTTTATTTTGTATTTGTTTATTTATTTACCTGTTCTTAATAATTTATTTATTTATTTTTACTTATTTGTTATCATTTATTATGTAATTATTTATTTTTTGTTTATTTCTTTACTTATTTATTTACTTACTTAGTTACTTAATTACTTATTTAGTTACTTAATTAGTCACTTATTTATTTATTTATTTATTTATTTATTTATTTATTTATTTATTTATTTATTTGAAATGTATTTACTTTTGTATGTATGTATTTACTTATTTATTTATATACATATTTACAGATTTATTTATATACATATTTACAGATTTATTTATATACATATTTACAGATTTATTGATTTACATATTTATTTAATTATTCTGCTATTTATTTTCTTATTGATTTATTTTCTTATTTATCTATCTATCTATCTATCTATCTATCTATCTATCTATCTATCTATCTATCTATCTATCTATCTATCTATCTATCTATCTATCTACCCACCCACCCACCCACCCACCCACCCACCCACCCACCCACCCACCCACCCACCCACCCACCCACCCACCCACCCACCCACCCACCCACCCACCCACCCACCCACCCACCCACCCATCTATCTATCTATCTATCTATCTATCTATCTATCTATCTATCTATCTATCTATCTATCTATCTATCTATCTATCTATCTATCTATCTATCTACCTACCTACGTACCTACCTATCTATCTATCTATCTATCTATCTATCTATCTATCTATCTATCTATCTATCTATCTATCTATCTATCTATTCATTTATCTATTTATTCATCTATCTATTTATCTATCTCTCTGCCGGCCTGCCTGCCTTCCTTTATTTATTTATTTATTTATTTATTTATTTATTTATTTATTTAATTATTTATTTATTTATTTACTTACTTATTTATCGCAAATCGAGAATAATGTGCACAGGAAAACATTTAGAGCTAAGGGGGATGAAGTTACAGGAGAAAGGAGAAAGTTACACAACCCAGAACTGCACGCATTGTTTTCTTCACCTAACATAATAAGGAACTTTAAATCCAGACGTTTGAGATGGGCAGGGCATGTAGCACGTATGGGTGAATCTAGAAATTCATATGGAGTGTTAGTTGGAAGACCTGAAGGGAAAAGACTTCTGGGGAGGCCAAGACGTAGATGGGAAAATATTAAAATAGATTTTGTGGGAGATGGTAGGGACTGGATTAATCTTGCTCAGTATAGGGACCGATGGTAGGCTTATGTGAGGGCGGCAGTGAATCTTCGGGTTCCTTAAAAATCATTTGTAAGTATGTAAGTATAACAGGACAACATCCCAATTAGAATAGACAATACAAATAGTAGCTTACAACATAAAAAATGGAGACAAGAACGCGGTATGAAGGGATAAAAACGGATATAAATATAAGATACAGGTTTAAATACAAATGAAAAATCAAGGAAAAAAACTGATAAATACATAGGTAAATATAAGATACATATATAAATATAAATGAAAAATACAAAGTAAAAGAAAAATAAAAATTAGATAAATGCAGATAACATAAGCAAAAGATGTTAAATGTAAATATAAATAAAAATTACAGAGTAACAGATAGATAGGAATATGTATTATTTAAAGTCAACTGTCTTCACTATATTAATAAGAAAATGTTTATATTAAGGTAAGAAATGCTGCAATGTAAATCCCACGTTTTACATATTTTATTGAATTTTGAACTCATTTTAACATTGGTGAATTCTTATTTGATGAAGCGTTTGGTTTTTTGGAATGCAACAATAAATTATTGAAGATTTTTAAATGTGATATTTTAGCATTAAACTGGATTTGTGACAATATTTCGCTATTATCCACTAGACCGTTGAATATTTCGCCTACTTAAGATCAGAGAGACGTAACTACAAAAAATAAATGGACTTAAAGGTTTGCTCTTAGAAAATGGACACTGTAATATTTTTCAATCGAGTATTCTGCTGTATATCTTTATTACACTTAATGTCGTGTTGTTGTGACTTGATAGTCTTATTCCTATGCCACTTAATAAGTTGTAATAAACTATTATTTTAATTTATGTATGTAGATACGTTTGTCTGATTCTTAACAAATTCAAAATTGCAATTCAACTTACGGCAATGATACAAGGACATTACAGTATTAAGTAACATTATACTGCGTTCTATAGTGTCTGACAGGAGACGTAAACATTGTCGGCACAGGTAGGAAGGCGGATAATTGCTTAACAACCAATGGTAGAGATCACATACCACGCTTATGTTGAAGTTGGGCGGTCTGAAGAGTTCTGTCCGCCCAATGTCAAGATAAGCCTTGGATTGTGTCCTCTGCCATTGGTTGAGTAGAAATTATGCGCCTCCCTACCTGTGCCGACAATGTTTACGTCTCCTGTCGGACGTTATGGTACGCAGTATAGAGATCTAATTTCATTGCAGCTGCTGGTCATGAATTGTATTTACATGAGTCTATGGGATTCAGAAACTGAAATAGAGTAACAAAGACTTTCCTGTCCAAAACAGTTGGTTTTCATACAGACCAGTGCAATACAATAATGAAAGTCCATGAATTGTTTTCCTAAACGTTAATAATCTACAAGACTTTGAATTTGATATAAATTATGAGGTAAATGGCATTACAGGTTTTTTTATCTAACAAACATAGTACAGAATGTTTAGCTAAACAAAATTATTTGTTAATAATATTATTTAGGCCCTACTACATCGTTAATTAACTGATACTTCATCCAAACTTAAAAAAATAAGCATTAATAAAGTACAGAATATAGTTAAATGAACATTGCATACTTCACTGAGAAACTAATCAATTAATACCATAATAATAATACTTCCAATTAATTTAATAAATCTGGAATGAAAACTAAAATAAAACTGGCTGTGTATTTTACTCCTATAGTTATCCTCCACAGCCTCATCCTCATCCCCCACGAGGTCAGAAGTATTAAGACCCTGATAGAATGCATGGGACCTAAGGGGTTTATATCCTTATGACACAAATCTAGGAAATCTTTTTTCTTTTTTTCTGTGTATGCAATGGGGGCCATCATAAGTGGGGGAAAAAATAATATTGTTTTCAGACTCTGATGACCGTCTTAGACCAGCTGTTATTTTGGTTCGTAGAACCCGGAATGCGTCATTGCAGGAATATTAGTAGAATATCGTGTAAGGAACTTTTTTCCGGTATTTCATCTAAACCCTCTTCAACAGGTTACAATATCACCATTTTCTGCAGTTTTCTTATCGTTTTTCATCTTCTTATGGAATTAGCAGAAATATAAAAAGTGAGCGTTATCCATCTTTATTACAATATGGCTGTCTGATCTCATTCTCACAATAGTAACCATTCAGTAGAATCGAATACATCCACATGTTTACTTCTTCTTTCTATGTTAGCATGGACAGAGTCCACTTCCATACGTGAATGTCAGGACTCGAAGAAACACTGGTTAATTATAGGAATATCCATTACATTCACTGCATGTAAACACGTAGTACTGAAGTTGACATTCCTATTCTGGACCCCACATGTGACGGAAAACAAGGTTACTTCTTTCCCATCTCCTTGATTTTTAGGAAATTCCATACACATCTATCGAGTCTCGTTTTCCGATCGTTTCGTCTCAAACGTAGCAATATGCTTTGTTTACCTCTATATTATAACAGTAAGATTATTGTGAATTTATTTCTAGACAACAACATTGTAATTTATTGTTACAACAATAACTATTCAGTCTCTACAATTTAACTTCACTCCCGTCAACAATGGGATTTGCTCTCCGCACAGCAACACAGCGTTCGTAATTGCACTCCACAAACGACAATGACAATTTACTTGGACTAGTACGAACAACAATGAACTGTTAATCTTAACTAATATTTACAAGCACTATTTACAAATCAGAACTGTCAGTTCTCAGTTCACAGTTCTTCTAGCTCAGTCACTCGAGTTCACAGTATCTCGAACCACAGACCTTCAGAGACAGTTCACTGTACTCGAACTCCGGTCCCTCCAACTGCGGTCCACTGCACTTTGAGCTCCAAATATTTTCCTAAGAACCTTATTCTCAAACACCTGTAATCTCTGTTCCTCTCTCAAAGTGAGAGTCCAAGTTTTACAACCATACAGAACAACGGTAATATAACTGTTTTATAAATTCTAACTTTCAAATTTTTTTGACAACAGAGTAGGCTTCTCAACCGAATAATAACATGCATTTCCCATATTTATTCTGTGTTTTATTTCCTCCCGAGTGTCTTTTATATTTGTTACTGTTGCTCCAAGATATTTGAATTTCTCCACCTCTTATTCTGAAATCTACCAGTACAAAATGATTCAACCGACAATATTACACGATTCCAATCTCCAGTTTTCCATAAATTCTCGATCACATCCTCCGAGAAAGTTACTTCTGTAACTGCTTCAACAAAACAGAAAGTGATTATCCGTAATTAAAACTCCATAATGATTATATTAATTTCGTTGTGGAAACCAGTGAAGGAAGAGCAGTATTTCAACTCAAGTGTCTTCATTACATTATTTACTTTTAGTACAATATGAAGAGACCAATAATTTGTATTGATTTTGTTGTGGTTGTTTTTAATTTGAAATGCCAAGCATAATAAATGTGATGATGAAATAGAGCTTCAGTGTTTGGATTATTGCTAGAAAAGAAATTACCTATTGAATAATTTATTATCAAGGCAACCGACTGATTGGATAGACGAAAACTGTAACATACGAACAATTTCACACACAACAATAATAATATGCACTTAAACTAATACGTGTTAATTTTGTTGGTCCTCAGAGAGAAGCCAGTTAATTAAAAAAATATCTTTAATGTGTATACCTATTCAGCATTCATTATAAATTGCTCTTTAAGGTAAACATTTTCCTATACTTACCCTCGTCTGTTATTTCACTTTATTAATCACTCTTTTGTTGGTTGTCAGCAGTCTAAGTACGTCGTAAAATTTTACAGCAGAAACTTACAAGATGGTGAAATTCTATAGCCGAAATACAATTTATTCGTCAGTGAAACCTTTGCTGATTGCTGGAAAAATTGTTGGAATAGCATCGTATCCAGTATATAGTGACAAGACATTTGGGAGTCACTATCGCTTTACCCGATTCTTTGGCTTATTTTGGACTTTTTGTTGTATTGTATTTGTCTCAATTCTTTCGTGCTTCTTGATTCAGAATCAACTTACAACTTCACATACAAATAAAGTTAAGTTTATTACTTCTCTGGAATCGCTCACACTATATGCAACAATTTTGATAACATTGCTTGTATTTGTTTCTTCTAAGAGATGTATAATCCCAGACGTACTTCATCAAATATCACAGGTTGATAAAATTTTATTCCATGAAAATGAAGTAATCATAGAATACAACAGAATAAAACTGAAGTCAGTATTTCATTTAAGTTTTTATGTGATTGCTTTTGAAATAGTACATGGAATTTATATAAGCAGGAAACATTCCGATATCTATGTTATGAAATTTATATTAGGCCAGATATTCTTTTACTCGAATACTGTGATAATTGTAATGTATATGCACTTGGAAGAGCTCTTAAGGAAAAGATATAATCGTCTCAACGTCCTCATCAAATCATTGTACTCAGTAACCGATCAAGATCATTCAACACTCAGAAAGAAAAATGTTAAAATCTCTGTTGTCGATAATGAGAAAAATATTTACAGCGTCACACCAAAGAATCTTAGAGAAGTGGAGGACAGACTTAAAATATGTAAACAAATCTACAGCAAACTTCATAATATATGCCGTCTGATTAATTCAGTTTTCGGGTTTCCACTTCTATTTTCTTTCTTTTCTACATTCATGAATATTATGAGTATGTTGTATTTTATGCTGTCTTTTGTTACTGTCAATATTTACTCTTCTTACTTTTTTACATCTTTTTTAGCACCAATTGTAATTTTGATGCTGTTCACTGAGATTTGTGTGACGTGTCATTTGACAATGCAAGAATCTAAAGAGACACTGAATGAAGTTCGAAGTACACTACTGTTACCAGACCTGGACAAGAATGTCTCGTCTGAATTACAAATAATTCTGAGTTGTTTCTCTGGTATGGAAGCTAACTTCACTGCATGCGGCATGTTCAGTATAGACTTACCCTTCTTGTACGCTACGCTTGGCGTCATTTGTTCGTACTTCGTGATCTTACTTCAAACGACTTAAAGTCGTAGAATATGTAGTGTAAGAAGGACGTTACGAAATGGTCATCTTTTGTTTTGACCTATAAATGTAAAACTCAGCAGATTTCAACAAATGTGTGGAACTATTCGACGAAATCTAAGAAATAAAACACAATGTTAAACACAATTACAATACTACAAAACATTAGCTGTTCCACTTTTGACATATAGCTGTGAACAACAAAAAGAGAAATTGAATCGAGTAAAATGAAGTTCTTCCGACGTGTTGCTGGCTACACTCTTTTAGACCATCAGAGAAGTGAGAAAATTAGACAATAACTAAACATTTTTAATCTTACAGAAAAAATATCAAATCAGAAACAAAATTGGTGCCAGCACATAACGATAACGGAAAATAATCGGACACCTAAATTGTTATTAAATTATACATTACTGGAGAGGAGAAGTGTTGAACGATCCAGATTGAGATGGTTGGAAGGCATCAACTTTGAAGACGGAACAGGCCAATAGGCCTAATTTTTGTCGCTGAAGAAGAAGACCTGTAACATCTGAGCGGATGTTAGTGGCGTTGTAGTAAAAGTTGAACTTTCACGCTAATGTCCTGTTAGTTTGGTTGTCGTGCGTCAGACAGTGACAACAGGGCAGTCTAGCAAAATGGCATCTGACATAGATGTGTTATTGAATTATTCACTGCCAAACAGATTACACACATTGACATCCATCGACATTTGCTAAATGCGTACGGAGACCATGCAGTGGATGCGAACATAGTTTTATTCATTTATTTATTTATTTATTTATTTATTTATTTATTTATTTATTTATTTATTTATTTATTTATTTATTTATTTATTTATTTTTATTTATTTATTTATTCATTCATTCATTCATTCATTTGCTAGCTATTGAGTACAAATTAAAATTATAAAACAAAAATGTTAGTAAAACAAAAAGTTAGGTAGTGAGTAGTGCGTTTCAACAGTGACGAAAATGGCAGTCTTCTGGGATAGGCGGGGCGTGATTCTTTTGGATGCCTGGAGCCTGGAAAAACTGTCAATTCTGGCTAAGCTGAAATCCTGAATTTTCAGAGTCCGGCCAGAGAAGAAAACCTTCCGCTTGCAACACGATAAGGCCAGGCCCCACACCATTTTCGCGACCACTGAGCACGTTGCAAAAGTTGGCTGGACTGTACTATCGCAGCCTCCGTATAGTCCGGATTTAGCACCCTGAGACTTCCATCTCTTCGAGCCTATGAAAGACGGAATATGTGGGCAACATTCTCTAGACAAGATTGCTGTCATCGCAGCTGTAACAGAGTGGCTTGCCTCTGGTGTTCAGATATTTACGAGCGCGGCATACAGGCTTTTGTTCATCGCTAGAAAAAATGCATAACGAATGTTGGTGTCTATGTGAGAAAATAACCGTATGTAGCTGAAATCTTGTTCTATTTAACTGTGTTGTTATGCTCTGAGTATCTGTCGCAGTTTTCATGAAAATAAATAGGAGGCATTACTTTCGAAACAACCCTAGTAAATCTTACGAAAAATATGAAGAACAATTTAACATAATGGTAAGTCAAATATTGACTATTTTATGGGACTGTATTTTAACATGTATGATATTTCCGATAATGTTATTTGCTGACTTCATAGTTATATAAATATATTTAAACGTTCCATAATATGTTTATAGTTGCTCTGCAGCTAGATAGGGAAAATATTCAGTTTTTATGTTTAACATACTAAAATACAAATATGGCTAGTTACAGTAGTGTAGCAAATATATCGATAGCAAAGTAATGATATCTCGTATCTACAAAAATTGTCATTTACTTTAAATACATTATCATTTTTATTAACTACATTAATATTATGTTCACAAAATTGGACAATTAACTAATATTTTGTCCTCTAACAGAAGATTCTGCAAAGCAGAAAAAACCTGTGGAAAGTTTGTCTATTTGGAGAAAAAATAATTTTTAAAACATTTTTTTTTATTCACCTGCAAATTTACAGATACAAGGTATCACTTCCTAGCCATCGATATACAGAAGAATATTACAAAATTAATTGAATTACTTGTTTCACATGAGGAATGCAGTATATTGTTTGTCAATTAATAAGGTATGAAATATATATAGAAGATTATTACAATTATATTTACACAGTAATGTGAAATGTCAAGGATTCATCTACGGAGTAGAAGATATGAGATATTAAGTGTTTATTTTTTAGTTTGACCCTAAGTAATACAGTGTTTTGTTATGATTTTAATATCTTCACGAGCACTATTGAATATTTTCATTGCCTTGTAACGTAATAATTTCTGATATAACGGTAAATTTGAATATTATGCATGATAATCATTGTTACTACGTGTATTTTTATATTACAGTCTGATGCGTTTGGGTATGGATAATATTAATTTATTATTTTAAAGCTATTATGATAGTAGGAAAAATTTCTTGCTGGTTATATTATGATTAAAAGATGGGAGTTTCCATATATGACAATCAACAATGCATAATCTGAAAGGACAAATGAAAATCGTAGATGATTAAAATGGCTACTAACAGCGGGCACAATGTGTTCTTTGGTATGCTACATTTGAGAGTGTTAAAAGAGTTCAAAGGGAATTTCGACGTGAGTATGGTGTGCGTAATGTACCTAAATACGATTCCATAATGTTGTGGTATCGAACATTTGTAGAAACAGGCTCTATGTTAAAAAAAAACATGCAGGAGATCGCAGGCGAAACCCAGTACGAGAAGCAGTTATTCCAGATCTAATCCCTCCTGATTTCTTCGTGTGGGGTTTTGTTAAAGACATTGTCTATTCATAAAAACCCAGGAACATTGATGATCTGAGAGTAAAAATTACTCAAGCTTTACAACAAATCACCCCTCTTATGTTACAACGGACATGGGCTGAATTGCATCACCGTTATGAGTTGTGCAGAGTGCGTAATCGGGTCATGTTGAGCTCTGAGGAATCTCCCATCTTTCAGTGTTCTATGCACAAAGTTTCAACAAATAAAGTTCAGTAGTAAATGTTTTACGGTGTTTTTATTTTAACCATACCCAAGCGGATCATCCTGTATATCTGGATGAATTAGTTGCAAAATTTTCTTTGTTAGAGAAGAGAAAATTTACTAATGTATACATCCTGATTCGTGAAGGTTAGGATTTACCCTGATTAAAAAAAATTGTTTGCATGGTTCTCTAGGCTGTACTCCAACCATTATTCTAATTGTTGCCTTTTTTGTGGGAATACATTTTTACTATCTGTAGAATATCTCCAAAATATTACTTCATAACACAATGAAATGAAAATATGCGAAATATATTGTCTTTACTGTAATAATGTTTAGAAATGTGTGTAATAACCTTTTTAGACAACTACCTAGTTCACTTCAGCTGAAAATGTATTTTTGAGACACGGCCTCTCTTGCATATACAGGATGTAAGGGGCATAAGTGCCATTATTTTAACTGATTATTGTTCATGTCATAAGGAAGAAAAAAGTTCTTACAATTTTTTTCTAATAGCAATATTTAAATAATTATTAAAGTTTACATTATTAGGCGTTTGGCAACGTTGCTAGATGGGGAGGAGGGAGTTTACAAGTACACAGCACAGCTCAAGCGGATACAGACATACTGGTACAAAACAGATGCTCTGTTTTAATGCAGGGGCGGACCGTTGTTTACATAAAACGGACAGCAAATACAAACTTTTAATCTCATTAATAGAACTTTATGGTAAATTTCCATTTTATTTAACAATATTGGGAATATTGGCCCATTTTTTATTGTACATCTAAAAAATAAACAATGGTTTTGCACAAAATCACATATTTTAATATCTCCCGCTTCCATAAAGCAGTAACATTTTTAAAGAAATTTCTGGTTGTGTGATTTTCGAAACGAGGTAAGAGACTCCTAGTTTCTAATAATCGTTGAGAAACCGCTACAAAAGTTCGCCGATTAGGTAACCTTCATTGCGGAAAACATTGACGGTACATCTTCTTGCCTCACTTGAATTACGACGACTTTCTCCATAAATTAATAACATATGATATTCCTAAACTGTGAATGACATTGTAAGTTGTTTATCGAATACCCTGTACTGAATTGTCATCAGCTCGGCAGTAAACCTGTGGACAGGGAGCTTGAACTCAGCTGACATGTACGTACGTCTGTGCAGAGTACTGCCTGCTGAACACGTTGCCACGTCTCTCACGCCAGAATATTAACAAATTTAAGCATACATTTTATTTAATTTCACGGAAACGTAACAGAACACACACATATGCATTTAAATTAATATAAACTCTTTGCTAGATATATCTACTGATGTAATTGTTTTCGTAATTTTACTAATAAATATAAGCAGTATAACGCGAATAAAATAAGAGAAGAAATATTTTTTCTGGGAAAACCATCAAGTTTTGACCCTATGTTGTATGGACAATTTTTTGATCCTGTAGGCCGTTCCCGATGACAGTGAAAAGGACGGCACTTATACCCCTCACACCCTGTCCTATATCTAATAGCAAAACACGCCGAATTTAGTTTGGAGGTAATTTCTTTAGTACGATTTTTTCAATTTAAAACATTAACGATTTGTAAGTCCACACCTGTGGAGTAACGGTCAGCGCGTCTGGCCGCGAAACCAGGTGGCCCGGGTTCGATTCCCGGTCGGGGCAATTTACCTGGTTGAGGTTTTTTTCCGGGGTTTTCCCTCAACCCAATACGAGCAAATGCAGGGTAACTTTCGGTGCTGGATCCCGGACTCATTTCACCGGGATTATCACCTTCATTTCATTCAGACGCTAAATAACCTAGATGTTGATACAGCGTCGTAAAATAACCCAATAAAATTAAATTAAATCGATTTGTAAGCCAAGAAATTTGGTGTTGTTGTTTCTATTGGGACCAACTATTAGTTGTCGCGCGAGGTTGTGAAATGTACTACTATCTGATAATAGATATACATATGAGCTAGAACCTCACTCAGATATATATATATATATATATATATATATATATATATATATGAACTGGTAATGGAAATTACGGGAAAACGGCTGAACGGATTTTAATAAATGGCCCCTCATTTTGAAGTTTGGAGCCCAAAGTTTTTCGGAAAAATAGTAGTTTTCAGTGAAATGTCAATTTTCCTACATAATTTTCCTATTTTCCAAAATCCATCTGTCGTCAGTTTTGGGAACTAGCTAATTGCATTCAGGAGAAGCAAAGCGAGGATCAAGTCGGCCGTGTTGCATTTCAGAATAAAACAAAACACACACTACATTAAACAATATTACACGAAGGCCATGATCTGCAAGAATGCTAACATATTTAGAGCTCAAATTAAATTGATTATTAAAAACTTAAGTTACTAAAAATAATTTATAGGTTCGATTCTGTGGTGTGTAATTTTTTGGGTACAGCTGTGTATTGGATATTAAAAACTATAAAACTTGAGGTGGTTTGATGACATTATTACTATTAGAAATGAAATATTATTGTAGTTAATGCCTTGATGTGACTATTTTTCATTAATTATACATATTAATGCTATATTGATGATATGAAAGTGAAACGTTTTGGGGTTATATAAGTATATGTAGAGAATAAGTTAAATTAGATTTTGATTTCTATATTTTACTGACTGGCGGCTATATAGTATATGATACTGAAAGCTATAAAACTTACGTAAGATAATAATATTATTAAAAATCAAATATAGTTATTAATCAAGTGGGTCTGGTTCTTTTTCATATATTTAATAGCGATGTGGTGTAGATATTTATATGCGTGGTTCTCTTCAGTATTGGCTCGAGAGAGAGTATCTTTCATTACTATGGAAGCAAATAACTTTCCGAATGTCTGGTATTCTTCATTGTAAATAAATCTGAAAAATGTTTATTTGAACGTCTAATGAGCTTAGTTTGCAGCATTTGCTGCATAAGCCACTAGTGTTATATAAAATAGTAATCTTAGTACTTCGATTATTGCTACAAAATACATTTATTACTGTAAAATAATTAAAGGCCTTGGCTCGCTAGTACAACTTACAGAGTGATGTGCAAACAATTTTTCAATGAAAATACGTACTTAAAATAACACATGTTAAGTTAGGCAGCGCTCAAGTGAGAGTCTGTCAAATTCAACATTCTTCTTAATAAGCATTTCTATCAAGCATACGTTATGAATTGCTCTTAAAGATAAATATTTTTGCGCTTAACCCCGTCTGCTGTTCCAACTTATTATTCCTTCTCTAAGTAGATGTTAACATTCTTGGCGTGTCTTCTAAACACAGAGCAAAGAATTACAGTATAGTAAAACTTCATAATATGGATACAGTTTATTCGTCAGTGAAACCATTGCTGATTGCTGGTAAAATTGTTGGAATAGCATCATATCCAGTTTACAGTCGCAAGACATTTGGAAATTCTTCTCGTTTTACTCGATTCTTTGAGCTATTTTGGACAATTTCTTGTATTTTATTTTTCTCAGCTTTTTCGTGTTTCTTGATTCATTATCAAGTCACAACTATACTTACAAACAAACTTAAGTTCATTATTTGTCTCCAAACAGTAACACTATGTGCAGCAACTTTGACAACAGTGGTAGTGTTCAATTCTCCTAAGAGATGTATAATTCCTGAAATACTTCACCACATATCGGAAGTTGATAAAGTTTTATTCAGTGAACATGAAAGAAGTGTAGAATACAGTGGAATGAAACGGAAGTCTATATTCCATTTCATTATATATATAATTGCTTTGGGAATATCCACTGGATTACATTTAAATAGGAATAAATCTCTTATGTACATTATAAAATTTGTCTTGCGTGCGGTATCCTTCTACTCAAATACTGTGATAATTACATTATTTATGCATTTTGTAAGTCTCGTGAGGACAAGGTATAAACGCCTCAACTCTCTCATGAAATCTTTGTGCTTTAGAACCACTCAAGTTAACTCTCATTGCAAGAAGAACAAAGTTGGAAACTTCATTGCCTATAATGAGAACACTATTTACAATGTCACGTCGAAACATGGTAGAGAAGTGACGGATAGAATTAAAACCTGTAAACAAATCTACAGCAAACTGCACAATACATGTCGTATAATTAATTCTGTTTTTGGATTTCCACTCCTTTTATCTTTCTTTTGCACATTCATAAACATTATGAGTATGTTATATTTTATACTAACATTTATTACTGTAAATATATACTCGTGTTACTTTTATGCAGCTATGCTAGCACCAGTTGTAATTTTGGCGCTTTTCATTCAGAATTGTATGACGTGTCATTTGGCAACTCAAGAATCTAAAGAGACAGTGAACGTGTTCAAAAATATAATACTCACATCAGATCTTCAAAAGGAGGTCTTGTTTGAAATGCAGATAATTCTGAGTTGTTTCTCCGGCATGGAAGCTAACTTCACGGCATGTGGCATGTTCAATATAGACTTATCCTTCCTGTACGCTACACTTGGCGTCATTTGTTCGTACTTCGTGATTTTACTTCAAACCAGTTAGATATGCAATACGTAGTAGATTAGAAGTACACAACACTTCGTGTGTCCAACACAGCGGAAAACATGGAAGCATGCCAAAGAAGAAAGGAAAGGAAGATATTTGACATATCGCCGAGAGATAGGATCTCCATTAAGGAGCTGGAAGAACTCGCAACTTCGGACAAACGGCTGCAACCATAAAGTGCAAGTTGGGAGAACATGTGGCGAGACAACACGTCAGATGGATACAGACAACCACTATGCGGAATCCTTACATGAGCAAGAGGCCTAAAGCAGGCCACGAAGAAGAGTGACTTCTTCAAGCAACTATAGTCGCGTATTTCCGGTGTGACTCCTCCTATTTGCTTACGCCTTAGAAAGTGAAGGCTCTATAAAGTCTATGGTCCTTACCAGGAACCTATAGGTAGAGTAGAAAGGTGAAACAAAACCTCTGCGCAGTGACCGCTCTGGAGGAGGTGTTGCTTGAAGGAAGCGAGCTTGCAGGGAGGGGATGTGTAGATATTAAGAAATCTGGCCACACTTTCTGTTAATACCATCTGCTACCACGAGCATCTTGCCCCTTAGAGGCCTCGAGCTGATGCTGCCCACAATACATTCCGGCACAGATAGATTCCGGCCATTCACTCTGCCCACATGCGCAAACTTACTTCATAGATTCCTGGGACGGAACATAGGTAGGTGTTATCGTTCGTCGTTTTGTTCTTTAGTTACCGAGCTACCAGAATCTATTTGCCGCACCGTGAAACATTATGTCGTAGCATCTATGATTAAATCGACTCTCATAGGAGCTACGACATGTTAATGTTTAACGGTGCAGCAAATAGCGTCCTCGTGTGCTTTTTTTCAACGCCAACGAAAGAACTAAAATGGCGGACGATTATGTTCATTATTTATCGAGCCTTAGGAAGTGCATAACGTCATCAGCAGCGAATGACAAGACCCACACGTTTAAATGTAGCCGACCTGCAATGTGACTGGCTGCCGGAAAAAGATCGACGGGACTCTAGAAGGAGGTGACTGGCCTTATATCTCCCGGGGAAGAAGTGCTAGGAAGAAACGAGGACAGAAAAATAAAACATAAAAGAAAACTGTGAAATGTGCTATGTGAAACAGAAGTTAGACTCAAATAGTATATAAAACTTTCTTTAAAATTTGAAAAGTAATTAAAAAACTATTAAAAGGTAATATACCTTATTGACAGACGATACAGTTTCGACACCGGCATTATGTCATCGTCAGTGTCTCTCGATCTATTGAGACTCCAGTTCATCTTGCTTTTTGGCGACTGCTGTTGTCAGTGGTGGGGGTTGTTTGTATGTTGTTTATTATTAGATTAAATTATTTTAAGGGAAGTTTTATATTTTTATAAAGGGTTAAAGTGAACATCAAAGACAAATATAGCAATGTGCAGATGTGACATGATACGAAATTACTGAAAGTTTTAAAGGATTTTAAATGTCGAACAGACCTAAACAAATTGAAATTATACACTTGGTGTTCTGTAGTGATAGAATTATATATACACTGCAACCAACATCACGGATACTAATAATTTTGGGCAAGTATATTTTCTATATTATTTTGATGTACCGAAGTACATATGATATTTCCATGCAGATATTCTGCGTCATCATACGATGAAAGAGTAAAAATTCTCTCCGGCGCGGGGATTTGAACCCGGGTTTTCAGCTCTACGTGCTGATGCTTTATCCACTAAGCCACACCGGATACCACCCCGGCGCCGGACAGAATCGTCTCAGATTAAGCTCCAACTCTTGGGTTCCCTCTAGTGGCCGCCCTCTGCACTACGTCTGCCTACTAGTCACTCATAACGAGTGCACCTCAGCACATATGTGGACTTCGGTCCTACGTTCATAGACATCTATGACGTAGTGCAGAGGGCGGCCACTAGAGGGAACCCAAAAGTTGGAGCTTAATCTCAGACGATTCTGTCCGGTGCCGGGTTGGTATCCGGTGTGGGTTAGTGGATAAAGCATCAGCACGTAGAGCTGAAAACCCGGGTTCAAATCCCGGCGCCGGAGAGAATTTTTCTCCGTTCCATTACTCTTTCAAAGTATATTTTCGTTCTGGTGCAATAACGTATGTAACGCAAACATCATATGTTTCCACGCATTTTAGTAACATAGTCCCATGAAGATTCTGTTATTTCTGCTGTGACAGAGGACTCCTGGAGTATTTCATGTTATGTCCTGTGACTCAAATGTTCCTTGGAATCTTTTGAAGTCTTCTATCTTGTTTTCAGCCGATAGATCTTCAAGGATGAATTTTGCGAATGTTGTGACCACCGTCACAATTTGAATTAACATTTAGTTCAACATTTCGATTTTGTTCGACTAAAGGGGTGTTCATTTTTTTTTTTTTTTTGTGCAAATGGAGTTTTGTTCCCCAGGTGATTAGACAAGTTAAATTCCACAAGTGGGTGTGCAAAAAAATAAAAGAGTACTGGCATTTGATATGTGTTATTTGTGTAGAAAATTATTTGCAATAAGAATCCGAAATTTAATTTTCATTTATCTCAAAACTCATTTTTATGTCTCAGCTCTCATCGATTTTATGGCCAGGTAAAGCTTTTCCTAATTCATGATGGTGTGTTTAACATACATAATATTATATTTCTACCTCACCGAAAATAGTCATGGCATCGATGAATGTTCGCATCAGTTACGCTTTCGGATCACCTCTAGGAGTGCTGTGCGTTTTTTGGAGAAGCGGCAGTGTTGCTTAACTATTACCTGGAATTCTGACTGCTAAAGTATACTTACTCTTCTGTGGATGACTCTGAACAGCAATTATAAGCAGTAACTGAGTGAGGAAGTTCCGATGACACCGCCTATTTGTCGTCAGATTAAACTAAAATTAGAAAATTTTCTTTTAGAAGAACTTGTGGAACGTTTATAAAAATCCCTTCCCTTCCACGATTATTAAAACTCTGGTAGTAACTGATGTAACAGTCGACATCCGTAAAATATTTTAATCTCCTTGAACAACTAATTTCAGTGTTTTCAAGTGATGCTTGAAGTTAATTTCTAATTTGAAGACTAAATCCTAATAAGAAAATTGTTCATTTTTTTTCCTTTACTCAAAGCGCGCTGAACAAAACAATTATTACGGTATAGAATAATAGAAAAGGTTATATGGTTTCAGTCAGCAACTTATCGAAGTTCATAAGTACAGACTGAATTCTGTCACATCACATTAAATTATATATTTCACACATCACATTAAGTTATATATCACGAATATTTTCAACTTATATAAAGTCATCTTCAGGTGATAGGCACAATAAAAGCAAACAGAATTGAAGACAGGTGATAGCTATACATTAGGTGAACACATATTATATGCATTACAAAAATAAACGTACATGCTCATTATGAGAGAGCGTAAGTGTGGCTCTAAGTCACTACAGCATACAATATAATGAGTTAAAATAATCATGTAATATAAAGACCACACTTGGATTAATTCCATAAATATTGTGTGACTAATAACAGATTGTGTGCCAATATTTAAAATTAATTTAAAATATCTAAGGGTGCTATTCATAGACTTTTGCTAGTCCGCGCTACGAGCGTGCTAAACTAGCCCCGGCTATCGACTGATTACTTGTACAGGATTCATATCATATCATATCGCTAATACTGGTTTATAAATACTAAAAACGTTAGTTCGCTGATCATCCACCGGAAGCCCGCGCTAAGAATGTCTGTGAATACGGCCCTAAAAGTTTAAAACGACGGGATGTCTCCACAAGTAACGCAATGTTCGAACACGCAAAGTCTTTGAGATGTAGATATTGTACTGTGTTTTCAGTTGCTCGTAGCGATAGTTGCAAAAATATCTGAAATTAACCAAAAAGATGTTTGTTTAATATAATTTGAAAAGGATGAAAGCATGACGAATGTTTTATATTAATACTCACAACACGTAAGGGCCTGATGTATCCAGACGTTGACGCTATCTCATCGGTGCGTTACAAATGTGACTGATCATGTGTACCTTATAGTATGATGTGAACAGGAAGCGAAAGGAAGTAGCTTGGCAAAACTACTGGTTATTCTGTGATGCGGTATAGGGGGTTTTGAAAGTTCGGAATCTGTTCATCAAGTAATTGTGTATTATGATTATAGTTTCTGGCGATGAAATATTCTTCTGCTGTATTAATAAGTTGCGAGTCATTCACTATTTTCAAAAATTTCAACGTATTATGAATACTGTCAAGTTCGTGGCCTGTATTAATTGTGTAGCAAATTTTGATTTGTTTCTATTATTGATGAAATCAGATTTGTGTTCTTTGAACCTGGTTAGAAAATTCCTTTTAGTTTGAACTTACCCATATTTCATATTGCAGTTATAATTTGTAAATACCACTATGTAGATGTTTGTTGTTGTTCCTAATTCTATTATAATTCCAACTTATCTGAAACCAAATATGACTTTCAAAAACAAGTATTGTTTTATATGTTGTAGACAACAGGGAGCTGATGACAGCACTGAAAACCGCACCTCGAAATATTAAACGGTTCTCAATATACGAGTGAAGGAATTTTGTCCACCACTGCTGCTGACGTCACACTGCCGCATCCGTGGCTTGCGTTGTGTAAGCTCGAAGCTGCTTGACGCTTTGTTATGAAAAGAAAAACAATATTTTTCGCGATTTGAACCTGAATTATAGTGAATGTAACTTGATTAACTAAAGCAAGAATAGACTTGCTGCTGTGCAGCCTAGACGTGGCTAACGAAAAAGACAGCCACGGCGCGCATCGGCGTCACATGGTTATCTTGGTCTAATCATGGCCATCGTGACGTCCCCTAATATAAATACATATTCAGAGTTAGAGAACAAAGGAACTACTATATTAAACTCGTGCATCTATATATAAACTTGTTCAATATTGGCCATGTTAGGACTAAGAATGTGACGTCGCGCCGTAGCCTGTCTTTCTTGTTATCCACGAGCATAGCACTGTGACGTCACACGCATCGGGAGTATTCACGTTTAGAGGTGTGTCACTTTGAAACCGTTAGTCGTAAAAAAAGGTCTAGTTTGAGCCATTCTGTGTATAATTAAATGCATATTGTATGGAATATATCATTCCAGAATGCGATTTTTAGTTTAGTAGATAGTCCTTTAAGATTATTTATTTATTTATTTATTTATTTATTTATTTATTTATTTATTTGGTTTTGTTTTGTTTTGTTTTGTTTGTTTATTTATTCCGGTGGAGTGAAGGCCATCAGGCCTTCTCTTCCACACCACCAGAAATACAACTACAAGAAAAATTATACATCTATGCACGGATGGATGGATGGATGGATCGATGAAAATAGTAAAAATAGTTTTTAAAATATTTTTTGACTAAACATAATTTAATATTTCCCCTTTCATAATCCGTATTTTTTTTTAGCCCTATGACACTTTTAAACCCCTTAAAATGAAATTTAAATGGAATGGTGTATTGTCACATTTATTTGTGAGTCATTTTTTTCAACTTTTTCATTATCGGAACAGTTTATAATTCAAAATGTTCTAGTGAATAAAGTTTTTCTTCAAATCGCTAGTTAACTACACTAAGATTCGCTGTATACCCAGGTTTCGAGCAGGCAACTCCATTCATCCCTAGGCCAGCCCCCTCCGTGCCTCGCCAGCCGGCGTTCGGGGAATGCTATGGAATGATGACGAAATAGAGAAGTGTTGACGGAATGACGTAGGTGCCTAATATGGAGAAACGGGAGAACTCCGCCACAAGGATCAATATGAATTTTTCACGCAAATGTCCTGTCCTGATCGGAACTCGAACCTGGATTGCCTGTGTACAGATTGAAGGTCGAACCACACCGCAAACACAGACATGTATTCAGTATAAGTTAATAAAGTTCACGGGAACTTTTTACGGATCGCAATTTTAATAACAAATGTTTTCTAAATTATTAATGACTTAATTGGCATAGTGGTTCGAGCATGACATAAATTACTATCGACCTAATACGTATGTTTAACAGATAAAGATTTCATTTACGTAGTGATGTTATTAACCACGGCGGATATGATAACAGTATTCTGGGTAAAGAAAATACTCTTGAAGACAATATTATCATTAAACATATTTTTCACTGTTATTCCAATATGATTATTTTCGTATATCAGCAGTCTTCTTGCGTCGTCCCAATAGAAAGCAAGGGATTGCAGAACGGTTGATCTTCATAACATGAACACAGTTCATTCGTCATTGAAGCCTTTGCTGAATGCTGGAATAATAGTTGGATTGATATGGTATCCAGTACAGAATAACAAAGAATGTGGAAATCGTCGTTTCAGCCGACTGATTGGATTATTTTGGACAATATTTTGTATTGTTTTGTTTTCAGCAGTTTCCTATTTATTGATTCAGCATGAAGTTACAATTCTGCCTACAAACCAATTTAAGTACGTTAATTGCCTCCAAATCATAATAATGTATGCACCGGTTTTGATTACATTGACAGTGTTCGCTTTTCCTAAGAAATCTATCGTTCCTAAAATACTTCACCAACTAACTGAAATTGATAAAATTTTAGTGACAGAAAATGAAAGGCGCATTGAATATAGCAAGATAAGAAATTTATGTATATTACATCTTGGAATTTACACAATTTCTACACTTATAACACTTGCATTGTATCTACTTCAGAGTTTCTCTGTTCTTTTTAGTATAAAGCTTGTTGTCCTCTGTTTATTTTGCTACTCAGAACTGGTTATGACTGTTGTATTATTGACATTCATAAGGCTTTTAAAGAAGAGATATAAAAGTCTAAATACCGTGATAAAATTATCACACTCAATATCTACTGAAGATACATCTAGATTTGCCAGAAATAAAATTGGAGTTTTAATTGTCGATATAAAGAAAGATTATACTTATGTGGCAAAAAAGCAACTTAGGGAAATGGTGGACAGAATTCAAATATGTAAACTAATTTACAGCAAATTGTTCAACATATCTCGTCTAATCAACTCAGGTTTCGGATTTCCAGTTTTTGTTTTATTTTGTTGCATATTCCTGAATATTATTATTATGTTATACCACTTTCTTATTTCAATTTCTTTCAATATACATTCATATTACTTCTTTGGCGCCATTTTATCAGCAATTGGAATGTTGGCATTATTCGTTGAAGTCTGTGCGACATGCCACTCGACAACGCTAGAATCTAAGGAGACTATGATGGAGATTAGAAATGTGTTGGTCTCATCAAGTCTTGAGAAAGAGGTCGTGTATGAATTGGAGAGGTTTCTGAATAATTTCTCTGCAATGGAAGCTAAGTTCACAGCATGTGGTATGTTTAGTATAGATTTGCCCTTCTTATATGCTACACTTGGTGTAATTTGTTCTTATTTCGTGGTTTTACTTCAAACCAGTTAAGATACTCAGCAAAGTATGTGTAGGGAAGACTGTTGTACCTTCAGCATAGTGTACCTTTCAAGATTTTTTTGTTTTTTAATTTTTGCTGCTACCTAGAGGACTCAAACTGAAGTATATTGTAGAGAAAGACGCTAAGTAGCTGTAGCCGTAGTTTCGGTTTGATTTATTGCAAAGTGTGAGTACTGTGGACAAAAATTTTTTAGTACCTACCAAAAGTAAACATTTCGTTCATTGCTATATGTTTTCTAACACAAAACTAGATTGTATTTGTTACTATCCATCAAGTACAGTGTGTTCCTTGTTATCTGGTGAGTAATAAAATAAGTTAATTTCCATGATTTATTCGAATCTCTCATTTTTGGAGCCATATTTGTTTAGACGTGCACCCTCTTGTACCTTTGAACACAAAACATCTTGTACCATGGAACATGTTCCAAGGTACACGATACTATCGGTTTTTGTTTTTCTTTTATTGTAAGATCATGTCATTAAGTAAGTCTGGAGTTAAGAGGTCCCCAATTGATCCGGATGCCTTGAAGAAAGCTGTTGAAGCAACTATTGCTCCTCCACTAAATAAAATCGCAATCAGAGATGCTTGCTCTGGTTTATAATGGCAAATACATTTTAAATGTGATTGTCAGTTTTTACAGCTATATTTCCACCTATATTCCATGTGTTCCAACTTACAAGAGTTTATGTTCCAAGGTACACGAACCTGTTGTACCTTTTAATACGTTACATATCCTTTCATTTTATTTTTTCCACCCTTAATATATGTGTAGAATAGGAAAATACATACAGGAAGTTGTAAAGGAAACATCTATAATTATTTCAACCTTTCTTTTCATTTATAAATTTCATTTCCCAAAATTTAAAAAAAAAGTAATAAAATATGAAAAGTGTTTAAAGGTTCAACAGTCTGCCCTAGTGTATAACAAAGAGTCTTCCAATGAAAGTGTATAACAGCTGCCGTGTTTATGAAGCTATAGCAGTCATATTTTCCCCATGGTTACAGCCGTTGTTGACAAATAAGCATGGAACGTTACACTATTCCATAACGCGTACAAATCATTAAAATTTGTTATTAAAAAAAAAGTCATATATTCGCCAAGCATTCCGCGCATTACGTGAAGTGTAGCGGTGTGTGTGTAAGATACTGAGCTATGGTAAGAGATTATTTTTGGCCTCAATTGGAAGGTATGAATCTAAAAAATGTCTCGTTTCAGTAAGATGGCGCCACGTGTCATACTGCTCACGAAACAGTCGACCTTTTGAGGGAGAAGTTCAGAGGTTTCATCATTTCGCGTCGTGGTGGTGTTAACTGGCACCCGAAATCATGTGATTTAACGTCACTGGATTACTTCTTATGAGGTTATGTTAAGTAAGGGGTTTATGCCAACAAACCAGAAACAGTTAATTACTTAAGGAACAATATTACATGTGTTATTTGCGAAATTGAACTAGGTTTATGTTTGTCTGTTATTGAAAATTGGAAGACTCGTATACGCGCAACCCATCGAAGCAGTGGAGGTCATTTAACTGACGTTCTCTTCCATACGTAATGGCATTAAATGTAGTTCAAAGTAATAGTAATTAAATAAATAAATTTATTTCGTTTATACAATTTATTTGATTTTAAATGTGTGACACATTTATTGGAAGACCATTTATAATACGAAATGAGTGAAAGAATGGAACAAACTTTGTATACGAAAGTTTTTAGGATGTGAAAATGGAATATTTTGACGGTTAAAATGATGTGTTTTTAACTATAAAACGTGTGCCATGGAGGTTTTTTTTCTAAATAGCACTACGTACTTTTGTTTCAATTGTTGAATTCTTCAGTACTCAAAACATACAAATGTAAGTGCCCTACAAAAAAAAAAAAGAAGTGCAATGGGTTGAGATCTGGTGAGCGTGGAGACAAAGCATGTTCTGGGTCTGGATGAGGTGGGAATTTTGAACGTTTTTTATTCTAAGGAAATTTAAACAGAATGCAACATAATAATTCCAGCGACCAAATGCACCGACGATCATAATTGAATCACTAAATTCGAAAAGGGAATAAGTCACCTTCAGTTACTTTTAAGAAAAACAGAAATAACTTCCGCACACAACGAAATATAAACAAATTGCATCGAAAATATTTCTATGAACCAATCATGATCACATAAGGTATTTATGTAAAAAAAACGTAAATTTCTCAATTTATTCTGCCCTATAGAAACAATTTTTGGGTGTGGACTTGTTCCCCTTTCATACCTAACGAAATGTATTGTAAAAAATATTAAGTTATCTCCATTATTCAAATCAAAAGCTTTATTGTATACCAATTTATGAACAATAGTAGAGTGTAGCACATAGAAACATTGAAAGCTTTCGGTTATTACATAAACCAAAAAAATTTTGTGTGGGGACTTGTTCCCTTTTCATATCTAACGAAATACTGTATATTGCACAAATATTAAACAAAATATATCGTTATCTCCATTATTCAATTAATATTAGAGGATAAAAATTCGCTCCAGCACCGGGATCGAACCCGGATCCTTGGTTCTACTTACCAAGCGCTCTCACCATTGAGCTACGCCGAAGTTCAATCCGCAGCACCGGATCGAACCCCTCTTCTCCAGTATTTTTCCCTTCGTGGCCTGACTCCAAGTTGGGCATGTATGCTGACATTTTTTATATTATTTGACTGCCATTATACAAGGAGCGCACTCAGTTGAGTGACTTAGTGGCCGGGATTCCACAGTAATATGCACAGTAAGCTGTACAGTAATATGTACTGTTGCTCGAAGAATCTACGTAGGCCTAAAGATTAATATTTTTTGGTCCTACAGAATACATCTGTTATGGTAACAACTTAATATTATAGGAGAAAAAAATCGCATCGGCGGCGGCAGGGTTTACATATTATAAACCCCTATCTTAGCCATTTTTATTCAATTTTGCTTGTAGTGATCACTGTTTACAACATCTTTCTTGCGTTTTAAAGGACGTGAAGAAGTAGGGCCTACTATTTTCATCGTTTGACGCCATTTTACTCGTAATACATATTTTTCCTCCAGATGGCAGGAACAACAAACTTGAATACCTTATGAGAAGGGAATAAGTCGTGGACTAAGCTCCTTTTCAAAGTAAACATGAAAACTAAAGTGTTGAAATCTAAATTAAGGAGATGTGGGACCTGTTCACTTTTCATGCAGAATGAAAGAGCATACCTAAATTAGTATGGCTACAGTCTTAACTCATTTTTGCCAAAACTGTGACTTATTCCCTTTTCGAATTTAGTGATTCAATTGCAAACCCTAGTCACAAACCAAGCATTTACGGAACCATTGTGCTTCTATACATATCAGGAATCCATACCTGATATTTTTTTCCCACTACTTTCGTTACACTCTGTATAGGGGAGAGTTGGGTAGTATCGGACATCGGGTAATATCGGACAGTGCGTTTCTTTCATCTACCACCAGATCGTAATACCTGAATGGCATGGTTACGTTTCTGTATGCGGCGTCACAAAAACGTAATCATGTTATACAGGTACTATCATCTGGTGGTAGATGAAAGAAACTCACTGTCCAAAATTACTCGATGTCCGATACTACCCAACTCTCCCCTAATATTTGAAGAAGTTTGTTAAATGATTTATATATTGTAATTTAAGCTTATGTAGAATATTCTTCCGTATAGGCTATAATAAATGTACAAACACTATTCAATGGAACGATTTCTCTGTTTTTGTATGTAATGCTGTGGTGAAAGTAATTTATTTATTTATTTATTTATTTATTTATTTATTTATTTATTTATTTATATTTAATGTGCTGTACAACAGCCAGTGGCCAATTACAGTCCAGCACAAATATAACAAAAACATAATACAAAATTAATTATTGCACATAAATACAATTACAATTAATTACAATAATGACGATGAATGGATAACTAAGAATAATATGAGACAATGATAATTGAGTATAATGCCTAAAAGAATACATAAATGATAAATCGTTGCCAAGAGCAAACGAAGTCTATACATTGAAGGGATCGAATTCGCAGCCATGCATGTTGGCATTTTTAATGCATCTGGAGACTGGTGAAAGAAATTTCGAATTTCTAATATAGATAAGTTTGTGGGCTCTCATATCTTAGTAGTAATAATAATAATAATAATAATAATAATGCAATTATTACACATTGAAATCAGGTTCATGTTAGGCTATTTGCATTTTCATGGTGATGTCCTCTTTAAAGTGTTTCCTACCATTTAATCTACAAATCTAGTTCATGGTGTATTAACCACCTTCAGCACCTGTGGGATAGACATAACCACTTTCCAGGACCATCGGAGTGGTATTATAATTATTCACCCTACATTTCGTTTCGAGACTTGCAAGAGCCAACCGCAAGATGTCCATAAGGAAAACAATTAATCTATGAGCCAACAATCCCGTATTATCAAAAAGAAATATCAACTACAATAGGAAGAAGTAATAGGATTGATGGTCAGAGCAAGAGGATCCATCCCGAAGCAGTTTGTTGATTTTTACAGGGCTTTTTATTTGCCATCATCACTATAATTACCAATATTTGCTTACTTGCGTTGAAAGGTTCTATTGCATTATTAAGAAATCACCTCAGATAAGACATTGCACTGCAATTTCTTTTTCTCTTTCTTGCATTGGTTTTATATTCATAACATATTATCCATGTAATATAATAATAATAATAATAATAATAATAATAGTAGTAGTAGTAGTAGTAGTAGTAGTAGTAGTAGTAGTAGTAGTAGTAGTAGTAGTAGTAGTAGTAGTAGTAGTAGTAGTAATAATAATAATAATAATAGTAATAATAATAATAGTTTATTTTAACTAGCAGAGTTAAGGCCATTCGGCCTTCTCTTTCACTCAACCAGTATGATACAAAATTACTACATTGCTATGAATAAATCATAATTAATACAATACAGTACAGTGCTACAATACAATACAATATAATAGAATGACAATTCTTTTCATCTTCACAACACACCAATAAAATAATCCCTGTTTAGGGAAAGTGTTTAATAATAATGAAGTTTTTTTACTTACAAATGGCTTCTGTGCGAGATCGTGCGTATTTGCTTGTTTTCCGCACAGAACCAATACGCGGTAAGTGTGAAATACCACATTCAGTATTCCCAACGTAACACACATAACAATTTCCCTCTTCTTACCACTTAAGCGCGACATTCATTTTACTGCTTTAGGCTTTTAACATATTATTTTTAGAGACGTTTAACATAGTAATAATTATAAATTGTAAACTTACCACTGCAATTTCACCTAAATTGCACAGTTAATTATTGTTTTTAAATATTTGCAAAAATTAAGTAAAGTCTACTACTCCACGAAACTTATTGCATTCCTGATACAAGTTACATTAAGGAAGCCGTGAAAAAATCAACAAGATTCCAGATGCCGATGTTATTACTGCAATATGTTATATAAATAATATTGTTAAAATATTAATAAATCATTACATAACCTTACCGTTTGTTTTAAGTTCGCATTTATAGACTGGGGAAAAAAAAGACAGACGTATATCACGGCCTGCTGGAGTATAGTAAACACAGAAAACATTTTATAGCAACAATGTTGTAGAAAGATATTTTGTTTTCCGAAGTTGCCGTCATTAAACAGAAACCAACATGGCAATTTCATTGCAACTAATTAGAAATTCGTCTTTCAGGTATGTAATAAACGATCTTCGTACGATACACGAGCGGTATGTTTGTTTTCATGTTCTCGGAAATTAAAAAAGCTCAACTACGTTTCGCTTTTTCAATCTTTTCCTCGACCATGAAAACGTCAACATACCGCTCTTGTAACGTATATTACTATTACGAAACCCGGAGGTTCATTACCGTCCTCATATAACTCCGCCATCGGTCTCTATCCTAAGCAAGATTATATATATGTACATATGATATTTCCATGCAGATATTCTGCGTCATCATACGATGAAAGAGTAATGGAACGAAGAAAAATTCTCTCCGGCGCCGGGATTTGAACCCGGTACATAAATATAATATATATGATATGCGTAAATCACTTCGTGATTTAAGATGGCGCTTATTCCGTCGGATCCCGGCCAACTAGTCACTCATAACGAGTGCACCTCAGCACATGTGGGGACTTCAGTCCTATGTTCATAGACATCTATGACGTAGTGCAGAGGGCGGCCACTAGAGGGAACCCAAGAGTTGGAGCTTAATCTGAGACGATTCTGTCCGACGCCGGAGTGGTATCCGGTGTGGCTTAGTGTATAAAGCATCAGCACGAAGAGCTGAAAACCAGGGTTCAAATCCCGGCGCCGAAGAGAATTTTTCTCCGTTCCATTACTCTTTCATCGTATGATGACGCAGAATATCTGCATGGAAATATCATATATACTTCGGTACATAAAAATAATATATAAGATTAATCCAGTCCCTAGCATCATATCCCACCTGCCTGAAATCTATATTTTAATATTTTCTTTGCATCTACATCTCGTCCTCCACAAATATTTTTTCCCTTAGGGGCGTAAGGAAAGCAGTGAAAAGGAAAAGGTACTGCATAAGGGTAGTAGTTTTGAACCATTTTGGGTTAAAATATATAAAGAATTTTTTTAGCGAAAGGAATACAGTTTTCTCTGACTTTCATGCAGAGCTGTAACCCCTCCCCAAACATATTTCAAGAAGTTGGCGTCCATGAATGTACCGTAACAGATTATAAATAAAAGGTAAGAAAGAATATAGTACATACTGTGCTCCGCCGATGTAGTAGAATGCGTTTGAGTCTAAAGAAAGCAGCAAAACAGTACAACATGGTCTGTTGTGACGAGAAACCAAGTCCCCGCATACCAGTAAGGCATGTCACAAACACGTTCACGTCTGAATATTTCTGACAAGATAAAATATTATTCAACGTCATTAAACGGAGCAAATTTTAAGGATTTTGCTGTGTGGTTATTGGGCAATCCAGAAGTAATCGCCAGAGCAGAACATTTTTTGGAACGTACTTTTGCACAATCCCAGCATATTTTTCCTCCAGCCGCACTCTTGCAATTTAAATACACGTAACCTTCCAGCAAAAGCTTTTTACCTCCTCACGCTTAAGTTGTAATTGTAGCTTCATCTGCCATATTATAGATTTATTAATTTGTCCTACAGAATAATATCTGTAATATTGACAATTAATATTTCAGGAGAAAACTTCGCTCCGGCGCCGGGGATCGAACCCGGGTCCTTGGTTCTACGTACCAAGCGCTTTGACCATTGACCTAAGCCGAATTCAATCCACAGCACCGGATCGAACCTTCCTCCTTCAATGTTTTCCTTTGTAGCCTGACTCCAAGTTAGGCATATATGTTGACGTATATGTCCAATGTCAACTGAAACATTGAAGAAAGAAGGTTCGATCCGGTGCTGTGGATTGAATTCGGCGTAGCTCAGTGGTCAGAGCGCTTGGTACGTAGAACCAAGGACCCGGGTTCGATCCCCGGCGCCGGAGCGAAGTTTTCTCCTAAAATATTAATTGTTCATCTGCCATGTTTCTCATAACATATATTTAATAAATTTGTTTATCTAAATGTAATTTTTGTATTTTTTTTTTTTCCTGGCAACATGTAGTGATCGTCAGTTCATGTCTTTTACTGTTCAGGAATTTCATGTATAATATATTCAGGAAACTGAATAGTAAATGAAATTCGGGACAGTGGCTTCGGCAATTTGGATTCAGGAAAGTCGGAAAAAGGTAGCTTCGAGAAAAATCCTTTCGGGAATGCAGATTCGGCGTGAGAAATTAGGTACTTCTTTAATTTGGCCCTAAATAGTTTTATGTTTTGAGTTTCATTTTTATATCGATAGGGAACGTTCCTAGTGACGTCAATATAAAATATATTTTTAAAAAATATTTCAAAACTATTAGCCCTAATGTCACCAAATTTTGTACAGAATGTAGTATTGTAGGCCCGTTTATGTAGTTCAAATTTTACCAATTTTGGTTGAAAATTTTGGAAGATTTATAACCCATATGTGTCCTCTTAAAGTTCTCGGAATAATATTTGCAGATAAGAATCTTAACAACAAACGTTGTAACTGGCTTATACGCGACCGATATAATGTATACGAATAAGAGATAGAAATTTAATTTGGGTAGTGATGTTATTGATCTTGAGATATAAAATAACAAGTGTCCTGGATAATGAGGATCCTCTTTAAGGCAATTATCATTACGCCTGTCTTCTACTGTTACTCCAATTTATTACAGTATTGGTAAGGTAACCTATGAGCAGTCTTGTAGCATCGCCTGAATGCATAACGAGCGATTACAGGACAGTTAAACTTGCCTTCAGAGCATGAATACAATCCATTCAACATTGAAGCCTTTGCTGAATGCTGGTAGAATAGTTGGACTAATGTGGTACCCAGTACACAATATGAAGGACTGTGAAAATCGTCGTTTAATCAAAGTGATTGAATTATTTTGGACAATAATTTGTATTGCTTTATTTTCAGGAGTTACCATTTTCTTGATTAAGTATCAAATTACAATGCTGCCTACAAACGAAATCACATATATTAATTGTCTCCAAATTATAATATCGTATGGAGCAGTTTTGGCTACATTGATAGTTTTCTCTTTTTCTAAGACGTGTATCATTCCTAAAATATTTCGCCAGCTAACCGAAGTTGATAAAATTTTACTCACAGAACACGAAAGACTAACTGAATATGGCAAGACGAGAAAATTATGTATATTACATTTTAGTGCTTATGTCATTGCTGTGGAAATGGCACTATTATCATGTCTATTTGAGGGTTCCCCTGCTTACTACATTTTGAAATTTGGTATACTCAGTTTATTTTTCTATTCAAAACTTGTTATGGTTGTTGTATTATTGACATTTGTAAGGCTCTTGAATAGGAGATACAAACGCCTAAATAGCGTGATCAGAATTTTGAACTCAATATCTATTGAAGATACATCAAGATTCGCCAAAAATAAAATTGGAACAAAAATTGTACAAATAAAAACAGATTATGCAAATATGACAAGGCAACACAGGAAAATAGTGCACACAATTGAAACCTGTAAACTAATTTACAGCAAATTGTTTAACATATGTCGTCTGATCAAATCAGGCTTCGGATTTCCAGTTTTTGCTCTGTTTTGTTCCGTGTTCGTGACTCTCATTATTATGTTGTACATCTTTCTCGTTTCAATTCCTCTCAATATACATTCAAGTAACTTCTACGCAGCTATTTTAGCAACAGCTGGAATGTTCGCATTGTACATTGAGCTTTGTGCGACATGTCACTCAACAACTTTAGAATCTAAGGAGACGATGATGGAAGTTAGAAATATGCTTGCCTCACCAGATTTTGAGAAGGAGGTCGTGAATGAATTGGAAAGGTTTCTGAGTAATTTCTCTGCAATGGAAGCTAAGTTCACAGCATGTGGTATGTTTAACATAGATTTACCGTTCTTATATGCCACACTTGGTGTTATTTGTTCTTACTTTGTGGTTTTACTTCAAACCAGTTGAGATACGCAGTAAGATATATGTATTGTATTGTATTGTATTTATTAACATTCCATGGTATTCATACATGCTTACAGCTAGAATATGGAACAAGTCAAAAAACTTAATACTATTATAAAATCTTAATTTATAGTCACAGACTAGATTAAATATATACAGACGAGATTTACAATATAGTCTACTAGTACAACACATAGTTTTAGTATAAATTTCATGAAGTGTTATTGAATGTCATGAATTCACCTACAGGATACAAGGCGTGAGATATTAGGTACTTCTTTAATTTGGCCCTAAATAATTTTATGTTTTGAGTTTCATTTTTTATATCGATAGGGAGGCTATTAAAAATTTTTACTGTCATATAACGCACTCCTTTTTGATAGCACGATAGACTTGCCGATGGAATATGAAAGTCATTATTTTGACGTGTATTTATGCTGTGAACTGTTGAATTAGTTACAAAGTTTTCACGATTACATACGAGGAAGATTATTAATGAAAAGATATACTGACAAGCCGTGGGCATTATTTGTAGTTTTTTGAAAATAGTCCTACACGATTCCCTAGATTTGGCACCTACTATTATTCTAATTACTCTTTTTTGTAATAGAAATATATTGTTACTATCTGTGGAATTTCCCCAGAATATTATTCCAAAACTCATTACCGAGTGGAAGTATGCAAAGTATATTGCTTTTAAGATATTGATATTTACTATCTTTTGCATAGATCTAATAGCAAAACAAGCTGAATTTAGTTTGGGGGTAATTTCTTTAATATGATTTTTCCAATTTAACACATTATCGATTTTTAAGCCAAGAAATTTGGTTGTTGTTGTTTCTAATAGGGATCTATTATTAATTATTGCGCTAGAAATTTGCGACGTTGAATTTGGACAGATTTAAATTGAATTATATTAGTTTTGTTACAATTTAATACTAATTTATTGACTGAGAACCAGTCACATATTTTGAAGAGAATTTCCTCTGTTGAAGATTGGAATGTGTTGGAGTTATTGGCTGTAATTACTATACTTGTGTCATCTGCAAATAATATGGGATGACCTACATCTTTTATTAGGGGGGCAAGATCATTTATGAACAGTAGAAAAAGCAGGGGACCTAATATTGATCCTTGAGGAATTCCATTATTAATAGTTCCCCATGTCGATGCAGATTTCATAGTTGTATTGATTTCAACTTGTATGTAGTGTATAATGCAATATTATCTGAATAAAAAGAATGGAACAGTGTTTGTAGCTTTCCTATTTTTAATTTTATCAAGAAATGCTTATAAAAATTACACTGTGTCAAAATGTATACTTTGAATATGGTTTCAAAAGGTAGTGTAAAGAGTGGCCCGGAAAATCTGTATTATTTACAGTTACATGTATTTATAGTTATAAGACTATTTAAGACTGCCTTTGTTACTGAACATCACATAAGATGCTGGAAATGGCCACCGTTGATGTCGATGCAGCCCTGTACTCGCTTCATCAAATTGTGAGACACGCGTAGCAGCAACAGCGTTTTCAATGTTCTGCTGTAGCTCTGTAGGATTATTTGAGTGCACCTGACTCTTCAATTTGCCCCACAGGTAAAAATCACAGGGAGAGAGATCAGGTGATCGAGGTGGCCCGGAGATTGCACTGCTTCTACTGATTGTCCTCACCTCACCGAATATCTGATGAACTCGTGCAAAGGTTGACAAGGCGGTGTGTGCTGTTGCTCCGTCTTGCTGAAAATATCCATTCAGTCTTTCATCTTCTGTGAGTTGATCCACATAAGGATTAAACAGATTCTGGACACACCGGTTGGCATTAACAGTTTCGCGAAAGAATTGTGTTACGATATGGACACTTGACATTGCCCACCAAATACCAATCTTGAGATTATGCAATGGCTCTTCCAAGTGCTCATGGTGATTTACTGATGCATAGTGACTCATGTTCTGTGAGTTAACATACCCTGACAGGCTGAACCAGGCCTCATCTGAAGAAATGAGAAACTGAGGATCCAAAAGTCCTGATTCCACTTCACTCAGAAATCACCGGCAGAACTCAACACGCGAAGGTTCGTCTGGACACTTTAGCGCATGCACAACAGTAAATTTGTAAGGATGCAGATGCAGGTCCTTTTTGATAATGTTTCGACATGATGTTCTTTTAATTTCCTCTTGCACAGAAAAACGGCGTTGCGATTTCGTCGGACTTTGTTCCAGGGTTTCCTGCAACCGAGCAATGTTTTCTGGTGTTCGAACTCTTTTCTGATATTTACGGTTTTTATTAGCTTCAGAGCCCGTTTCACGCCATTTTGCCATTAGGTTTTGCATTGCAGCCATTGCTGGAGGTCTTGCCAAAACACGTCCAGTCTGATACTCTTGCGCAAACAGTTCCGCACAACTTTTCCATGAACATAACATTCGACATTGAACACGCGTTGTTTTATAGTGAGCACCATTTTGTGTTGCAATCAACTGGCCACTAAACACATCTGCTCCTGTCACTCACTCAAACGTAATGACACAGCGAAGCTCGGGACAGAGCATCCGGGAGATGCGCATGAGCGGACATGTGACAGCAACCCATTGTTGCATCGAAATCATGGTTTTCTGCATTGTCAGGGTCATTTCCGCGTCAGTCTCATACATATAAATTCATATATTTCATATATATTTTCTGCTGGCCAGTTTTGTTTTGCCCACTCTGTATATCGTCAATTTACAAGCAAAACACAGAATATTATTTCTGAGAAAAAGGCGTTTGAAAGCTCAGAGTGGACCAATGCCATAAAGATGTCCACAAACAGCGCAGCAGTACGATCTGTGCCAGGTCGTTCCTTCCAAGATCAAAACTGTCGTCATCCAGGATGCAGCGATGTAGAAACCCATGGGCACTTTTTGGGTATTGTCCTAAAGGAGAACTACTGAGGAACAATCGCCACCATAAAGTGAGAAGCTCCATCGCAATCGCTCTTCGGAAGGCAAAGTGGGAGATTTACGAAGAAGTGCACTGCTTAGCTGAGAATGGGTCAACGAGAAGAGGAGACATTATAGCCAGAGATCGTCGGAATCAAAGAAGCCTCATTCTTGACTCCACTATCCGTTTTGAGAAGGATGATCAACAAGCCAATAATGTTAACGATGAAAAAAAGTCTATTTACAATCCATGTATGTATTCCTCACTTCTGTGAGAGACACAAAATGAATATTAATACATGGGAAGTGAAGGGACTTCTTTTTCGCGCTAGGGGAACTTCTTTTAAGTTAACCAAAACAATTCTCCTTTCTCTTAAATTTTCTAATGAGGACATTAACAAAATTTCTCTAATGGTATTGAGAGATTCATTATCCATTTTTCACAGTCACTTCTATAACATTACTTAATATATTTTTTTAACTTAATTTCATTACTTTTTATTGTACTTTCATCTCATGTTTCTCCGAAATCAAATTGTACTTAATTTTTAAATTGATCATTGTTCTGTATTCTCTCCGCAAATCATATCGTATTTTATTTTTAAGTTGACCTCTGCTTTGTACTCTGGATGCTAGTGGTCAGCCGTAGATGTCAACCAGATGCCCCAAATTGAGGAATTAGTAGCGAATAGTGCTGCTTATGATTAGGTTTTCTCCGGAGCGGTTGTTTGCGCGCTTTCAATCGGAGACCTCCGGTTATCTCCGATTGATGCAGCGCGGGTTGTATATGTGCTGTGGCGCAGACATACACTTTACGCTGAGCATTCCTTTAATCGGATCAGGTATTGATTCGAGTCCGCTGACGTCCGCGTATCTTTTAAAATAAGTTCTAATTTGTAGTTTAATCTCGCTTTCTTCGGCTCTTTTTTTTTTTTTTTTTGTTGCTTAAAGTGCTACGTTAGCTGACAGATTTTTTTTTCTAGTTTTCAAATTCGTAGTATATGTGGAAAGCCGTATTAGTTTTATGTCATTGATCAAATTAATAACATTCAATCTAACTGCAAAACTAACGCAGAAGTAAAGCTTTTCAGTAGGTAATGTAAACATTTATACTTTAATTCTCCTAGAAACTCTCGTTTAATCGCAAACAGGGTTTGTCAATTATTATTCTAATCGGTTTAGTTAACGTAATATATATTAAGGGAGCTTCAGAATGAAACAAAACAAACGCGGGCTATCAATGGGATAAAGTCTACTGTCCAACATAATTTATTCAGATTCTTCACCGGACAGGATTGTGATTATTGTGTTAAAGGGTGTCAGTATTTGAACTGGCTCTTCTAAAACGCGCCACTCTTGCTCTGTAATAAAAATATAAGTGGAAATCAACTTAAGGATAATTGTAATTATATTATTACCAGATGTTTCTTTAGTTTCATTCAGAAATATTTTAATCCAAACAGTAAAATATAACTCAAGTTGTCTAAATAGTAAAATATAACTCAAATCGTCTTGTAAATACGAGGAGCATCCAGAAAGTAAGTTTCCCTATTTAAAAAAAAAGAACACACGCTTTCAGGAAAACATTTATTGGCAACAGGTACACCAATTTTTCAGCTATTTTTCAACATAGCCACCATCAGAATTGAGACACTTGTCGTATCGTGGGATCAACACTTTTGTATCCCTCTGTCGTAGAACTCTGCCGCCCGTGAATGGAACCAGCGTGTGACAGACGTCTTCAGCTCTTCGTCGTTGCCAAAATGCTCACCGGAGGACAGGAATTTCTTGAGGTGCAAGAAAACGTGAAATTTGCTGGGAGCAAGATCAGGACTGTAGGATGGATGATCAAACAACTCCCAGCCAAATTCCGTCAAAACAGCTGCTGTGCGCAGAGCCATATGTGGACGAGCATTGTCATGGAGGAGAACAACACCTGCAGTAAGCATTCCACGCCTCTTATTTTGAATGGCACGTCACAATTTTCGCAGTGTTTCACAGTAACGGTCAGCGTTCACTGTTTCACCTCTTGGAAGGAAGTCAATGAGCAGAATGCCCTTCCTGTCCCAGAACACCGTGCACATCACTTTCCGTACCGACAGCGTCTGTTTGAATTTCGTCCTGACCGGAGATCCACTATGCCGCCAATGCATTGACTGCTGCTTGGTTTCCGGGGTGAAGTGCGAAATTCAAGTCTCATCGCCCGTGACGATCCTGTCGAGGAACTCGTCGCCGTCATCGTGATACCGTTGCAGAAATGTCAGTGCTGCTCCTAAATGTTGCATTTTGTGTTCGGGTGTCAGGTTTTTCGGCACCCACCTGGCACACACTTTTTTGAACAGCAGGTGCTTAGTGACAATCTCATGCAACAAGGATCGTAATATCTGCGGAAAATGGCTGCTCAGCTCCCTAATCGTGAAGCGATGATGCACTGCAGCACCAGCTCAACACGATCATCATTGATGAGGGACGGTCGCCCACTGCGCTCTTCATCATGGGCACTTTGACGACCTTCGGAAAACTGCCTACACCAGCGACGCACCATCTGCTTACTCATGATGTTCGGCCCATAAACCTGACAGAGCTGCCAATGATTTTCAATTGGCGCAATGCTTTGTGCATTAAAGAACTTTATCACCGACCGAACCTCGCAGGCGGCGGGAGAAGGAATAAGAGTTTCCATTTCGGACCACTGCTGCCACGCTACTGGCACAAGGCGGGACCTGTCCGGCTGGCATATGATTGATACGTCATAGATCTGTTACGCAAGCGCAATTGACACGGCTAATTACGTTTACTTTCAAGGGGAAAAAATCGGGAAACTTACTTTCTGGATGCGCCTCGTATTTCATTTGTTTTTTATTTCCTCGAAAGTTACGTTTTAGAGAAATTTCAAGACTTTTCATAGACTGTGAGCGTTTGGGGACAATAGCACTAAAACAATTTAAAAAGAAATCGTATCAAATGTTTTGCGTAGTTGTTTTCATCAAGTTCGCGATTGTCCGATCGCTTCAAATGGTCTAACAAATTCAAAGTTCCACCACCCTTAGAGTAAATTCGCCCACAACGTTTACAGTGTGCGACTTTATTATTACCTTCAACTAAATTAAAGAATTCCCATGCGACGGATATCCGATTTGGTGCCATTTTATTCCCCTCACAACTACCGTCAGTCCATACGCGCCAGTCGTCCTTGAGCTAACTGTCGCTTCGCTCCGAACCCCCGCATCCCTCCGTATGTCCCCTGTTCCACCTACGGTAGTACCGGAGATCACCGGTGGAGAGCTTTATTCGTAATCTCCGATTCCTCCGCGGTAGTAGTCACTCCGATGAGCAGCACTGGTAGCGAAACTAAATCCTCAAAATATCATTTTTAATACAAGTTGTTTTTTTATGTAGATATATTTTATTTTCCTATTCTAAATTTATACACATACATTTACTAGTAGATTAATAGTAAAAAAATAATATTAATATTACACATTACAACCACTCTATTATTTTTTCCCTGCCATTTAATATACTCAGTGATTGACTCTATAACACCCGTCATTGTTTCCTCACAAAACGTAAACACATCGCTACAACATACCATCTCCCTATCGACACAAGAAGCCATGATAAGCTATCGATAGTACACGACATGCCATCACAGACTAAACGCATTTACTTTTTCAAGCATATAGTTTGTACGCAAATGTCACTTTTACCTACGCAATTATGCATTTTTACCAGGTGTATATATTGAGATTTACTGATAAAATGGCGTTGTTAGCAGAAGAGAAGATATGGATATTCTACTAAAACTAAATGATAGCTGTCAGCAGTATGGTCTGAAGATACAGTAAATACAAACAAGACAAAGCTCATGGTAATCGGAAGAAAAATAAAGAAGCTAAATTTGTGAATTCGAAATGAGGCTCTAGAACAAGTGGACAGCTTCAAATACTTGGGTACGCTATATGTAGTAATATGGGTTACTGCCAGTAACTCAAAAGGAGGATAGAAATGGAAAAGAAAGCTTTCAATAAAAAAGAAAGCTTCTAATAGAAAAAAGGAGCATCTTCTGCGGACTTCTGGGGAAAGAAAACGAAGAATGAGATTAGTGAAGTGCTTTGTGTGGAATGTGGCATTGTATGAAATACAAATATGAACATTACGGTGAAGTGAAGAGAAACGACTAGAAACATTAGAAATGAGGGTGTGAAGAAAAAAGAGCGTGTGAAATGGATAGACAGAATAAGAAACGAAGCTGTGTTAGGAAAAGTGGATGAAGAAAGAATAATGCTGAAACTGATCAGAAAGATTAATAGAAATTGTGAGGGTCATTGGCTAAGAAGAAACTGCCTACTGAAGGATATACACTGGAAGCAATGGTAAACAGGAGAAAAGTTCGGGGCAGAAGATGATCTCAGGTGATAAGACATTAAGATATATAGGTCGTAGGCCTATACGCAGACTAAGAAGAAGACGGAAAAGAGGGAAGATTAGAGAATGCTGTGTTTACAGTGGAAGGCCTGTCTTCTAGCAGAAAACTATGTAGTACGTAGTACACCAAGGTTCACGCAAAAATATCTGCAGATAAGAATTTTAATAACGAATATTTTTCTTCATATTTAATGATATAACTGCCTCATGGTTCTAGCATAGCATAAATTACGATCGATTTAATATATGAGATTAATAGATAAAGATTTAATTTGCGTTGTGATGATATTCACCAGGGAGCTTATATGATAATATTCTGGACAATGCAAACACTTTTGAAGTCAATTACCATTAAGCTTATCTTCTACCACTACTTCAATATGATAATATTGGTATGATATCAGTAGTCTTCTTTCGTCGTCCCAATAGAAAGCAAGGGATTGCAGAATGGTTGATCTTCATAACATGAACACAGTTCATTCGTCATTGAAGCCTTTGCTGAATGCTGGAATAATAGTTGGATTGATATGGTATCCAGTACAGAATAACAAAGAATGTGAAAATCGTCGATTCAGCCGACTGATTGGATTATTTTGGACAATATTTTGTATTGTTTTGTTTTCAGCAGCTTCCTATTTATTGATTCAGCAGGAAGTTGCACTCTTGTCTACAAACGAAATTACGTATGTTAATTGTATCCAAATCATTACACTGTATGTGTCAGTTCTGACTACAATGATAGTGTTTGCTTATCCTAAGAAATCTATCGTTCCACAAATACTTCACCAACTAAATGAAGTTGATAAAATTCTATTAACAGAATATGAAAGAGGTGTTGACTATAGTAAGACGAGAAATTTTTGTATATTACATCTTGGTATTTATGTAATTGCTGCAAATGGAACACTTGCATTATACCTAATTCAGAATTTCTCTCTACAAAAAATTATGAAACTTGTTGTACTCGGTCTGTTTTTGTACACAAAACTAGTTATGACTATTGTTTTATTGACTTTCATAGGGCTTTTAAATAAGAGGTATAAACGCCTAAACACCGTGATACGATTAGTACATCCGATGTCTACTGAAGATACATCTAGATTCGTCAAAAATAAAATTGGTGTTTTAATGTTTGATATAAATAAAGATTATAATTATGCGGCAACAAAGCAACTTAGGGAAATGGTGGACAGAATTCAAACTTGTAAACTTATTTACAGCAAATTGTTCAACTTATGTCGTTTAATCAACTCAGGTTTCGGATTTCCAATTCTTGTTTCATTTTGTTGCATATTCCTGAATATTATTATTATGTTATACTATTTCCTGATGACAATTCCTTTCCATATACATTCATATTACTTCTTTGGTGCCATTTTCTCAACAGTCGAAATGTTGGCATTATTCGTTGAAGTTTCTGCGACATGCCACTCGACAACGTTAGAATCTAAGGAGACGATGATGCAGATTAGAAATGTGCTGATCTCACCAAATCTTGAAAAGGAGGTCGTGTATGAATTGGAGAGGTTTTTGAGTAATTTCTCTGCAATGGAAGCTAAGTTCACAGCATGCGGTATGTTTAATATAGATTTACCCTCCTTATATGCTACACTTGGTGTCATTTGTTCTTATTTCGTGGTTTTACTTCAGACCAGTTAAGATAGCCAGTGAAGTATATGTAGTGTATAATGTAATACAAGATGAGCGAAAAGAATCGAAGATTGTTTGCAGCCTTGCCATTTTTAAATTTATGAACGAACTCTATGTACAAACGTTTAGGATATGAAAATATGTTTCAAAAGATTGTTTTTAATTGTAAATCGTATGCCTAGGAGTATGTTGTTCTAAATAGCACTATGTTTTTTTTTTTTTTTTTTTTTCATTTTTTGTTTTCAGAACTCAGACCATTCAAAATCATATGTTTCACATTTTATAAAAACTATTACTTTGATAAAAATTACCTAAAATATTTGATCCCAATATATATATATATATATATATATATATATATATATATATATATATATATATATTAGAGCATTGTGAACATATTCTTTCTTATAGTGAAAGAAGGAGTACCTACATGATGCTTTAAAAAATACAGACTCCTTAGCAGTCTCTTTATAGAATTTGAAAATTTGTTCCAAATCCTTTTTATTTCACTTGATATGACTTTTTATATGAAAACTATTCATAAGAATTATTAATAAAGATATACAGACAGTATTCCACATGTTTAATTAATTTTGTATAAGGAATGTGGAGATATGAATGCAGCTTAATCTGAAACAACATCCTGACAATGATTATATTATATCATAGTCGTTTAATGTGCTGTAATATTTTAGTTAGCGACTTACCTGTTTTTACTTCCAAAATACAATTTTAAATAATTTGCCACTGTAGTCTACATTTATCAGTAGACTATACAACGGGCAATCAATAAATTTCCGGACTGCACTGAATGAAGGCTACACACAGGACATAGGAAAAGGAGAAGTTATCTAGAACCAGGGAAACGCCGGGAATCTATACTAAATGCATCACTTGAAAGGCAGAGAAGAAGACCAGTCACAAGACGTAAATGCAGAGATTCCAGGAAAAATCGCAGTAGGTCCTTTACTTGTTTGAACAAAATCACGTGTAGAAACTCAGTTCTTAAAGACAACCTGACGCTGTTTGATAGACTGACTCAACAGGTGTGGAAGCAATGATTTTCAGTAACACGCGCATGTATGTTTAACGGTACAATAAATGCAAGTGCAGTATGGAAATATATTGATTGCGACTTGTATGAGAAAAAAATTTAAACTTTATTATTTATAAGAAGCTCAATTATTTGGATTAGCCAGACATAATGAGCCCAACAGAGAAGGTGATCCCTCTGTTTATACCTATCTTTCCTGATGATGGAAACTGTGTGTAGTTCCGAAAGGTTGGAAATGTTGAGTTCGAGGACACGCTGGAATACCTCAAAGTTTTATTCTGACCACAGTCGCTAGTACTAGTCGTTAAAACTTAAATAAAAAATTTGCTGGAGAATCTTTTAAGTGTATTGTAAATATTCATAATTTAAATATGTATGTAACTATTGTATTGATTAAGGCTAGTTGAGTGGAAGAGAAGGCCTTATGGCCTTAACTCTGCCAGCGGAAATAAATCATTCTATTTTATTCTATTCATTGATAAAGCGTAAAAATACACAAAAATATTCAATATTTATTAGTGTATTGGTTACAATTCCGCATTTTATGCTGTTTATGTACAGTAGTGGCAAAAAAAAACCGGACCGACCCTTGTAGCTGATTTCAGAGCCTTGTTCACTCAGAGCACGATAGACTGCTAACTAAGACTTTCGTGGTTCGAATCCTTCCTGGGAAGGAAACTTTTTTTTGTTCCTTATTCAAATTTATACCCAATTCTTTTCGATTGCAGCGATATTTTACTACTTAATTAACTTATTATTCCCAGAACATGAATTGTACCGCATTCGAAATGTATTGGGAATAAATTTGAATAAGGAACAAAAAAAAGGTTTCCTTCCCAGGCAGGATTCGAACCACGAAAGTCTTAGTTACCAGTCTATCGTGCTCTGGAGTGAACAAGGCTCTGTCGGTCCGATTTTTTTGCCACTACTGTACCGACCCTTGTAGTTGATACAAAATAATCCTGTCCTATATATTGTGTCAAACTATGGTAATTTCAATATGGATAGTGAAGCCAGAGTTATGTACTGCTATTTAATGTAAAAATACGCAGTTATCTTTGCCGAATAGAGGTAGAAATGTAATATTGATGCCAGATGAAAATAAAATTCTCAACGTTTTTCGTCTGTAAGTTTGAGGCGCTGAAGGGAACAAAAGACGGTAAGAATCGAACAAATGCAATAAATTTCATTGTTACAATTAATTATACAAGATGGACGTGTTTTGTGACTAGCAAAATTTGAATCTGTGACTCTGAAATCAGCTACAAGGGTCGTTCCGGATTTTTTTTTTTTTTTGCCACTACTGTACATAGATGTGTGAGTTGTATGACATGACAATTGAACAATCTAGACAACTAATATGATTGAAGATATTACTATGATCTACTCTATGGAATGTGGTTGTGATTGACTGAAGAGACTAGTCAATTATCCGATAGACGTGGAAGTTGTATTTTCAGTGTGTGCAGTGTTAAATATTGACTTGGAATTTTTTCTGCAATATTTTATGTTATTTGTTCGTATAATTGAGGTGCGAGATGACATCTGAGCTGTGCGAGAGGGGAACGAGTGAGCCAAAAAAAGAGAGTTTGTTTCATAATTGTTACCCCTCACAACTTAACTGCATTAAAATTTCATGCTACTTCATATGGTATATTTTTGACTCCAAGCATATTTGTTGTAAATAATTAATATTAGGGGAGAGTCGGGTAGTATCGGACATCGGGTAGTATCGGACAGTGCGTTTCTTTCATCTACCAGCATATGGTAGTACCTGAATGACATGGTTACGTTTCTCTATGCGACGTCACAGAAACGTAACCATGTCAATCAGGTACTATAATCGTGTGGTAGATGAAAGAAACTCACTGTCCGATATTACCCGATGTCCGATACTACCCGACCCTCCCCTAAAATTTCATGCTACTTCATATGGTGTATTTTTGACTCCAAGCATATTTGTTGTACATAATTAATATATTTTATAGCTTTATTGAAAGTTTTTATAGCACCTAGAGTTACTCATTACGTTTAAAAAATTAATTAATGTAATTAGTTTAATGACATTGTTTATTCTACATCTGTGTTACTATTTCTTCAATTATCAGAGAACACTTTCACTTTCTTTGAAATAAAACGCAAAACATAAGTTGGTATTGCATCAAGTGTTAATTATTATTTAGAGAATTTATTAAATAATTTAGTCTCATCACCTGCTGTACTAGAAAGTACAAGAACCTCATTTTACGACTATAGGTACTTGATTATTTTGTACATAACTTTATTATCTAATATATATAATAATAATAAAAATAATAATAATAATAATAATAATAATAACAATTTTAACTGGTAATGGAAATTATGGGAAAAGGGCTGAATGGATTTTAATAAATGACCCCTCATTTTGAAGCTTGAACCGAACGTTTTTCAGAAAAATAGCATTTTCCAGTAAAATGTTAATTTTCCTACATCATTTTCCTATTTTCCAAAAACTATCTGTCGTCAGTTTTGAAAAATAATGGCTTTTCAGAATAAAACAAAACACACACATTACAATAAACAATAGGCTATTACACGAAGGCCATGACCTACAGGATTGCTGACATATTTAGAGTTCAAATTCAATTAGTATTAAAAACTTCAAGACTTACTAAAATAATTTACAGAGCTGATTCTTCAGTGTGTAATTTTCTGAGTGCAGCTGTGTATTGATATTAAAAGCTACAAAACTTGAGGTGGTTTGATGACATTATTACCATTAGAAATGAAATATTATATTTAATATCATGATGTGACTATTTTTCATTAAGTATACATATTAGTCCTGTATTGATTACATGAAAGTGAAACGTTTGGGGTTATATAAGTAGATGTAGAGAATATCTTAAATTAGATCTTCATTTCTATAATTTACTGAGTGGGAGCTATTATATATATAAAACTACAAAACTTACGTAAGGTAATAATATTTTTATAGTTATTAATCAAGTGGGGTTGCTTCATATACTTAATGGCAGTGTGGTATATATATTTATATGCGTCATTCTCTTCAGTATTGGCTCTAGAGAGCGCAAAAATTACAGTTCCTAAGGAAAGACCAATAGATATTACTTAATGATAAAATAAGGAAGCCTACAAAATTTTGTAGTCTCCCGATTATTTCAGCAAGATCTCTTAGCAGAATAAAATGATTTTATCCTTTACATTTCAAGCTCTACATGCAGCAGCTATACCAAGATGCTCTGTCTATTGTTCGAAAGCATTGCAAATCTGTTTTAAACTTTCATCTACATTCCACAATGACCTGAAATAGCTATTACTTTACTCCCACATAAAAACCCACTGATCGTCCTGACATTGTTACTTGCGTTTTCGCGTTGAAACTAAAAAACTGAAGGTGGATAGGTTCAATAAAAAGTATTTAGAATAAAAAACTATTAAGAGGGAGTATGGTTCATTATTACGGAAGAAAATAACTTTCAAAATGTCTTGTATTCTTCATTGAAAACAAATCTGAAAACTTTTTATTTGAACGTCTAATGAACTTAGTTTGCAGCATTTGGTGCACAAGCCGCTAGTTTAATATAATTTTTGTTCTAATTGGATAATATCTCAAGAATGTCATTGTTTTTGTTTTGTTCTTGTAAGATTTAGAATGAAATATTACGTATACACATTACAATATTGCAAATGCCTTAATGGAAAATTATTTTGGACAGTGCAGAAATACACAGAACAAGACTCTAAAGCGAATAAGCCATAATATTGATAGAACAGAATGTGTCAACCTGAAGGGAGCCTGCATTGAATATGGTGATGACATGACAGAAAATAACAATATCCTCGTCTGTCAACCAACTGTCTCTTATGATAAATAGTTATACGTTAAGCGTCGTCTTCTATTCAAATGTATTAATCTTCCTCGTTTCGAAAAACAACAGTGTAGCTGTACCGTTCAAGTGCACAACAGAGAATTGCAGGATGGGTGCAATTCATAAGAAGACAACAATTTATTCATCAATGAAGCCTATACTGAACGTTGGTAGAATGATCGGAATAACGTTCAGTGAGAACAAATCTGGCAGTTACAGTTGCGTGATTCGATTCCTTAGATTAATTTGGACAATGTTTTGTATTGTTTTATTTTCATTACTGTCGTGTTTCTTAATTCATCACCATTCCACCAGACAACGTACAGAACAAATTAAGATTTTTACTTCTGTCCAAACACTAACATTAAGTGCAACAATTTTAACGACATTGGTTATGTGCGTTTCTCCTAAAAGAAGTGTAATTTCTGAAGCACTTTACAAACTCTCAGAGGTAGATAAAATATTATTCACAGAACATGAATGCTCTGTGGAATATAGTAAGACGAGAACAAAAAGCATATTGCATTTCAGTATATACATAATTTTCAATATGGTACTTCTTGGATTGCACGTAATAGGATATCATCCTGTTAATCACAGTACGATATTTCTCGTAAATAATTTATTATTCCTTTCAAATATTATTGTGAATATTTTATTTATGAACTTTGTAGTACTCTTAAAGCAAAGATATAAAAGCCTAAACACTCTGATTTTAGCTTTACACTCACTAACTGCTACATTCAAATCTAGGTATGGTATAAATAAAATTGGAATTTTTGTTGTCGATATCGATAAGGCTGTTGACAACGTTCCGGCAAAGCAACGCAAGGACATGATGGAAAGAATTCAAACCTGCAAAGAAGTTTACAGCAAATTATACTATATATGTCGTCTAATCAATTCATTTTTCGGACTTCCGCTGTTCGCTTCGTTTTGTTCCATATTAATTAGCATTATCAGTATGCTGTATTACTTACTCATTTCACTGAAGGTATATTCCAAATACATTTATGCATCTGCATTTTCTACAGTAGCAATTCTGTTTCAATTCATTGACATTTGTGTAACATGTCATTCGGCAACGCAATAATCAAAGGAGACAATGAATGAAATCAGAAATATATTACTTTTGCCTGATATTGAGAAGAGTATTGTGTCCGAATTTAAAATAATTCTGAGTTGTTTTCCTGCCATGGAAGCTAACTTCACGGCATGTGGCATGTTCAACATAGACTTACCTTTCTTGTACGCTTCTCTAGGCATTATTTGTTCATATTTTGTGATTTTACTTCAAACCAGTTAAAGATATTACACTTATTTAAGTTTATTTATTTTTTTATTTAAATTTAAATATACAGAATAAAGAATATAATTAGGCTACAAACAAAGAAGAGAAATAGAAATAAAATAATGCAATCAATATAAAAAAGGAGATACAGTAGTATTAACAAAATCTGAGACCGAATGAGCAGCGCTCGTGTTCGGTCGCAGTTCAGATATAATATTAATAGGCCTATAAGAGAATATAAAATAAAATAGGAAATAAAATTAAAATTACAGTTACAGAAATTATATAATACAATATTAATATATATTTTTTTTATTTTTTGCTAATAATTAAACAGTCCACTGCAAGAATGATGGATGTCACTTTCTTGTCGAAAATGAACCAAGACTGTCAATGCATAGCTTAAGACATTTATAGAATGTACATAGCGAGTTATATGTATGTACTTATTTACACTGCAAGTGGGCAAGCACCAGGTGGCAGTGGTATATACAATATTAACAATACACAATAAAATGATAAGCAATACACAATAAAATCTACAATACACAATACAATTTACAACACATATACAATTTTATACACAATACAATAAGAATACACAATACAATTTAACACAATAATAATAAAACATAAAATAAAATACCTAATTTTACAACACAACCTACATAATTATGTATAGGTCCTACATAAGTTTCAATAGTCTTTCACTTTACTCTCATCTCATTCCCTGTAGTGGCACTATGACGCATTTCACTGACACTTTAGCACACATTTCATTGACACTATAGAACACACTTCATTGACGCTATTAACTTCATTGACGCTATGACTTCATTGAGAGAAATATAGAAATATAGAAAAAATAATAATAAAAATAAATAAGTAAAATAAAATAGGAACTAAAATTTTAATTACAGCGGCAATGGAATTATATAATATAATATTAACACTAGAGAAGAATAATATCGCACGAGAAAAGTAGGACTATATTTCAAAATTATAGAATACAAATATAATATAGGTTGATTAATTCATACACATAAGCTATAAATTTATTTAATCAAATTGAAGATATTAACACGTTTCTAATTTTCTTTTTATATGTTAGTGGGTTACATGTTAGAAGTTCTGAGTGTAATTTAGTTAAAACATTGTACAACCGAGGGCCAAAATTAATGCTATGCTTTAGACCAGCAGATGTGAGACATTTAGGTTCTACTAATGTTGAATTAATATTTCGTCTTGTGTCATAATTATGTGTCTGTAATACAAACTTATTATGATTTTTATTATAAAATTTTAACAGCGTATACTTATAAATTTGTTCAATATTAAATACATTAAATTCAGAATAAATTAATTTAGTTGGATAATCGAAACATTCCTTCAAACAAATTTTAATTATTCGTTTTTGTAGTAAATTTAACGGACTAAGATTAATTTTTGTACTTCCACCCCAAACAATTATAGGTACCATATTGAATGACAGACTGAATAATGGCCAAATAAACATTTCGTAGAACTCTAATAGGTAAGTAGCATCGAAGATTAACGAATTTATAAATTGTTTTACGAAGCCTCTTACAAAGATAAGTGATGTGATGAGGCCATTTTAAATTCTGATCAATAATGATACCCAGATATTTCACATATGGTGGACATTTACAACTTTTTGGATCTAAACAATTTCCACTGTGTATTATTAGTCTATATTCATTGCTAAATTTTTAATAAGTAATATTTAGATATGAATGTAGAATAACGTGAAGCTGTGAAACCACTTGTAGACATAAGTGCACGAAGACATTAAAAGATTTCTTTATGTTATTCACGAATGATGTCTGCTTTCACGTCTTATTGTAAGTTTTTGGAGGAAAGTCAATCAACAAGCAGTCGTAGGCAATCAAAATAAATAGCTGTATACAGACCTTTACATAATCATGTGGAAATATGGATATGAATATTGTTAATTAGCTCCAGAATAAGATTAGCTCAATGTGAATGCTTGTGTTCAGCTTATAACTAACCCATTGGACGATAAATTTATGAACAGAATTATCGCTATCGACTTAAAATTGATGTAGATATCACCTCAACCCTGGAAACTCAATGCATTGGCTTCATCACCGCCTGCTTGCTAAGTCTATTGCTAGAAAATGTCAATTCAAAAGTAAAATAATTTTTCGTGTTTTATTGTTTTAATTATAAAGGTACGTATACTCGGTGATTCACGAGGAAAGGTAAAAAATTTAGGATGTGAATTCTGAAGCCATTCTGAGTGAAAAAGTTAATATGAATATAGGTCCGTTTTCGAACGGTTACGGAGGTATGGCTCTTTGATTTCATAAAAACTTCTGAGATTCCATTGTAGAACTCGCATTTAGAGACAGATAACGGACAAATTTAAAGTTTATATTCATATATGCATACATACCTGATATTCTAGAAGTTGGGGTCGATGTTTTCGCACATTTTCAAAGGTACCTACTTCTGCTTCAGTGCACTGTTGCGCTCGGGCTTGAATCGCGCTCATCGCTCGGGAGAGTTGCACGTAGTTGTCTTTATGCCGCATCCAAAATACGGTCGATTAGCGCCTCTCGTTTTCACCTTCCTTTGCTATACCAAGTCTTTCACCCAACCCCATAGACAGTAAATACTCTTCGATATGGTATCCTTCTGTTCGGAAAGCGTCGTTCATATTCAGCGACGGCACGCAAGGAACTTCCATCGCACAAAAAAAAAAAAACATAAACATACACAATATCGGCGTATTCTGTAGTCGAAAATTTATAAGGCATCTTGGAAAACACAACTTAACTCTTCCGATAACTGTACCTGTATAACTACTGTACTGTAGGCAGCTGACTGAACTGCTGTGAACTGCTAAGTGATAGCGTATTTGTTGTGACATTTGTAATACCCCACCACCCGGTTTGTTTCTCTTCTCTTGTCTACATCGCTCACAATGCAGATTCCAATGTTACGTCATTCATCGGTGACCTTGTCTCACTTCAGCAGCATATGGTAACGTCTGATTCACATTGGGGCGGGACGTTTTTCCCAAAAAAATTCATCTAGCTCCGCCATCGTTCGAAAACGGACCTATGTTCGTATGAACTTTTTCACTCAAAATGGCCTAAGATATCGTATCCTAAATTTTTAACCTTTCCTCGTGAATCACTCTGTATAATTCACTTTCAGCCATTACAAACAGAATTGATATTAATCCTAACGTTGCTGTCAAAAGCTAGAAGTAGTTTATGCAGATCTGATACTACAGAACAATACGAAATCATACACTGCTCTAACCATCAGGAAAAACCTGCAAGTATTTGTATACTGAGGGGGTTACGGAGTGCTAAAACCCCCGTTATATCGTGTATGAAATGGACATTATTTTTGTAGGTAATGCAAATATTAATATACAAATTGAAATAATTCCACACCTGACACTTCTGCATTTGGATTACAATTCTTTTCTGTCCACGGCCAACTTTTTCGCGGAATAAATTACTAAAACTTTCGTACAGTGTAGATTTGTATCCACGAAATTTTCACAACAAAATACAAAGGAGATACCATCATGGAACCATAGCACTGGCGAATGTACAGTCTAATGATCTTTACTTTGAAGATTAAAACTGCATTCATATTAACTTTGTTTTAAGATTGATATTTATTTTATTTTGACTTTATTGTTCCTATATTTTTATGTATTTTTATTGTTTATTGTATTTATTTCAATAGATTGTCTTTGTCACCTTAACATTGTCGATACATACAGTATATGTAATTTTTGTAGTTAATAACAATTAATATCTTGGTTGTAAGTGAACATTATAATTGGCTTGTCTGTTATATTCACATCTTAAAATAAAATAAAATAAAAACTTTATTATTGTAGTTGTCTATTTATAATATCATTAAATAATTTGTCTAAATTCTGAATAAACTAATGAGATTAATTTTAGAAATGTTATGTACGGTATCGCTTTTAAGGACCTTGAATAAAAAGAGGGAATCATGTTCTTGGCGTCTGGAATACAAACCGTAACATTTGAAATAATCAAAACTTTTCCAGGAGTCACTTGGCAAAAATTTGCACGAACATGACGATTCGAATTTTCGTTGGATACTACCTCATTTAGCCGAGTCAGTTGTAATAGAATTGCAGACTATCGACGGTCCAGTTGAAAATTTTAAGTTTTGTGAAAACTGCATTTTAAAGCTTCATGTTGCTGTGAAAAATCAAAGACTAGTTGAAATTACTTCAAATTCTGTTAATGATATTTTATATAGGCTATGAAGGGTTCAGAGCCATAGTGGGCCAAGCACCATTTATTAAAAACGGAGAAAACAAGGTTTAAAGTTCAGTGAATACCATAGTTTAATGAAGATGGTTATGTCACATAGTTTTAATATGCATACTTTATATTACTTGCTATATGTTGCATTAAATTATAATAATAACTTAATTTTAATCCTTGTTTTCTTCGCCTTTTATTTATGGCGCTTGGCCCACTATGGTTCTGAACTCTTCATACATACCATGAATTTTAAATTAGTGTGTGTTAATTGGATTTTTTACAACAATATGAAATACAGGTTTCTCCAAAATTTAAATTTTGAGTTGTTTCTCTTTTGAACTGGCCCGTCGATATGCATTTTCAAGTTTAGTCTCGCTATCGTAAACTGTTAGAAGTGAATCAGTTATATAGAAACAAATTATTGACGGAATTAGTCTCAACTCTGTAATAATAATAATAATAATAATAATAATAATAATAATAATAATAGTAATAATAATAGTAATAAAGATCTTGAAACAAAGTAAAGAGAGAGGGATGTAGTGGAGTGAGAAAGAAGAGAGACTCCAGAAGAAGTGAGTTGGTACATAACACAGAATACAGAATAGTGTAGCAGAGCAGAGCAGAGCAAGGATGCTGAATGGGAGAGAAGACAGTGCAGAGGAGAGTTTGCACTGGAGAAGAGAGGGACAGAAGAGGAGAAATGTCAGTACAGAGCAGAAGAGGATATGTCATATAGAAGAGAAAATGTAAAGACATAGTGTAAAATAGAATAGAAAATGCAGAGAAGTGCGTGCAGAGCAGAAAATAAAATTCAGGGCAGAAGACAGAGTGCAGAGGAGAAGAGTGTGTGCAAAGTGAGATTGCAGAGGAGAAGTGTGCGTGTGGATCAGAAGAGAAAATGCAAAGGCGAAGAGTTCTAAACAGATGATAATGTGCAGAGCAGAAAAGAGTATGCAGAGGAGAAGAGAGAGAGAGAGTGTGTGTGTGTGTCTGCGCGTGCGCGCGCGCGGATCAGAAGAGAGAATGCAAAGGAGAAGAGTGCTGAACAAATTATAGTATGCAGAGCAGAAGAGAGAACGCAAAAAAGAAGATTGTCTGCAGAACAGAAGAGAGAATGCAGAGGAGAAGATAGTGTATAGAACAGAAGAGAGTGTATAGAGTAGAAGGGACAATGCAGAGGAGAGAGAGAGAGAGAGAGAGTGTGTGTGTGTGTGTGTGTGTGCGTGTGAGCGCGCGTGAAGAGAGCGCAGAAGAGAAGCCACTGCAGAGGAGAATAGGAGATGCATGCGAGGATAAAGTATACAGAGAAGAGAAGACAATGTATTGTAGAATTTATTCCAAACAACAATGTAATTTTATTATCTCAACAATAGGATTTGCTCTCCACACAGTAAGACAGCGTTCGTTATTGCACTCCACAAACGACAATGATAATTTACTTGGACTATTACGAACAACAATGAACTGTTAATCTTAACTAATATTCACAAAGCACTATTTACAACACAGATCTGTCAGTTCTCAGTTCACAGTTCTTCCAGCTCAGTCATTCAAGTTCACAGTATCTCGAACTCAGGTCCCTCCAACTGTGGTCCACTGCACCCGAACTCAGGTCCCTCCAACTGCGGTCCACTGCACTCGAACTCAGGCCTTCTAATGCTCACACAGTTGCGGACGCACACTCTAGTCGAACTTCGGTACACAAGACTGGCTGGCTTGCTCTGTTCACTGGCTTACTGACTGAACTAATCATGAATGAATCTATCGTTCATTCGCGTCCGTAATTTATAACCACAGCGACGTAACCGAGAAAGTTCGAGTTCGCGATTTTCCCACTTCGACGGACTTCTCGGCCTCTCTAGGCAAGCAGAAAATGCGCGCGCAACCTCCCCTCGCCGCGTCGCCCTTTCCCCTCTCTTCACTCCGCCATAGTACATGTCCCAGGAAGCAGATGCCTCTCCTCCGTCGGTCGTGAGATCGAATCTCACGTGGCCGTCACAGTATAATATAAAAGATTGTAGGGATCAGTGTTTTAAGACGAGATAATAGAAATAGTAGATGGGAGGATAATATTAAAATGGATTTGAGGGAGGTGGGATATGATGATAGCGATTGGATTAATCTTGCACAGGATAGGGACCGATGGCGGGCTTATGTGAGGGCGGTAATGAACCTCCGGGTTCCTTAAAAGCCATTTGTATATATATTCCCACCTTTAAAACCTAACAACTTTTTAGAACAAATAAATGAATATATAGCTCAGAACTTTATTAGTACCAAATACAGTCTTTACTGCAGTATTGTGCAGACAAATTGTATTGCTTCGGACAAAGAGTGACCCGTTGACAATCATTAAATTGCACCCATTGTGTAATATTCACTTTGAACTAGGAGAGCTGTGTTGTTTGATCACGGTGGTGACAGACAGTTACAAGTTTCTGTTCAATAAGCATTTCCACCATTAGTTTGTCATGGTAACAACTTTTATATATACAGTTGTCTTCTATTCCAGTTTATTATTGGTTCTCTTGTTGGCATCATCAAAGTCTCTGTGTGTGTCTCAAATACACAGCGAGGAACTACAGGATGGTTAAATTTCGTAATGTGAATACAATTCATTCAGCAGTGAGGCCTTTGCTATATGTTGGTAAAATTGTTGGAATAGCATCATATCCAGTAACTAGTGTGAAGGAATCGGGGTGTTTACAATGTTTTACTCAATTATTTGGATTAATATGGACATTGTTTTGCATTCTGTTATATTTAGTACTTTCCTGTTACCTGATTCATTATCAACTTGCAAGTCTACTTACAAATAAAATTAAGTTCATTACTTGTGCTCAAACAATAACACTTAGTGCAGGAGTTTTGATCACATTGGTTGTCTTCGTTTCTCCTAAGAGACGAGTCATACCTGAAATACTCCACCATCTGTCCAAAGTTGATAAAATGTTATATACGCAACAAGGATTGCGTATGGAATATAGTAAAAGCAGAAGAAATTGTATACTACACTTCAGTATTTATATCATTGTCATTGAGATACCACTTTTTTTAAACATAGTACGAAATCGCTCCCTTATCAACAAAATAAAATTTGTAGCGCTAAATTTGCTCTACTACCCATATACATTTACAATTATGTTATTTATTAATTTTGTAATCCTCTTAAAGGAAAGATACAAACGCCTCAACTTTCTGATGAAGTCTTTACATTCAGTACCTACTCAATATTACTCTCGAAGCGGCAAGAATAAACTTGGAATTTCAGTCATCGATATACAGAGCACTCCAGGACACGTTTCAGCCAATGAAAGCAAAGAAATTATGGATAGAATTCAAAGCTTCAAAGAAGTTTATACCACATTGTTCAATGTATGTATATTAATCAGATCACTTTTTGGAATTCAGATTCTGGCTTCATTTTGTTCCATATTCATAAATATTATAGTTATGTTGTATTTCGTACTCCTTTCTTATTCTGGAGATATTTATTTCGATTACTTTTATTCTGTTAGTTTAACAACTTTTGTAAATTTGGCGCTGCTAATTTATATTTGTGTGAATTGTCATTTGGCAACGTCAAAATCAAGCGAGACAATTAACATTGTTAGAAATATACTAGTCTTTTCAAATCTTGAGAAGGAGGTTGAGTATGAAATAGAGAGATTCCTAAACAATTTATCTGGCATGGAAGCTAACTTCACGGCATGTGGCATGTTTAACATAGACTTACACTTATTATACGCTATACTTGGTGCCATTTGTTCGTACTTTGTGATTTTACTTCAGACCAGTTAAGATATATATCTTAATGTATGATCTATATGCTCAGCTATGGCAGCGAAGCATGGACACTGAGGAAAGCAGATAAAAGCAGAATAACGGCTTGTGAAATGCGATTCATGCGAAGAACAGCGGGCTATACTAAATGGGATCTGAAAAGAAATTGTGAAATTTTAAAGGAACTAAAAACTCAACCAGTTTTAGATCAAATTGTTCAATATCAGTCTAATTGGAAACATCATTTGGAAAGAATGAGTAATAGTAGACTCCCAAAAGCAATTTATAATTATGTAGCACATGGCCAAAGATCTGTGGGTCATCCTGCTAGAGAGATAGCGTGAAAATTTTATGTGAGACCGTAACAGGCCTTGTGGCCTAACATTTGTCAGGCAGAAGAAGAAGAAGATATATGATCTATTATACAGCGTGTAAATGATATGTAAACTGCGAAAAAATATATATTGCTGGGGAAACATAAACAACTGAAGGAGAAAATCTCATAATCTTTTCCTCTGTCACTTTTTTTTTCCAGAAAAATGTGTTTTGTAAGTCTGACTCTTTGCAAATGAGAATAGACAGTATTTAGTTTGCCCGATACGCACTCTGGAGCGGTCGTTTGTTACACTGTTGTGTTGTGTATTGTTTGTGTTGGGCGCAAGGTCATTGACAATGGCATTCGCTTTCAGTCAGAATGTAAATAAATAATTATACTTACTACCAACCTTAAAAACATGGTATTTTACAAATAAAGAATAACGTTATAAGAAATCATTAAATGGCAATAGAAATTTTGTTCATTAGCATTATATGCACTATCTATTGAAGAGTAGGCTACAGAAGAAAAACAATCATAGTCACAGTTCTCTTAAGAGTAATGTCATTATCTAATTCAGTATATTACTGCAAAATTTATTGCTGTTCCTAATGAAAAAGTAGGAACGTGGTTATAATTCTCTTTTACCAGTTCTGATAAAAAAAACACTAATGTTTCCAGTAATATACTGAATTAGATGAGACATCACCCTTAAGACAATTGTGACTTTGAAGGTTTTCCCCTGTACTCTTCTATAATTTTGGCAGTTCATATCGCTTGCACCCTGTATAAGATAACCGAGAATAAGAGATCAGTATTGTATTGTTGTGAGATACTGTTTTAAGAACTTGTAACAATTTCGAAAATGATATGTATCTGTATTTTGTTTTCATAAGAAGCATTTAAATACTAAACTTGTCTTGATTGTTGTTATTTAGATATTGTATATGACGTGCTGGAACAAATTTTGTGCGGTGTTCTTGACACGAATGTAGAGTACATTTTTTAAAAGATCTTGACGAGCTTAATTAAAATATTGAATAATAAATACATAATGTCATTTAAAGAAACAGTGTTAATACGCGTATCTCATTAATACCTAATGCTACAAGATTGCCTCTCCATCAGTATTATTTGCCCCTTTCTGTTGTACACCTTTTGTACGAAACAATTTTTCATTTGATGCTTGCGTACAAAGTTATTTTGGGTGGTCAAGATAAATGGGACATTCTGTATATAGATGCATGTTCAGTAATCCAGGAGCGTTATGAAACCTGTATAAGAAATTATGAACAATTTACAATACATATACATTACTGATTAATATCTGAGTAGAGCAGTTCAGAGAAAAATCAATTGAAAAAGAAAGTAAATGAAACAAATAAATTAAAACAGAAGAAGTTAGATTGGAAAATTAATTATGCTAATCATGGTGATCAGAATGACGTGTTCGTTCATGCAATAATGTTTGTAGATGAGGATATCATTACGAAATTAGCTTTCCACTGAAAATTTAATGAAGTGCCTTGTAGTTCGTGAAACGCTTTAATGTTGGTAGTTCATAAATTAAGAACAGTCTGAACTCATGAGATCAATAGATAACGACTTAATTTTAAAAAAGATGCTATTGATACCGACAATCGTAGTAATACAAATGTTTCGGATAATGAAAATATTCTTAAGAACAAATATCATTAAGGTCATTTCAACTGCTCATCAAACACAAAAATTCTTGTTGGATATCAGCAGTTTTGTGGCGCCATTCAAATACAAAGCCCAGAGTTGCAGGATGGTTAAATTTCATAACGTGAATTCAGTTTATTCAGCAATGAAACCTTTGCTAAATGCTGCTATATTTGTGGGAATAATATCGTATCCAGTAAATAAGAACAAGATATTTGGAAATTATCGCTTTAAGCGTTTCATTGCGTCAGTTTGGACAATATTTTGTATTTTCATGTTTTCCGGTCTCGTGTGCTTCTTCATTCACTATCACGTAACAAAACCATTTCCTAACGAAATTAAGTTTATTCTTTGTCTCCAAATACTAACATTGTATGCAACAATTTTGACTGCGTTGGCAGTGTTCGCTTCCCCTAGAAGATCTGTCATTTCTAAAGTGCTCCACCAACTCAACGAAGTTGATCAGATATTATTTACAGATCGTGAAAGGCGTGTTGAATATAGCAAGAGGAGAAACCTGAGTACATTTCATTTTATTATATATGTAATTGGTATGAAAATATCGGTTGGATTATATCTACTTGAGAATTTTTCTGTTGAGTCCACTAAGAAATTTGTCATACTCAGCTTATTTTTCTATGCAAAAGTTGTCATACTTTTTGTATTTCTCAATTTCATAAAGTTGATAAAGCATAGATACACACGCCTAAACTCCCTGATAAGACTATTACACATGGTACCTTCTCGAGATAAATTCAGATGGGACAAGAATAAAATTCGAACATTTGTTGTCGATATAGAGGAGACTCTTTGCATCGTTTCACCAAAGAAACTTAAGGAAATTATGCGCAGAATTAAAATTTGGAAACTAGTTTACAGCAAATTGTTCAACATATGTCGTCTAATCAACTCTTGCTTTGGATTTATACTTTTTGCTTCATTTTGTTCTATATTCGTTAATATTATAATGATGCTGTACTTCTTTCTAACTTCCATTCCATTGAATTTGCATTCAAATAACTTCTACGCGTCCATTATAGCAACAGCTGAACTTATGGAATTGCTCGTTGAGATTTGTGTATGTTGCCATTCAGCAACGTCAGAATCTAAGGAGACAATGATAGAGGTTAGAAATCTGCTAGTCTCACCAGATCTTGAGAAGGAGATCGTGTATGAATTGGAGAGATTTGTAAGTAATTTTTCTGGAATGAAAGCGAAGTTCACTGCATGCGGTATGTTTAATATGGATTTGCCATTCTTGTACGCTACACTTGGTGTAATTTGTTCTTACTTTGTGATTTTACTTCAGACCAGTTGAAGATAAAAAAATGAAGATTGTGTAGACCGTATAATGTAATGTGTAGTACAGGGAAATCATTTTATTTTTACTAAAATTTCTAATATTAACCTGGCTATACCTTTGGATCAACGGTTGAGAACAGGAAACACCGTTTGCTACTCCCTTCCACGACTGGAGTTCGATGATACAAACCAATCACTTTCCTAGGTATAGGAGGGGAAAAAAGTAGTTCATCCATTTACGTAAACTAGGAAATATCACACTTTTGAATTTGATAATTTTCATTAGGTTTTTGTTTAATCAAAATACAGTACAGTATTAACAATGAGTGTTTTTACTCACGAACTGAGCTGTCCATGCGGACGTATTCATTATGCAGTGTATATTATACTGTCTGCACCACATTAGCGTGCGCTATAGAGAATGAAGTTAAATTTAAAAATAATCATAATATGGATATTTAAATACATTTTAGAAAATGGTGGCCGTTCATTTCGATACAGGCTTTAGTTCTAATGTGTGTAATTCAAATTACGAGTTTCATCCTTCGTATCAGTAACTCATGTTGAAATAATTCTGTACCTACTCTATAAAAGAGTACCTTACGTACTGTAAATTCAATCTTCACTTCTGCCCGATCCGAAAAGATAAAATTACTCAGACATGCTATCTATTGTCCATCCAAGTGGTTATGTTCCAGGGTCGCAGAAAGGGGGAAAATCACGTGACAGTTAATTACTTAACGAGGCTCTTTTATTTAAGTTATTTTAAACAGTAGACGTCCAATTCCTAACGTAAATTAATGTTCTCAGAAAGGAGCTAAGACAGCCCAGTCACTAGACTTTACAGAGAGGCGAATAGAAGCAGATGGGGGAAACCGGGATGCGACATAGGCAAATGGACGACAGTACCTGTGCGAAAATGATTCAATATTGAAAGCTCTTTCGTCACTAGAAAAGTGAATATATTTTTGGAACGTACTGTTTACTATGACCGTAAGGCTACTATGACTGTATATGCGGTCTTGGATCTGTGTGGAGGACGGTTGAACTTCATTAGTAGAAGAGGTGGGAGTGAAATACATTAAAAAACTCAGGTACAATAAAAATTGAAGTAAATATAAAATGATGTCCCTGTATAATGCAATGTGGATGTATGAATGCAGCATAATCTAAAGCCACAGTGTGACATTAAGTTCTGAACAAAAATCGTTTAAATATTTCCAATATATTCGTTAAAACTGTTTGTAATGTTTGTAATTCAGAATTCATTTTGATGTGATCAACTAAGCCCATTACTAATATTGCTATGTATCAATATATTAAATTTTTTCAATCTTATGGCTTAACATGAAATATAAAACAAATTAACTCAGTGTTTTATATATTTTTACATTTTGTTGTATTATTGTACAAACGTTTTCACCCTCCTAGGGGCATCATCAGTTACAATGGTGTTTACAACATCAAATATCTAAAATCAATTACTAAAGGATATGACCCCATGTTCAAAGGCGTGCATTATAATAGACTTATAATATAATGTGTGTAAATTATCAAGCATAGTGTGCAATTGAACAAAATGTTAGAATGAACATAGAATATTATACTGTACATTAAAGCATAACCAGGTCAAAATATATCATTAAATTCACAGGCCTAAATGGCTCTTAATTGTGTGTTATGTTAATAGTATAAAGAATGCAATATGTTTAATAATAATAATATATGTATAGTTTAGTGCTGTGAACATGGGGTCATATTCTTTTATAATTGATTTTATATATTTTTTGTTATAAACACTAAGAATAATACTACAAAATGTAATATATATATATATATATATATATATATATATATATATATATATATATAACACTGAGTTAATTTGTTTTATATTTCACGTTAAGCCATAAGATTTAAAGATTTAATATGTTGATATATAGCAACATTAATGTTTGTAATGTTAGCTTACAAAGGACAATCAATAAGTTTCCGGACTGCCTTGAATGTAGGCAACACACAAGACATAGGAAACGGAGAAGTTATTTAGAATCAGGGAAACGCCTAGAATCTATACTAAATGCATCACTTGTAAGGCTGAGAAAAAGAATAGCCATAAGGCGTATTTGGAGATTCCAGGAAAATCGCAATAGGTCCTTGATATGTTTGCACAAAATCATGTGTGGAAGCTCAGTTCTTAAAGACGGTTTCACACTCTTTGATAGACTGACTCAACAGACATGGAAGACTGACCTTCAGTGATACGCGCATGTATGTTTAACGGTACAATAAAGATAAGTGCAGTTCGGAAATATATTGATATCACCTTGCATACCAGTATCAAACGGATATTGCACCTTAAGAAGTTGTTGTTGCGTGATTGTATACATTGCTATGTTCTCCCTTAAAAATGTTGATCTTTACGATTTTCTTTCAATTTACACACTTAAGGGATAAATTAGTGGCACTCATTCCGGCAAGTGCATCTTTTGTGTAGTGTTGTGACGTTTTACAGTGAAAACCAGTGAGGAAAATAAAAATGTTGAGAAGATTTTGTTAGAAAATTTGCCGAAATCAGTGGCTAAACGAGCGAGAGCGTCACGTGAAAGAAAACTTGCAAATTAACCGCCTAAATTTGAACCAAAAATGAAAAAGAATAGACTGGAATGAGTGCGAAAATGCAGGACAGAGAAAGGGATGTTGCTAAATATATCTTCTGCATTTAGTTATAAAGTACTATCTATTTAGATAATGTTCTTAATCACCAATAATCAACGAACAATCAACGAGTGCAACTCTTGATCGAACTGGTGGCTATAGAATATTATATCGTAGTTCAGCATACAAAGAATTTAAATTAAAAGTGCTTATCAAAAATGTTTAAAAATCAAATTATAAATATCCGAATTGGGTTTGTTTGCTTCATTTTCAGTATCTTGTTTAGCTATAATAAATCAATTATTTCATTTTTAAATTCTGAAGTGTATTGAATATAAAATTGCATACTCTACATGAATTTCCAAAATATTTCGAAGATATTAAGGAATTATTGGGTATTCAGGATTGCATTCAATTATTGTAATTACACAGGTATTTAAATAGTAATCATGGCTTAATATTATGTTCAAGGTAAAGAAATGCGTTTGATGTACAGGAGAAATAAGGCAAAAATAATATTAGATTTCATTGTGCACTTTACTTGTATTGTAAAATTTCCTGTATAATTTCTGTGTGTAAATGACAGCTTAAAACGAAAATAAATACTATTGCCAATTGTTTGTTCATTGTCGATTTCCGCTTGATCTGCGTGCCTGGTTGGGTTTTTCCGACGTTTTCCCCAACCGTAAGGCGGATGTCAGGCGATCTATGGCGAATCCTAGGCCTAATCTCGCAAAATACCATCTCGCTATCACCAATTCCATCGAAGATAAATAACTGAGTAGTTGACACAACGTCGTTAAATGATCAACTAAATAATATATGAGACAATTGCCATACTGCAAATGTATGCGTAATGCCTTCGACATAATGAGCCAATTGACGTATTTCATTTCACATACGAAACAACTAACATGTTAAACAGACATCTGTGTCATAATATTGGCGACATTGTCAATGTACCACCCATTATGAAAACTTCAGTTTGTAATAAAAATAATGCTTATTACTTAAAATGGCTTTTAGAGAACCCGGAAGTTCATTACTACCCTCACATAAGCCCGCCATCGGTTTCTATCCTCAGCAAGATTAATCCAGTCCTTAGCATCATATCCCACCTTCCTGAAATCCATTTTAATATTATGCTCCGATCTATGTCTCGAGTCCACACCTGTGGAGTAACGGTGAACGCGTCTGGCCGCGAAACCAGGTGGCCCGGGTTCGAATCCCAGTCGGGGCAAATTACCTGGTTGAGGTTTTTTCCGGGGTTTTCCCTCAACCCAATACTAGCAAATGCTGGGCAACTTTCGGTGCTGGAACCCGGACTCATGTCACTGGCATTATCACCTTCATTTCATTCAGACGCTAAATAACCTAGATGTTGATACAGCGTCGTAAAATAACCCAATAAAAAATCTATGTCTCGATCTTCCCAAAGGTCTTTTTTCCTCAGGTCTCCCAACTAAAACTCAATAAGCATTTCTGCATTCATCCATAAGTGCTACTTGCCCTGCCCATCTCAAACATCTGGATTTAATGTTCCTAATTATGTCGGATGAAGAAAGAAATGCGTGCAGTTCTAAGTTGTGTAACATTCTCCATTCTCCTATAACTTCATCCCCTTAGCCCTAAATATTTTCCTGAGCACCCTTAACCTCTGTTCCTCTATTAAATTGAGAGTCCAAGTTTCACAACCATACAGAACAACCGGTAATATAACGGTTTTATAAATTCTAACTTTCAGTTTTTTTTTAAAGCAGACTACATGAAGAAAACTTCTGAACCGAATAACAGGCGTTTCCCATATTTATTCTGCATTTAATTTCCTCTCGAGTGTCATTTATATTTGTTACTGTTCCTCCAAGGTATTTGGATTTTTCTACCATTTCAAAGGATAAATATTTGAAACTCTCCAGATTGTGAAATCTCTTAATACTTTGAGGCAGTGTATTATAGAACTTAATTCCCACAATAATGTGACTATCAAACATCCTATTTAATCTGGTCTTTGGAACAACTGAATTCAAATTATCCTCTCGTATTGTAATAGTGAACATCATTCACGGCTACAATCATATCAACATTCTCATAAACTAAGAAGAGACACGCAAGAACATAGAGAAAAGACAGTGTCAATACCTTATTCACTTTGTTATGTAATGTGGACTTTACATCACTAATAAAACTGTTGTAAAGACATTCATTACGCAACTAGTTAGGTAATGATACTGCTATCATTTAACTGCTTGCATGATGTGAACCACACATTAAATTAAATTAAATGGAATTTATTTTATTTATTATAAACATTAACAAGAATATGTTTACAACTTGTTCTATTAATTCCTGCAGTTGCTGATTCTACAGAAGTTTGAATAGTCTTCATATCTTACACGGAATGTTGATGGTACTAAATATTCAATTGCAGCATTTTCAGTATCTGAATCTTCGATTGAAATAATTTTAACAGTATTTCTCCTAGTATTCCTATTCTGTTATAAACAAAAACTTATCGTGTTCAAAACTAGTAAAAAAATAATACAAATAATTAGATAAAAAGGGAAATGTCTGCTCCCTCATTTATTAACCAAACATTTCTGATAAGTAACGAAATATCTACAGTAAAATTCTTAATATTTGTACAACAAAGAAAAAATAATAAACCCCAACTCAAAAAAAATAAAGCCAGTAAACTAAGGAATTACAAGCCAAACCATCACAAAACAAAAATCGGACCTAAATAAAAAACTAAAGGTAATATACAATAAAACAAACATAAACGAATCGCCTCTCGCAGTGAAAAAAACTAATAACAATACAACCGCCTCTTCAAAAAAGACATATTCAGAACTAATAAAACCCTCGTCGGGACAAGTTACCTGTTGAGGTTTTTTCCGGGGTTTTCCCTCAACCCAATACGAGCAAATGCTGGGTAACTTTCGGTGCTGGACCCCGGACTCATTTCATCGGCATTATCACCTTCATTTCATTCAGACGCTTAATAACCTGAGATGTTGATACAATGTCGTAAAATAATAAAATAAAAATAAAAAGGAACTAATAAAAAATAATACAATTAATTTTATAAAGTTATTTTTTATCAAAGTGGATGAAACGTTGTACAATATAGTCTACTTATCGTAATTTCATATTACAATACTCGACTGGTTATCAAACGAGGCCGCAGGCCTCGTTTGACAACTTTCCAAACTCCTATTGTAATATGAAACGTTACGATACGCATTTCGTAATAGTACATTACGATACAAGGTTGGAAAGTGCTTTTTACAACATCGAGGAAAAGTTTGAAGTACATACGAGCAGGGTGAGTTTTTCAGTATCAGAGATTTTGTAATGCACTTCACAAACGTGCATTGTACAATAAGGTTCGAAAGTCTTGCACCCCCCTCCTTGTTTGTATGTTGATGTGCATCCATTTAGAATATGTCATAGCAGATGTGTGACAATGGTTGATAAGTTACTTTAAGTTCCAGCTTGTTTAGTGATCCAGAACATCAGTATGGACACCATCATTTTCGCGGCACAAAACGAGGCTGCGCCATGTCCTGTGTGAAATTTTCCGCAGCAAAGGCGGTGTGATTTTTTTCTGTGGGGAATAATTAAGTAGCATACCTCGAAACATCGATACCAGATAATTGAAGATTTGAAGCAAGCTGTTAAGGAGGCATTCAGGGAAATCACATCGCCTTTGCTGCGGAAAATTTCACAAAGGACATGGCGCCGCATCATTTTGTGCCGCGACAATGAGGATGCCCGTACTGATGTTCTGGATCACTAAACAAGCTGGAACGTAAAGTATCAACCATTGTCACACATCTGCTATGACATGTTCAAAATGGATGCACATCAACATACAAACAATGGTGGGGGGGAGAGTGACAAGACTTTCGGATCTTACTGTACAACATTTTTTGCCCGATCATATTTTTAAAATTTGCAAATACAATATGTCTTGCATTCAAAATTTAGAGCAATATCTTTCCAAAGCCTTCGCAAAACTGCACTGTAGTGGTAACTAAGTAACAATAAGTGTACTGTAATGAATATATATCAGTATAGATGTTTGTTATGAGGAATGGTTTCTCTAACAACAAGTTTCTGTGTAGAAATTCTAACGTTCAAGGTCTAATAACGATAGCTGTAAATACAGCAAAGAAACAAGATTGTGCAAAAATAACTATTGCATCTTTAAACGTTTGTTTACGTTTTTCTCTGGGACCACACCCTTTAACGACACGCAATGCCTTCATTTGAAGCATAACAATTTATTTAGCAATGTTATTGTTGGAGCTCTACCTCCTTGCCCCCCCAAGTGCCTTCATGGCATGTTACGGAGATATCTTTACCTTTACCTTTACTCTTACCCAATGCCATGTTCAAATGGGTATGAAAAATGCATAGATATAGTATGAGTTTAGTAAAGCACTAGACGGTATTAGTAATATGCGTTACAAGAGCGGTATGTTGAAGTTTTCATGTTCGAGGATTTCCGAGAATTGAAAGAAAACCTACCGCTCGTGTATCGTACATTATTTTGTGCGAAGATCGTTTATTACGTACCTGAAAGAGGAATTTCTAATTAGTTGCAATGAAATCTCCATCTTGGTTTCTTTTCAATGACGGCAAATTTGCAAAAAAAAAAAGAAATCTATCTTCAACATTGTTGCTTCAAAATGTTTTCTGTGTTTACTATACTCCAGGCCATGATATACGTCTGTCTTTTTTTTTTCCCCAGTCTATAAATGCGAACTTAAAACAAACTGTAAGGTTATGTAATGATTTATTTTTCATTTTAATATTTTAACAATATTATTTATATAACATATTGCAGTAATAACATCGGCAAGTTTAATTTTGCCGGTCAAAGTAGCCGCCATGATGAGTCTGGAATCTTGTTGATTTTTTCACGGCTTCCTTAATGTTACTTGCATCACGAATACAGTAACTTTAGTGAAGTTGTAGAGTTTACTTAATTTTTGCAAATATTTAAAAACAATAATTAACAGTGCAATTTAGGTGAAATTGCAGTGGTGAGTTTCCAATTTATAATTATTACTATATTGAACGTCTCTAAAAATAATATGTTAAAAGCCTAAAGCAGTAAAATCAATATGTCACTTAAGCGGTAAGAAGAGGGAAATTGTTATGTGTGTTAGGTTGGGAATACTGAATGTGGAATTTTAGACTTTCCGCGGATAGGTTTTGTGCGGAAACCAAGCAAATACGAACGATCTCGCACAAAATTTATTTACGTTGTTCTCTGGGACCACACCCTTTAATGATACGTAATGCCTTCATTTGAAGCATAAAAATGTATTTGATAATGGTACTGTTATCCAACACTATAGTTCAAATGGGTATGAAAAAAAGCATAGGCCTAGTATGAGTTTAGTAAAGCACTAGACGGTATAAGCTTTTTCAATCTTCTTAGTAAATACAATGGTTTGGATGGTTTACTACATAGATACTGTGTATATTATTATTATGGTACCCTAGCATTGTAAAGCTGACAACAAAGTCAAATATGTATATCGTAGTTTATAACTTTGCAAACAGATACATTCTTTATTGCAAAGCGTTTGACGAATTGCTTCGGACAAAGATTGATCCGATGGCAATCATTAAATTGCACCCATTACGTAATATTCACTCCACTTAAAACTTGCTAACTTGAATTGTATTTGAATAAGGCGGTGTTAGACAATTACTAGAACTTTCAGTTCAACAAGTATTCCCACCAGTTTTCTGTCACGATGAATATTTTTATGTCTAGCATTTTTTCCTATTCCAAATTACTAAAGCTCCTTCTCATAGTGTATATCAGTAGTCTTGAAATGTCGGTCAAATACACAGCGAGGAACTACAGAATGGTTAAAGTACATAACGTGAATACAATTTATTCAGCAATGAAGCCATTATTATATGCCGGTAAAATTGTTGGAATAGCATCGTACCCAGTAACGAGTGGCAAGGAACTGGAATATTTCCATTGTTTTACTCGATTCTTTGGGTTACTTTGGACTTTAGTTTGTATTGTGTTATTTTCTATATTTTTTTGTTTCTTGATTCATTATCAGCTCACTAGCACATTTACAGATAAAGTGAAGTTTATTACTTCTGCCCAAACATTGACGATCAGCGCAACAGGTTTGACCACATTGATTGTCTTCGTTTCTTCAAAGAGAAGAGTCATTCCCAAAATACTTCACCATCTCGCAGAAGTTGATGACATATTGTTTACGGAACATGAGAGTTGTATAATGTATAGTAAAACCAGAAGGAATTGTGTACTGCATTTTGGTATTTATGTTATTGTCAATAAAATGTCACTTATACTAAACTTGGCAACAAGTCAGTCTGTTAGATATACGGTAAAATTTGTTATGCTCAATGTGTTTTATTACACAACTATATTTGCAGTTGTTTTGTTTATAAATTTTGCTATCCTGTTGAAGCAAAGATATAAACATCTAACGTTACATTTAAGATCCTTACACTCAGAATCTAGTCGATGTAATTGTCGACGCTGCAAAAATAAAATTGGAATATCTTTGGCCGATATCGAGAATGTTCTTCGTGTGTCAAGGAATGGACGTGAAGAAACGATGGAGAGAATTCAAAGCTTCAAACAAGTTTATAGCAAATTGTTCAATATAAATCGTTTAGTGAACTCAGTTTTCGGATTACTACTTCTTATTGCAATTTGTGCCATATTCATACATATTACTAGTATGTTGTATTTCGCTGTCGTTTTTTTTTCTCATAATAATTATTCAAGCCACTATTTCTCGGCTATTTTAGCAACAGTTGTAGTTTTGGCGTTACTGATTGATGTTTGTGTTAATTGTCACTTGGCAACGTTGGAATCAAAGGAGACAATGAACGAGGTTAGAAATGTGTTAGTCTTTCCAAATCTTGAGAAGGAGGTTGTGTATGAATTAGAAAGATTTCTATATAATTTATCTGGTATGGAAGCTAACTTCACGGCATGCGGCATGTTCAATATAGACTTACCGTTCTTGTACGCTACGCTTGGCGTCATTTGTTCGTACTTTGTGATTTTGATTCAGACAAGTTAAATACATAATATACAGAATTGGACATACGTTATTTACGGTATACGATAAAACAGAATAATTTAAACATATTAGTAATAATTTAAGTAACTAGTGTATAATGAATATTATACACTTTTTACATACAACATTTTATGCTATTCTAGCATTAAAATATGTAAACAAAAAAGATTACAAATTTTACAATATGTAATGTTATGACGTAGTAGAGATATGAGTACTGGATATGACGTAGGCCTAATATATTGCACGGTTGCTAAGTAACCGTTTCTAAGAAAATATTATTTTGTTGTTCCTTTGGAGCTTTTTCTTAGAGGTACATTGTATGAAATTATGTTATGAAGGCGATGTGACGTCATGGAATACTAGTTGCTAGGTAACCTTTTCTGGTACCAGTGCTAGAATAAGGCTGATTGTGTACGATTTATAGCATCATAACAACGTGTTTTAATACTAGGATTGCATAAAGTTAATTATAATAACGATTTTAGATTGTTAATATGAAAAATAAGTGGTATATTACCTAGTTGACTAGTTTCAACTTTCGTTTCAGTCATCCACAGAACTAGTGACGTCTTTGCTTCTTCCGGTTTCTTCAGTTGTTTCGCTGGAGGGTGCGTTTGTGTTTGATAGTGTGAAATCAAATGGTGTGTGTGTTTTGAAATTTAGTTGTGTGTTGAGGATGTGTTATTGGGTGTGTTTTTGTGTGTCTGTATATTTCATACTGTTTTCATATTGACACTATAAAATCGTTATTATACATGAAGACTGCACATAAAAAAGGCTGTAAAGTGCCAAAATCCTTTGGTGGAGGGGAAGAGAAAGCCTAATGGCCTTATCTCTACCAGGTTAAATAAATAAATAAATAAATAAATAAATAAATAAATAAAATATATACATAAAAATCGAAATAATTTTGAATTGTATCTCATAGTCATGAAACAAAAGCTATGAATTTTTTAAGATTGTTTGAACAAAAATGCAACACTGCTACAGTATTTAATCATAGTAGTAATTTATGCCCAAGAATATATAACAAATTAATATTTAAATATCCTAATCTTGTCAATTCTAATAGTTCTAGTATTAAATAAAAAAAAATATGTATGGATTTTATAAAAAGTGAAAAATTGTAAATTTAAATTTATATATTCTTATTGCATAGTAGACATAAGACAAATTGTATTATATACTTCTTAATTTCAATTCAGGAATCCGCCCCTGAGCACGAGTTCTACTCTTTCAGGGGCGAGCTAAAGTTTTTCTGTATATATTATATTTTATGTTACAATTCTTAGCAAAATAAATAAATAAATAAATATCGTTGAAAATCAGTTTTTCCAAATATATACATATATATGTCCCCGGCTCAATCCACTAAGAAAAATGATAAGTCTCATTGTAATTTTATTTAGACCCTTTCTCTCCCATAGTTGTGCAAAACGTACATTACGTTACTGGTTGTACAAAACACTCTGTTTTCTGTTTGTTTCTTTGGCACTTGCAGGCTTTTTATGTCCAGTCTTCAATTAAAACTATATTCTTAAGCGACACAAGGTGTTAAAAGTGTGCAATCAAGATGTATTAATCGAGAATAATTATTGTTCGGTGTAGATTTTTGTAAGCGATGTAACAATGATAAGTAGAGCTAGGAAGTTGGTACCAAAATTATTAAGTTGTGTGAGCTTGGACTATATCTCTGCCTCATGAACAGTAGTAACGCAGATCTGAACGTCAACAATGTTCTGGTACCAAGTTCCTAAGACCGATGATAATTTCATAGTATAGTAGTTTAAAGATGTGGAAATAATATGTATCTTTTTTTCTTCAAAATAAATCATTAAATACATTCCATGACTGCAAATAGAGAGTCTATGAAATGCTCCGATAAAAACATTTTAAACGTGATTCTAAGATATAAAAACAATCAATTTTAAATATTTGTATACATATAAAGTCAAATCCGCAGTATTATGAAACTATACCAAGTGACTAATATTCACTAACACTCTATATGCATTTCTGGATTCGCCTATACGTGTTACATCCCCTGCCCATATCAAAAGTCTGGATTTAATATTCCTAATTGTCAGGTGAAGAATACAATGCGCGCAGTTCTGTGTTGTGTAACTTTCTCCATTCTCCTGTAACCTCATCCATCTTAGCCACAAATATTTTGCTAAGCACCTTATTCATATGATCGTCTTTCTCTTCTTTAGGGGCGTGAGCATTTATAACTAAGATATCGCATCATCTTGACCTTTTTTACTGCTGATTTTATTCTTTCATGACTAAAGAATCCTGTTCCTAATTGTTTCCTTCCCCATAATACAACAAATAATTTCCTATTTGTGAAAAAAATACTAATGGAAACACTAGTAATGCCCCACTTCGATTATTGTGATTTTCTACTGACTGACCTCAATGTCAACCAGTCGCAAAGATTACAGCGTGTTCATAATTCTTGTGTTCGCTTCTTCTGCGATGTCCGTCGCGTTGACCACATTACCCCATTCTTCCAAACTCTAAACGGCTACGGCTTAACGAAAGTAGAAAAACTTTCATTCTCTTGTTCTCCTTTTCCAAATCCTTCAGACCTCTACACCTACCTACCTTGCCTCCCGTTTCAGTTACCTGTCATCGTATCACAATCTCTTCACACGCACGCAAACTAGCCGCATACTACCCATACCAACACACAAGACATCATCGTATTCATCATCAAACACAATTTCGCTATCGCGCTTGTGGAATGTCCTTTCCAGTGACATCAGAGACTGTCGGAATTTCACAGTGTTAAAAAACAAACTCATTAAGCATTTTCTTACTGTGTAGAGTAGGTTTAATTTTTACTTAAGTAAAAAATTCTTTGTTTGTTCTTAACTTTTACTATGAATTGTCTAGCCTTTATTAATCAGTTAATCTTTTAGTACTTTGATTTTTATTGTATTTGTAAATTTAATATTAATTGTAATTATAATTGTAATTGTATTCATAATATTGTAGTTGTAATCTCCTGGTAGAAGGGAAGAGAAGGCCTGATGACCTTATCTCTACCATGTTAAATAAATAAATAAATATGTCATTCCCATCTAACCTAACTTCCTGTACTCCCACAAAGTACTACTCATATCTTTATTATTATTATTATTATTATTATTGTTATTATTATATTATTGTTATTATATTATTATTTTATTATTATTATTATTATTATTATTATTATTATTATTATTATTATTATTATTATTATTAAGGTTTACAATACATAAGCGCATCTTCCTGTTTCCAATTTTTTACACTTTTATCCTCTTCCCTCAACTTCCTCTATCATTATTTTTTACAGTTGTAGTGCTACTGCTGATAAGGCCCATTCACAATGAAAATTAAACATAACCGTAACATAAACACAGAAGTTTGCGGCCAGGCTACCAAATGGGATCATTCACAATGATTCACATAAACACTGACATTAACATTACCGTAAGACGTTAACATGGAAGTTTACAAACTCCAAACTTTCATGCTTATGCTTACGTGATTTGCAAACAGAACACAATCGTGGAGCACTGAAGTATACGACAGAATATGAGGAAATGGCGCCGTTGTTATGTTCCCATGGTTACCAAGTATCTTTGCGGTTATGCTTATGTTCCCATCGCGAATGATTGTATGACTTCTTGATTTTACCGTTACGTTTACATTCTTAAGTTAACGCTTACGTTATGTTTAATTTTCATTGTGAATGAAATGGTGGTGGTGATGATGATGTATGTATGTATGTATTTATTTACACTGCAAGTGGGCAAGCACCCGGTGGCAGTGGTATATACAATATTAACAATACACAGTTAAAATGATAAGCAATACACAATAAAATTTACAATACATAATACAATTTACAACACATATACAATTTTATACACAATACAATAAGAATACACAATACAATTTAACACAGTAATAATAAAACATAAAATAAAACACCTAATTTTACAACACAACCTACATAATTATGTATAGGTCCTACATAAGTTTCAATAGTCTTTCACTTTACTCTCATCTCATTCCCTGTAGTGGCACTATGACGCATTTCACTGACACTTTAGCACACATTTCACTGACACTCTGTAACACATTTCACTGACACTATAGAACACATTTCATTGACGCTATAAATTATCACTGATCGGAACTGTTCACTGCACTGTGAAACCATAACTTCACTGACTCACCTCGCTTCACTGATACAACAGTTCAAATAAGTCAAATAATTACATTCTTATGCATACTTATAAACAGAACTACATTTAAACTAAACATTTCTAGTCTAAGGCCCTCTTACACGCTATTTTTAAATAATTTACAATTCAAACCAAGGAAGTAAACTCGTAAGGCTAGATAAATACATGTCACCTTAAAAAATTAAATGTTGAATGTCACCTTAATTTTAATTTTCACTTTCTACACAACTCTTTAAATTATTCTTGATGGTGATGGTGATGGCGATGGCGGCGAAGATGCATATCCAGAAGGCAGCGAATAACATCTACCTAACAAAATGTAATTCACACAGTAACTGTGATGCAAACTAAAGTTTCTTTTCACATTGAAATTTAAATCTACTTAATTGAATTGACATAGTACACATTTGACGCTACGGTGCCCTTATTTGATCCAGAAATATTCTAGTTCTTGCCCTACGGAAATTATAGCCCGATCAACTTGCCATGACGAGCCTGTCTTATACATTTTTTGTCTACTCGAATTGAATCAAAACATCACTGTTATAGCCAGGGAAGGTAATACGAGGAACTAAGGGGTAGTAGGTTGTGAATCATTTTTAGGTATTAATACCCACGTTTGTTTAAATAAATGTTTTATTCTAACAGTTTTTGCAGCAAAAATTGTATATTTATCCTTCAATTGTACTGTACTTATCCATAATAGAGATGAACAACGATCGAGAAAACAAGACTAACAGCGCCCGCAAAGCCGAAAACCCGCACGACAATGTTGTATACGTCGCGTCGTTGACGTAAAGACTGCTTGTGAGTGTTTCGAGACGCCGAGATTGATCACTCCCGAACTCCCGAACGTCAAGCAGCACTGAAACGCCGCAGTTGTTTATACCTGACTGAACTTTTATCTACTTTGGCAACTGTTATATATGGATAAACAGTCAAGTATCCTATTTGTAACATCATCTCTACATTTCAGTGTATAATAATCCGTTTCCCAGTCTTTATTTAATTACTAGGCCCTTATTAAAAGGCTAGGAATTTTCTTTGCACATGTTTAAGATCAAGTGCGCAATCTCAAGTAAAAAGATATCGTTATGTTTTATGTTTCTCAGAAATGCAAATTTATTTGGGAATTTTTTTTTTCTATTTATATAACCATAGGTAATATCATATAATAGAACCAGAACATTTTGATACTAAGATACTGTTCTGTTTTGTCTTTTTGTCTCATTTAAACATTTATAATGTTATTTATTTCAATGATGTATGTTATTCAAAGTTACGAAATCTTTCCGCGCCGACCAAATGCTATTCCGAGAATGATGAGCGAGACTCGAAGCGCACGAGAATGACGAGACGAGACGAGACTCGAAAGACAAATGCAACGAACACAGCGAGCGAGAGCGGCAGTTAGTTTTGTTCATCTCTAATCCATACATAAAATTTTCAAAGTGGTTTCGATAAAACGATTTCCTTGTTGGTGTATAAAAAGTAGGAGAAAGCTCTGTGAATAATACCTGAAAAATGATCTCTATTGCACAGTTTTGTTGTAAACGTAAATATGTTTCAATGTAAGTTCCAATATATTTGATATATTCATTTCTACATCAAGCTTACTGGCTATGGTTCGCCATCACATTTCTGTGTACATACTACTCATAGCCTTCTAATTACAATAATATATGCTATTAATATCAACATAGACTGTACTTTTTCTGTTTTTTTTAATGTCCATAACCTACCAAAATAGTTCATCCACTCTTCTTTATCCTATTTATACCTTGAAATTGGCCTATTTTATTTCCTAACTCATTCTGCCACAAGTTCTAATACATAAACTCCCTTCATTCTGTTCGTGATTTTAGTCTTGACAGTACACCTACAACACTAATGATTTCCAAAATACACTTTACTGCGTGAATGTTTTTAGTTTTAAAAATATACCTAAAACATTATTATTTAAGTTCCAATTGTCAAAAATTGCCATTCCTTGAATCCTTGTGATATTGATATTATTGATAATACACCTATTAGGTTGTAACTCCTTCTTCTTAAACAACAAGCAGTCGGTTTTTCAGACACTTTGATCTTCTTTATAACTGGATTTTCCAAATTTTCTTGTGTCGTAATTGCCTCTATAACACAAATGATCCTCATACTTAAAATACACCTACAGAGTGTTTCACAAATACTTTGACAAACCTTGGAGGCATGTTCCTCACACCAAAACAAGAAACAAAGTTCATATAAACATATGTCCGAAAATCCTTAGCTTTTACTTATTAATGAAAGAACATAATGAAACATCTGTTAGATAATGTCAGCTTGGTAGCAAGTGTTGCAACGTTAATGAATTCAGAAACTCACAACAAATGTTCAAAATGTTCTCCTCTTGCTTCCACACACGCATGCGCTCCTTGGCAAGATATAGACATCTAGGATACAGTGGGTGCATCGGCATTGGAAACATCATTCGATTTTCTAACAAAATGAACGGTTACAAACTTAAGTTAAATTGTTGGATTGTACCTCGAAACACGTTGAACGTAAACTTTCATTGTTATGAGTAAAGTTATTATCCTCATATTTGCAATACATCAATAACATTGTTATTCTGGTGTGAATTTACAAAATTGTCTTCATAGCATAAATGATCCTCATACTTAAAATACATCTGTAACATTGTTATTCAAATGTGAATTTGTAAAATTATCTTCATAGCAAAAATAATTCTCGTATTTACAGTACTGTACGTCTATAAGATTGTTAACATGGTGGGAATTTGCACAATTGTCTTCATACGATACATTATTATAATTTTTACAACGTACCTATAATAATTTTATTCAAATGTGAAATGCTAAAAAATTGTCTTCATTGCATGAATAATTTTCTTGTTTACAATACACTTAAAACATTGTTATTTAAGTATGAATTTTATAATTCTCTTCATGTAATGACTTATTTTCATATTTACAATACACTAATACAGGCCTGCAGAACTGTAGCTCTTGAGAGCGACTGCTTTCCTCCCCTCTTTTACCCCACCCACCTTTTCTACCTGTGCGGTCACGGCGTTCTAGTTACGCTCGGCTGCATCAACATTCATTCTAGGGGCGGAAGTCGATCATCCCCAAAAGAAGTGGAGTGAGGCTGACGTCATAGTTCCCCTACTTTGCGAGTTCTGCAGGCCTGCACTAATAACATTGTAATTCAATTTCAGACATCTAAAATTATGTCATAGCATGTATGAGTCCCGTATTGAAAATACAGATGACATTTTTATTTAAGGTGAGATAAGGCTAAAAAAAAAAAAAAAAAGCATATTAATGTATGATTTTGTGAAGCCTTATTGTGGCAATATATTTAATCTTTGACACACCTTCTACTTATGTTCATCTAATACTTGTTGCTAGATAAAATATATTATTCCAAAGTACTTACAAAACCACAAACATTAATGTCGATATTAATCATAAAGAAAGTAAATAATTCTTCAAACGTGCAATTTATGAGAATAATGCTTTACAATGTTTATACTTAAGTGGTTTGAAGTAATATGACAAAATACGAACAAATAACGCCTAGTGATGCATACCAGAAGGGTAGGTCTATCTTAAACATACCACAAGCCGTGAAGTTAGCTTCCATACCGAGAAAACAACTCAGAATTATCTTAAATTCAGAGAGAATATCTTTCTCAAGATTTGGCAACAGTAGTATATTTCTAACTTCGTTTAGTGTTTCCTTTGATTTTTCCATTACCGAATGACATGCCAAACAAATGTCAAAGAATAGCAACAACATTATTACTGTAGATAGTATACAAGGCAAAATGAAATTGAAGTATTCCTCTTCAGAAATAGTAATGATTATGTAATACAGCATACTTACAATGTTCATGAATATGGAACAGAACGAAACGAGCAGTGGAAACCCAAAAAATGAGTTGATTAGCTGACATATTTTATACAATTTGCTGTAAACTTGTTTGTAAGTTTGAATTCTGTCCATCATGTCCTTACGTTGCTTCAGTCGAGCGATGTCAACAGCCTTTTCTATATCGACGACTAGAAACCTAATTTTGTTCTTTCCGCATCTATATTTAACATTAGTAAGTACTGAGTGCGAGGATATTATCAGTGTGTTTAGATATTTATATCTTTCTTTTAAAACCTTTACAAAATTCATAAATAAAACCATTATAAAAACATTTGAGTAAAAGAATAAAATGCCTATGATATAATTCGTAATGAACATAAGATCATGGTTTGTTACTATATTACATCCAAAAATTACCTGCATGAAAATTATATAAAAACTGAAATGCAATGTATAGTTCCTTCTTATCTTGTTGTATTCCATACAGCATTCGTGTTTTGTGAATAGTATTGTATCTACATCGGAAACTTGGTGAAGTATTTCAGGAATGATATTTCTTTTAGGAGAAACGCATATAATCAATGTAGTTATAATTGTTACACTTAGTGTTAATGTTTGGATACCAGCAAACAACTTAATTTCCTTTTCGTATTGACTGATGGTGATGGCGTAAAACAAGAAAGACGAAAGAGTTGAAAATAATATAACACAAAATATTGTCCAAATTGACCAAAAGAATCGTACCAAGCAAGTGAAACTGCCAGATTTCTTATCTCTGGGTTCTATACTGAATGTAATTCCAAACATTTTACCAACATTAAACAAAAGTTTCATTGATGAATGAATTGTGTTAATATTTTGAAGTTCAGACATCCTGTAATTCCTTGCTGTGAATCTGAAGGCGACCAGAGTACTGTTATTTTCCCATTACAAATAATAATAATATGCTGGAGACGACATGGAATGTAAAACTATTCCTCGTAACGGAGAGCTGACAGGAGAGGCTATTGTGAATAAATTTGTTATTATTTGTCACCTCTATATTCAATACAAGCACTACTTCAGTTGACACGTATTTATACATTGAACATTATGGGCTGTTTATGATTTAATCTTTCTCAGTGCATCACTCCATTTTCCGAAGCAATTTGCAAGACCCTTGAAAACAGTTCAGTAAGAAATTATTTCTTTCCGAGCAATACTTTAATATGTATACGGATTATTTTATTGTAAACTTCAAAAATGCTTACCATATCACCATGATTATCTTCGTGATCATGAAATAGAAAATTTCATCGTAAATTTTATTATGTTTATTTTTAACCTTCTGTCGTTATCACTTGATTTCTGTTCTGTGTTGCTCTGAATTAATTTTATTCTGTTGAATTCATAAAATCTAATCTTCTCAGAACTGTCTTCCATTAGGCTTACATTATAGCCTCACATTTCATCTTGTCCTTTGTGTTCTACATTTATGCTATTCAGATGTCATGTTTTCTAATTATAGGCTACGCCATATTATCATCTTCATCGTCGTCGTCGTCGCCGTCGTAGTAATAATCATGAAATGGAAGATTCTTTATAGCATTTATTAATCGTTTAAGCTACTTTTATCACTAGATTTATGTTCTGTATTGCTCTGAATTTGTGCTATTGAATATTATGCTTTGTGTACTGATGTAATCTAATCTTTTTCAAACCTTTCATTACATTACACCCTCATATTTTCTCTTGTCCTTTGTGTTCTACATTTGAAGACATTCTCGGAAAAACGGGCTAACCCACACTTTTTTAAAATGGAGAAAAACTGAGTTTTGTAAATGAGGCTGAAGAAAACATTAATAATGATCTTTATTCATATTTGTGAGCGTGACATTCAAACAGAGAGTATAAATTTATATTTTTGTTCCAAAAAGTTCTTTATTATATCCCAGAACATGAAAACGTACATAATAAAGAAAGAGAAATTATTTGAGAACTTGTTTCAACATTCACAAAATCTAACTTCTGCATAAAAATATTTCTATCCACTTTTAACTCTAAAACAATTTAATAACTCTTTGAACTAGCCTTTTATTAACATGTCATATTAGGTTTAATACAATTTTTCAAATATTATTTTGGTTAGGAGAGTGTGAGCAGAATACATTTAACAGTAGTCAGCATTATCAAAGAATGACTCATCGTTAATGTTCTCAGATTTTGAGGCAGACGTAAGGGATCTGTAATAGCCATGATATATTGGTGGAACATAATTAAGCAGTTCATGTAAATCTTTCAGTTTGCAGGATTGATAGGCCTTGGACCCTCATATATAGAGGGAAATATCACACAACTAACTTTTTCTTCTTATATTTCCACCATTTTTTCTGTTTACATCCTAAGTTCAGTGCAACAACATATGAAGGGTTCAGAGTCACAGTGGGCCAAGCGCCATATATTAAAACTGAGAAAACAAGTGTTAAAATTGAGTGATTACCATAGTTCAATGAAACACATAGCAAGTAATATAAAGTATTTGCAGTAAAACTAAATGATATGTCAATCTTCACGAAACTATGGTATTCACTTAACTTTAACCCTTGCTTTCTCCGTTTTTAATGAATGGCGCTTGGCCCACTATGGCTCTGAACCCTTCATATACACTGTTCAAAATCCACAGCTGACGTAGTTATTATTTATTAGTTTCTTAAAATTCGAACATTATACTACTTTAATACTTTATTCTGTAAAACCTATAATGTACTGCTAATTTCAAACTCTATAAAAGTTGTTTATTATTGTATTTTTCATTTAAACTACGTTGGTTATTCTCCTTATCAAATAGTTGCGCTATTATCTACTAGAGCAGGTGTGATGCAGCGGTTGTTTATCTCATTCTTGCCATTATAGAAACGTCTTTCGAGAAATGCAAGAACTTCTACTTGCTGTATTATACCTAATATGATGATTGGAGCATAGTCCAATGTAAGAAATAGTAGTTCTAATAGCCGACAACAAATGGCAGCATTTAATCTCGAAAATTTTAATTTTGAGAGTTGGCCCCTTTTTCCGGGCATGTCTTCATTTATGCTATTCGGTATTAGCTCATGTTCGCCCTGCAGAAGGAGGTCTGTTGCGTTTGTTCCACCTTGTGATAAAAAAATTCCCTGTCCTCCACCATGTTTTAACAACTTGAGGATTTTAGCACAGATCTTGCTTTTAGTTTTTCATATCAAATAAAAGGAAGTGTGTAAAGTTTTTGTTGCCTCTCTTATGTTCTAACATTGCAATGCACTATTTTAAAGCACTTATTGGTTTAGCACAGTCTTGTAATTAGTTTTTCATATAAGACGAAGTCTACGATGTCTTGGTTGCCTCTCTCATATTCGAACATTTCAGGACACTATTTTAAACTACTTATGGGTTTTAGCATAGATCTTGTGATTAGTTTTTCATATCAAATAAGACGAAGTCTACAATGTCTTTGTTGCCTCTCTCATATTCTAACATTGCAGGACACTATTTTAAACCACTTATTGGTTTCAGCACAGATCTTGTGATTAGTTTTTCATATCAAATAAGACGAAGTCTACAATGTCTTTGTTGCCTCTCTCATATTCTAACATTGCAGGACACTATTTTAAACCACTTATTGGTTTTAGCAGATATCTTGTGATTACTTTTTCATATCAAATAAGACGAAGTCTACAATGTCTTTGTTGCCTCTTTCATATTCTAACATTGCAAGACACTATTTTAAACCACTTATTAGTTTTAGCACAGATCTTGTGATTATTTTTTCATATCAAATAAGACCAAGTCTACATATCTTTGTTGCCTCTCCCATATTCGAACACTGCAGAACACTATTTTAAATCACTTATGGTTTTTAGCACAGATCTTGCGATTAGTTTTTCATATCAAATACAACGAAGTCTACAATGTTTTGGTTGGCTCTCTCATATTCGAACACTGCAGGACACTATTTTAAACCACTTATGGGTTTTAGCACAGATCTTGTGATTAGTTTTTCATATCAAATAAGACCAAGTCTGTAATGTCTTGGTTGCCTCTCTCATATTCGAACATTGCAGGACACTATTTTAAACCACTTATTGGTTTTCAGCACAGATCTTGCGGTTAGTTTTTCATAAAAAACTACGCCTGTAATGTCTTGGTTGCGTCTTTCATATGCTAACATTGCAGGACACTATTTTAAAACACTTATGGGTTTTAGCATAGATCTTGCTATTAGTTTTCATAAATAAAACAAAGTCTGTAATTTCTTGGTTTCCTCTATCATGTTCAAAGATTGCAAGACATTATTTTAAATCCTCATGTGTTTTAGCATAGATCTTGCGATTAATTTTCATAAATAAAACAAAGTCTGTAATGTCTTGGTTCCCTCTATCATGTTCAAACATTGCAAGACATTATTTTAAATCCTCATGTGTTTTAGCACAGATCTTGCGAGTAGTTTTTCATAAATAAAACAAAGACTGTAATGTCTTGGTTCCCTCTCTCATGTTCGAATATAGCAAGACACTATTTTAAACCCTTGTGTGTTTTAGCACAGATCTTGCGATTAGTTTTTCATAGAAAACTAAGTCTGTAATGTCTTGGTTCCCTCTCATGTTCGAACATTGCAAGGCAATATTTTAAACCCTTGTGTGTTTTAGCACAGATCTTGCGATTAGTTTTTCATAGAAAACTAAGTCTGTAATGTCTTGGTTCCCTCTCATGTTCGAACATTGCAAGGCAATATTTTAAACCCTTGTGTGTTTTAGCACAGATCTTGCGATTAGTTTTTCATAGAAAACTAAGTCTGTAATGTCTTGGTTCCCTCTCATGTTCGAACATTGCAAGGCAATATTTTAAACCCTTGTGTGTTTTAGCACAGATCTTGCGATTAGTTTTTCATAGAAAACTAAGTCTGTAATGTCTTGGTTCCCTCTCATGTTCGAACATTGCAAGGCAATATTTTAAACCCTTGTGTGTTTTAGCACAGATCTTGCGATTAGTTTTTCATAGAAAACTAAGTCTGTAATGTCTTGGTTTCCTCTCATGTTCGAACATTGCAAGGCAATATTTTAAACCCTTGTGTGTTTTAGCACAGATCTTGCGATTAGTTTTTCATAGAAAACTAAATCTGTAATGTCTTGGTTTCCTCTCATGTTCGAACATTGCAAGGCAATATTTTAAACCCTTGTGTGTTTTAGCACGGATCTTGCGATTAGTTTTTCATAGAAAACTAAGTCTGTAATGTCTTGGTTTCCTCTCATGTTCGAACATTGCAAGGCAATATTTTAAACCCTTGTGTGTTTTAGCACAGATCTTGCGATTAGTTTTTCATAGAAAACTAAGTCTGTAATGTCTTGGTTCCCTCTCATGTTCGAACATTGCAAGGCAATATTTTAAACCCTTATGTGTTTTAGCACAGATCTTGCGATTAATTTTTCATAAATAAAACAAAGTCTGTAATGTCTTGGTTCCCTCTATCATGTTCGAACATTGCAAGACACTATTTTAAACCCTTATGTGTTTTAGCACAGATCTTGCGGTTAATTTTTCATAAAAAACGAAGTCTGTAATGTCTTGCTTTCCTCTCTCATGTACGAACATTGCAAGACACTATTGTAAACCTCGTAAGGGTTTAGCACAGATCTTGGGATTAATTTTTTCATATCAAATGGGCGAAGTCTGTAATATCTTGGTTTTGACTCTCATGTTTGACCATTGCACAATAAACATCGGTACTGTTAACATAATATACATTTCTTTAATCTATTTTGTTTGATTTATTTATACATAATTATATTTTTGTGAATGTTTATTCACATCAATAACTCATTACTGTGTGTACCTTCGCAAGACATGTGCCTGACATCCTTACGCAATTAAGGCATAAAGGCGCAGGGAGAGGACCTAAAGATAAAAGCATCGAACTTATGTATGGAAGGGGAAAGATTGAAAAAACGCAAAGTGAGCTTCGGTTCTGCAGAGACTCGGCAAACATGAACCGAACATAAGGCCTCTGATGGGTTTTTCATCGGACTCGGTTATTTTAGTTTACATGTTTCACTTTTAAGTATTGTTGGATGTCTAGGAAGTAGGGCCAAGTTTGATATCCCTTCTCACGTTCGAACATTGCACTACATCAGGACGGGAAACAGCCACTCTCAGAGAGCTTACCTTGTCCCGCTACAGTTGCTGTTGTGCGTAGGTACTCATGCTGACTGCTCTGTTTACAATACGAGTTTACCACCTCTGCACTACACTAATCCGTACCTCAATCCATTACAGTTTTAAGTCTTGCTAGTGCAATGGGAAAATCTGTTACATTCATAGTAGAACTGCATAAGTTTGTTCGCATTTATAGAAGAAAAAATAAATTTTCCGGTATTAATGCAAGAAAACAGACATTAATTTTCTCAGGAATAATTTGAATGTTTATTTATTTATTTCATTTGCCATAGGAACAGTAGTGATACAGTTAAAACAAAAGTTGTGAAAATGAAATAATATTTTATTGCTCTTGAATATTTCTACTACTGAAGTTATTTCAGTATTCATATCACTTTTAAATGACAGTTCATTTTATAATTATTAGAAAATCACATCACAAATAATGATAATATACCGTGCCTATAGCTACTTTACGTAAATTTATGCAAAATTAATTATGAATATCTGCTTACAATCCAGAAATTTCAAATTAAGACAAATGTAATAAATTTCTCAATATTGCAAGTAATACAGGAAAATAACGTACAGTGAGTTGAGACAATATTACAAATAAGAATAAATATTAGAGTGAATCGGGGGGACATGAATATCGGGGAAAGATGCTTATTTATTTGTAGTTTCACATTCTTCCAAGAGAGAACGCCACGCGTATGTCTTCATGATCACTGAGACAGTTGAATTTCTGTAGAGTGGAAGCTAACTCATTTTGCCAAGTGTTCTTGTTGTGAGAAGAAGAAAAGCAAGAAAACAGTTCATTTTCTGCTATAAAATAATTGCAAAGGTATGTCACAATTTTAATACATCGTTGAATTCGTAATAACTGTCAAACATTTGTAATGGATATTGTAATAAAGGTTCTAAAGTTTGTATTTTTAACAACCAACGACCTTGTACCGTCATCTTAGGTTGCGTCACAGCACTAGGCATCTTACCGCGATACTTGGGGAAGATGCTTAATTTTTTTTTCGGGATAAGATGGCAAATTGTTGCAAGAGTTTTCTTTTTGCATGGATTGCGTAGATGTTACGTAAGATCCTCTGATAGAAGTCAGTGGATTGAGGACAGTCTTCAACTTGCGATGGAACATATTAGAACAGGGGATATGAACTGTTTTAGAGCATCGCAACATACGGGATTCCTTACCGTACCCTTAAACGCCGCCTAAAAAAGAATGATGACAAAAAATGTACTGGATTGAATTCATTGTGTGCAAGAACTGATTTCACGAGTCTTGCACACGGAAATAAAATCTGTGCAATGACTGTGTTGCTAAGTAGTGATAAACGAGTGAGAAAGTGTCCAAGAACTTCAGATTAAGTCATTTTTGTTATATACATGTATCAAACCAAGTTCAGGCAAAATGCATATAACAGTAACTGTGTTAATTGTATTTGCCATCTTACCCGACTGTCGGGGGGAAGATGCCTACAGTGCAGGTAAGAAGAAAACCTGTATCTATAAACAAGGTAATTAATGTTTTCTGTTTTGTACCAGAAATATAATTTCAAAATATCTTCCAGACTTTGATATTTCAATTTGAAATTCAAAACTAAATGAACAGTATCTTAACTTTTCAATAAAAAAAAAGTGAGGCATCTTCCCCCGATCCACTCTAAGCTAAATCCTGTAGAGACAAACGTAAATACTAAATTAAGCACAGGCATATCATAAGTATAACAGACATATCTAGCTATTATCTAATAACTTTCTAAGCTTATTCTGAAACGTCGTTAGGGTCCAACAGACTCTGATCTCGCGCGGAAGGGAATTCCAAAGTCGGGAGAGTGTAACACTAAACGATGAAGAATATTCAGAGGTTCTATGTTGGGGGGATTAGAAGTAGACATAAGTCACTTGCTCTTGGGATTGACAATCTTTGGAAGCGTGAAGCAAGATACTGAGGAGTAGACTAGAGGAATATTACAGTGAGGTCAGAAAGTGGGCGTACACTCAATGTACTACAACACTAAGATGGATATGTATCTGATAGTTTAACGATCCAAGACATCGGTATAAAGACCTTCATTTTCATAGCACAGCAGAATTCTGCGCAATGTCCTGGCAGATGTTTTTGGAGATAATCAAGGGTCACTTCGTTGAAGGCATTTTCCACAGCTGCTAGTAATTGTGCCGTTGTGTTATAGCGGCGATTTCACACTTTGTCCTTGACGATCCCTGAGAGAGCATTATCAGGTATCGTGAAGTCGGCCAAAGGAGCTTGATTATCTGCAGATCGTCTTCCAATCCACCGGTGGGAACGTAGATGGTAAACGGACTCTGGCCAGTCGTGTTTGTTTATAACTGCACGGTTACCATGGTATCATGGTACCAACGTAAACATGGGGGTACAGTCATAAAGTAAGTGAAATAAGAATACATGGAGGTACCGTCGACTCTGTGATCTCACTGTAGTATTTTGAATAATAGTGATAAACCGTGTAGCTGACGGCGTTCCTTTAGGCGCAACTACGATGACATTAGGAAGCATGATGTGAGATGGTCTCGCCGGCGAGTATTACAGACTAAACGCACACAAGCATTATGGGCACGTTACATACGTTGTATGAGAGAGTTATTTAGGTTCGTGAAGAGAACGTCATTGTAGACGAAGTGAGGTATCAGACGTGCATTTACCAAGCGTATTTTGAGGGCAGCTGGGAAGATGTCATTTAAGAGCCTAAGTGAGTGAAGAATCGAAAACACTTTTAAGTGATTTGTGTGACCTGTGCTTTGAAACTTAAATTTATATCCGTATGGACTCCTAAATTTTTAACTGAGTTACTATATTTTGCAATATAAAAATAATGTAACATATTTTGACTATTGTTAAGTTATGAGTGTAGTAAATATTGAATGAAAATACTAGGTATATACAGGCCACTTACGAGGATTTGCCGTCCCTTACGGAGCTTATTTCCGAAGACATTCTGAGCAAAAAAAGTCATGTAAACATTTGTCTAATCTCAATATTTTCAGAGTTACCGGTACACTAATTTGAAATTGTTTGCAAAATACTATTATTCTTGAGTTTAAGAGTAAAAGAATATTACAGATAAAGAATTAATTATTCAGAAGTATTATTTCTTTAATTAGCTAGTATTTTGAAGCTAAAAATATGTTCTGAATTCCACAGTTGCTTCGTACAGATTTTTTTTTTGTTTTCGATTTTTAACTACAAAACTTACATTTTCTTACGCTTTTATCACATAATTGTTACAAATCACGCCACTTTTGTAAGTTCTTGAAAACTGTACTTCAGAATTCATAATAATTATTAAACTGTATATAATCAAGTTCCTAAAGTCGTATGATTTGTATCAATTTTTGTGTTAAGTGCGTAAGAATGATGTCATTTTTAGTTCAAAATTGAAAAACAAAATCTGTACAAAGCAGCTGACAATATATTTTTAGCTTCAGAAACACTAGCCAATTAAAGAAATGATACTTCTAACAGTTCATTTTCAAATTGTAATATTTTTTAACGTTAAAACTAAAGAAAAAAGGTATTTTACAAACAACTTCAAATTAGTGCCATTTTGAAAATAACAATGACAACTACACTGAAGAATTAAACACAATAAGATATATAGCACAAGACAATGGATACAACCCTAACATAATAGACACACTAATAAAAAAGGCAAAACAAAAACAGAACAAACCAACACAAACAGCACGCGAGAATAAATACATAACATTAACATATCACAATACCAATACCCACAAAATTGCAACTTCATTCAGAAAACTAAAGTACAAAATTGCATACAAAACAAATAATAGAACACAGAAGCACTTAAATAACCACACTAAACATTCAAATATATATAATTCAACTGGAGTTTACAAATTAAAATGCAATAGTTGCCCACATTTTTACATAGGACAGACAGAAAGATACTTTCATACAAGATATAATGAACATATTAAAGCTATAACCAAACCCTACATCACATCAAATTATGCAGACCACATTATCAACAATAATCATGACTACAATAATATAGAAACAGATATGGAAATTTTACACATCACACCAAAAAGTTCACAGTTAAACATCCTAGAACAATACGAAATATATAAGAATACAATAGCACACCCACAATATATACTTAACACACAACTACAGTTCGATACGCACACATTATTTCACGTCATAATACATCATAACATACAAACAGCCAATCCCCACCATAGGAGCAACACACCCCTACCCCTACCATCGACAACTGCACATCGCAGAGTCAAGATCACCAGTGGTTCAAGAGACACTGAAGACGACGACACATAGCGTCGAAACGGGCCGTCTGTCGAAGGTAAATACCTTTTTTAACAATTTTAACACTTTTAACGTATGACAAAGTAAATTTTATGTTTTGAAAATATTGAGATAAGGACAAATGTTTATATGACATATTTAGCTCAGAATGTCTTCGGAAATAAGCTCCGTAAGTGACGGTAAATCCTCGTGAATCACCCTGTATAAACCAATGTCGCTTGGAAATTATTGTGCGCTTATTGCTCCAGATAATGTTGCATTCATATCTCCATATTTTTGGCTTATTCTAAAAACTTGTAACTTTGTTCGAGGAAATTGCATAGGGAAGGGAAGTAACTTCCATAGGGTAAGGTTGCGTATATCGCACCACTTTAGCATTTATAATTTTTATTGAACAATACAATTTTTATTTTCTGCATTCCTTTACGGAAATACATTCCCAGAACATTTACCTTTCATGTAAAAAGAATCCTTGAATTTGATTTAATATTTTTGAAGTAGAATGACATTTTCGAAACACTTGTCAATGGTGCCATTTGGGCAACTAGTTTCCTAAATCGCACCTCTTTAACTGCAGGGAACAGGATGAAGGAAAGCTTTTAATATTGAACATATTGAACAGTATTTAATATGAATAATGTAATAAATGCAAATTACAAGTTTATTGAAATTAATGAAAGAGAGTAACGCATCTTCAAATGAAATTGAAAAAATAGAGCATAAATTACCTAACATTTAAACTTCATGAATGCGTTTTTTATTGTTACACATTTGCCATGTGCTTCACCGGGCAGTTCAAACTGTAAATTGCGTCACCTTTTCTCCACGATTATGTCGAAGCCACCTAAGAACTGCTTCATGATTTAGCTGTCTGAAATGGTTTGAAGATAGAAACATCTAAAGGCTGGGCCTCTGAGTATTATGACGAGGAAGCTGAAATAGGAGCACATCATTTTCCCGAGATAATCTAGCTTCTAAATTTTTGGAATGGTGCGTATAGGTGGACATACAGAAGCAGCACTTTTTTCTATGGCAGGTTTGAGTGGCAAATAAAATGTTTGAGCTATTCGACAAATAGTTCACTGTTGATGTAACCTGAATCAGAGCAAACAAATAACGATCCTGGAAGAATACAAGCTGATAATGTAGGATGCACTGTTTGACGTTTAAAAATTTTCATAAGTGGCACAAAATATCTGGTACGCTTGTACAACACATACTTGTTGTATTAACGCCCTTTTCACCACTTGATATAGCACCCACCTGATGCATTCCTCGTTCAGTTAAAATTTTTGGTCCTTCTTTTGTACGGCTAGAATTGCTACAGTTGCTCATATCGCACCGGTGCGAATTAGGCACCTACAAAGTGGTGCGAATTAAGAAACTACGTCATAAGTTATTATTTCCTTCATTCTAGCCTATAATCACCACATGTTCGAAAATCGTACTAAGTTAAATGTTCTTTAATATTTCTTTCAACCAATAACATCTTAAGATTATGGATTCCTTTGCATACAAATCCGTTATTTAGTTACAAAATGTTAGCTAAATATACATCTACCTCAGCGATTATATTAAATACTCTATCACCACGTTGCTAGCACAAAGAAGTGGCAGAAATCAAGTGACATGGTGGAAGTTCATATGGTAGATTGTAACAATACCATTAGATGCCACACTACTACAGTAACTTGTTTTAAACTAGCAGTGGTGCCATTTAGGAAGCGGTGCGATTTATGCTACTCTACCCTATTATTTTTTCTCCCCGAGCTAACGACTGTGATCCATGTCATGTATTATTTATAAAAATAACCAAATTTTGTAGACATAAGATGTTTTTATCACATACGCGCTTTGCATGTTTACATAGCTTTCACCCATAACCCAACATTCACAAAAAAAATTGGACTTATCGATGTTTCAGAAGTAAGCTGACGATATTACATTATACAACACACTAAACAATCTTTATTGTTTATCTTCAACTGGTTTGAAGTAAAATCACAAAGTAAGAACATATGACACCAATAGTAGCGTACAAGAAGGGTAAATCTATATTAAACATACCACATGCTGTGAAGTTAGCTTCTAAGCTAGAAAAATTACTTAGAAGTCTTTCCAATTCATACACTAACTCTTTGTCAATACCTGGTGAGACTAACACATTTCTAACCTCAATCATTGTCTCCTTAGATTCTGACGTTGCCAAGTGACAAGTTACACAAATATCAATGAGTAGGGTCATAAATATGAATGTTGCTAAAATGGCTGCATACAATAAGTTTGGATGTAGATATGATAAACGTATACAAGTTATAACAAAGTACAACATAACAATAACATTCAAAAATATGGAACAAAATGTAGCAAAAATTGGAAATCCAAAGCATGAGTTGACTAGACGACATATGTTGAACAGTTTGATATAAATCAGTTTACAGGTTTGAATTCTGTCCAACATTTCCTTACGTTCCCTTGATGGGACGATGCCAACTGCCTTTTCCATATCGACAACAAAAGTATCTATTTTAATCTTATCGAATCTATATTTACTTCTAGAAGACACTGAGTGCAATGATCTTATCAACATATTTATACGTTTATACCTTTCTTTTAAGAATCTTACAAAATTTAAGAAGACAGAAACCATAACAACTTTCGAGAAGAAAAATATGCTGAATGCGAAAAATTTCACACCATACTCAAAAAAGAAACTTTCAAGTACGTACAGCCCAATTGGTATTTCCATAACAATTGCGTAAGCACTAAAATATAATGTACAAAACTTTCTCCTCTTACTATATTCAACGTACCTTTCATGATCTGTGAATAGTATTTCATCAACTTCTTTCAGTTGATGGAAAATTTTAGGAACGTCACATCTCTTAGGAGTAGCGAACATTATTAATGTAGCCAGAACTGATAAATATAATATTACTATTTGAAGACAACTTATAAACTTAGCTTCGTCTGTATGTTGCAGTGTGGCGTCACATTGAATCATGATACAAGCCAATGCTGAGAATAAGACAATGAGGAATGATGTCCAAAATAATTGAATGGTTCGGCTAAAATGATTTCCAAATTTCTTCTTATTGTGTGCCCGAGACCAGATTATTCCAACAATTTTACCAGCATTTAGCAAAGGTGTCATTGATGAATAAATTGTGTTCATGTTATGAAATTTAACCATTCTGTGACCTCCCGCTCTCTATATTCAGACTGCGCACCGAGACTGCTGATATCTAAAAACCGTTATTGTGCTGGAAGAACAAATCGAATACAAGCAATTATTATTAAATTGCCTTCAAAATTATTTTCATTAAGCAACCACAACACTGTTGTTATAACCTCCGTGCACAATAACACCATCGATCGATGAGGCCTCATCTTTTAATCTATTTCAAATTCTACGCACCGCTACCCCAATCTACTTGGCTTCTCGTTTTCAAAATTTATCGGCACATCATCAGGTCTCATCAGAACAACTTGCTCATCATGGCCTGTCACAAGAATCATCCTATACAGTCTCAGTAGCTATAAATTGAAACTAGCTTCCGAGTGAATTAAGTGGCTATCGGACAATGATTCCATTCAGGTCAAAATTACATAACTTCTTGCGTAATAGAGTAATAATATTACTGTTTAATATCTGCTACTTATAATGAAACTAAGATCTGTCTATTATGATTTATTTATTCATTCATTACTTATTTAGTTAGTTTAGTTCAGTTTGGTTGGTTACTAATTTATTTATTTATTTATTTATTTATTTATATACATATATATATCTTTATTTATTTAATTAATCAGTTATTTATTTAGTTCTTTATTCATTTACTCATTCATTCAATTTATTTATTTATTTGTTTATTAATATAATTGTTTATTTACTTATTTATTTATTTGAATAAATTCAAGGGAAAAATTGTTCCGGGGCCGGGTATCGATCCCGGGACCTCTGGTTGAACGTGCCAGCGCTCTGCCTACTGAGCTACCCGGGAACTCCACCCGACACCGTCTCAACTTTTCCCTTTATATCCACACAACTCGCGTGGGCTGACGAAACGCCAGGGACCCACATCGAGTGCACACAATCTCTGTGTGACTTGGAATTATGGTTTTCTGTTAACGTACACAGTGACGTATATATTATGCAAATCTAGTCTTTCAGGTAAAGCAGATTTGAATAATTTCAAGGGAAAAATTGTTCCGGGGCCGGTGTCGGGTGGAGTTCCCGGGTAGCTCAGTTGGCAGAGCGCTGGTACGTTCAACCAGAGGTCCCGGGATCGATACCCGGCCCCGGAACAATTTTTCCCTTGAAAATATTCAAATCTGCTTTACAGGGAGCTTTACCTGAAAGACTAGATTTGCATATTTATTTATTTGTTTATTGATTTATTTACTTACTTGTTTATTTATTTAATTGTTTGTTTATTTGTTTTGTTTAATTGCTTGTTTGTTGATTTGTTTATTTATTTATTTACTTAATCATTTATTTATTAATTATTTATTTAGTTTAGTTCCGTTTGGTGGGTTATTTATTTATTTACTTAGTTATTTATTCCTTCATCCATTCATTTATTCATTGATTCAATTTATGTACAATATTTGTTTGCTTAGTTATATAATTGTTTATTTATTATTTATTTATTTATTTATTTATTTATTTATTTATTTATTCAGTTCAGTTTCGTTGGTTATTAATTTATTATTTATTATTTACTTATTTATTTATGTTTATTTATTTATTTATTTATTTACTTATTTATTTGTTTATATATTTATTTATTCACTTATTTATTTATTTAATTTTTTGTTTATTTGATTTGTTTAACTGCTTGTTTGTTTATTTGATTATTTATTTATTTATTTACTAAAAACATTTATTTATTAATTACTTATTTAGTTGAGTTTGGTTGGTTATTTATTTATTTATTTACTTATTTATTTATTTATTCCTTCATTCATTCATTTATTCATTGATTCAGTTTATGTATTTGTTTGTTTAGTTATATATTTATTTATTTACTTTTCATTTATTTATTTATTCATTCAATTTATTTATTTTTATTGTTTATTATTTATTTATTTATTCCTTCATTCATTTATTCATTGATTCAGTTTATGTAATTGTTTGTTTAGTTATATATTTATTTATGTATTTATTTATTTACTTTTCATTTATTTATTTATTCATTCAACTTATTTATTTTTATTTTTTATTATTTATTTATTTATTCATTTTTCATTTATTTATTTAGTTATTTATTCATTTATTCATTTTACTTATTTTTATTGTTTATCATTTATTTATTTATTTATTTATTCACGTAATCACTTAATCATTATTCATTTATTCATTCATCCATTAATTCATTACAAGGCAAAACCCCAATTACAGTAGGCAGTACATACAGTTTCTGGTAACATTGGAAGTGAAAAAATAACATGAAAAAAGAGACCTCGCGTACAGAAATATAGTTAACATAGAACATTTCGTGTCACTACAGTGCATTATGCATGATTTTCTGTGCTACTCTTAACTGATCTCAAGTAAAATCACAAAACACGAACAAATAAAACCAAGTGTAGCATACAAGAAGGGTAAGTCTACTTTCAGCTCATCATATGACATTAAATTAGTTACTACGCAGGTAAAACAATTATTTATACGTCCAAATCACACACAACCTCTTTTTCCGTGGAACTTGCACGATATTTCTAACTGCGTTCATTATTGTCTTAGATTCTGTCATTGAGAAATTGACGAGTTAGAGAAATTTCAACCAGAGGTGTCAAAATTGCGAATGTTCCAAAAGTAGATATATATAAAAGTAATTTGAATAAACAATGTGACAAAGAGAAATGATATACAATGCGGTAATAGATGTGAACAAGCGTAATGTATAAAAATTAACTGGTTTGAAGTAAAATAACGAAATACGAACAAATAATGCCTAGTGTTGCATACAAGAAAGGCAAGTCTATCTTAAACATGTCACATGCTGTGAGATTAGCTTCCATGCCAAGGAAACAACTCAGAATCATCTTAAATTCAAAGAAAATATCTTTTTCAAGATAGGGCAACAGTAATATATTTCTAACTTCGTTCAATGTCTCCTTTGATTGTTCCGTTGCCAAATGACATGTGACACAAATGTCAATGAATAACAAGAAAACAACTAGTGTAGATAGTATGGAGGGAATAAGGAAAATGAAATACATCTCCTGAGAAACAGAAATTATTAAGTAATACAGCAGACTGATAATGTTCATGAATATGGAACAAAACGAAACGAACATTGGCAGTCCAAAAAATGAGTTGATTAGCCGACACACATTGTACAATTTGTTGTAAACTTGTTTGCAGGCTTGAATTCTATCCATAATGTCCTTACGTTGCTTTAATGGTGCAGTGTCAACAGCCTTCTCGATATCGACAACAAAAATCCTAATTTTATTCTTGCCGCTTCTAGTTTTAACTCCATTAGGTACTGGACTTAAGGACATTATTATTGTGTTTAGAAATGTATACCTTCGCTTTAATAGCGTTACAAAATTCATAAATAAAATATTTATAAAAGCATTTGAGTAGAATAATGAGATGTCTACGAGAAGTTTCGTATTGGGCGTAACAGGAAGAGATCTTACCATTTGAAATCCAAAAATTACGTTCATGAATATCACATAAACACTGAAATGCAATATTGAATTTTTTCTTCTGTTCTTGTTTTCCATACAGCAATCTTGTTTAGTAAGCAATATTTCATCTATCTCGGTGAGTTCGTGAAGTATTTCACGAATGATACTTCTTTTAGGAGAAAGGCACACAATCAACGTTGTCAAAATTGTTGCACTTAGTGTTAATGTTTGCACACAAGCAAAAAATTTAACTTCCTTTGTATGTTGGCTCATGATACCGTCATATATCATGAGGCACGAAATTACTGAAAATAATATCATACAAAATATTGTCCAAATTAGCCAAAAGATTTGAATGAAAGTGCTGAAATTACAGGATATCTTGCCTGTGGGTACCGGATCGAATATTACACCGAAAAGTCTAACGGCATTAAGCAAAGGCTTCACTGATGAATAAATTGCATTATTATGAAGTTCAGTCATCCTGTAATTCCTTGCTGTGTATTTAACAACACCAAACTACTGTTGCTTTCCAGCTAGAAATAATAATAATGTACTGGGTTAAGGGACGACGCTGAATTTGAAAATTTTTATCATCGTAGAGCGATGACAGGAGAAGAGGGTATTGTAGAGGAATTCGTAATTGTCTGTCACTGTTACAGTCGATACAAGTGCTACTCAGGCTGACATGCATTCTGTTGAATATTATCGATTGTTTACGATTTAATCTTTCTCAATGCATCACTCCATTTTCCGATGGAATTTTTCAGACCTTTGACAATAGTGCACTAAGAAATGTGTTTACTAGTAATTTTGTAATGTTTATACGGATCAACTCATTGTAAATCTTAAAGGTGTCTTGCACATTTCAACGATGATCAGAATCGTAATCTTGAGTCAGATGATTTAATTTTAATTTTTATTACATTCATTTTTATTTCTCTGTAGATTTGATGAACTAGGTTCCAAAATCCTTCACACACACTTTTGGACAAAATTGTATTAGCAGTAGTTTCTGAATGTACTTCCTTTCCTCTATCGTTTTATTGACACATGTTGTTCCAAACTTCTTTTTATCCCGTTTATTTTAAACGTTCAAAATATGTCACTGTTCTAAAAGACTTCTAATTCACTAGTATATCGATTACAAATCCCACCTTATTCATCTTAATTAATCTTGTCTTCATGCAGCCACACCGGATATAGATGATGATGGTTCCATAATGATCTTCATCAATTCGTATCTTGTTTAAGAGAAGGATTGTTACTTAAAATTTATGAACATAATCCAATGTTGAAATAAAACAGTATGGAAGGTATTTTATTGCTTGTTATGCAAGTTTGGAATTGAACGGGTTACATCAGCTTCTTGTCTATGCGGATGACTTGAATATGTTAGGAGAAAATCCACAAACGATTAGGAAAAACACGGAAATTTTACTTGAAGCAAGTAAAGCTATCGGTTTAGAAGTAAATCCCGAAATGACAAAGTATATGATTATGTCTCGTGACCAGAACATTGTAGGAAATGGAAATATAGAAATTGGAGATTTATCCTTCGAAGGGGTGGAAAAATTCAAATATCTTGGAGCAATAGTAACAAATATAAATGACACTCGGGAGGAAATTAAACACAGAATAAATATGGGAAATGCGTGTTATTATTCGGTTGAGAAGCTTTTATCATCTAGTCTGTTTCAAAAAATCTGAAAGTTAGAATTTATAAAACAGTTATATTACCGGTTGTTCTGTATGGTTGTGAAAGTTGGACTCTCACTTTGAGAGAGGAACATAGGTTAAGGGTGTTTGAGAATAAGGTTCTTAGGAAAATATTTGGGGCTAAGAGGGATGAAGTTACAGGAGAATGGAGAAAGTTACACAACGCAGAACTGCACGCATTGCATTCTTCACCTGACATAATTAGGAACATTAAATCCAGACGTTTGCGATGGACAGGACATGTAGCACGTATGGGCGAATCCAGAAATGCATATAGAGTGTTAGTTGGGAGACCGGAGGGAAAAAGATCTTTGGGGAGGCCGAAACGTAGATGGGAGGATAATATTAAAATGGATTTGAGGGAGGTGGGATATGATGATAGAGACTGGATTAATCTTGCACAGGATAGGGACCGATGGCGGGCTTATGTGAGGGCGGCAATGAACCTCCGGGTTCCTTAAAAGCCAGTAAGTAAGTAAGTATGCAAGGTTATGTTTGCCTGGTATACTAAGTTTCTTTGTGCTTCATTGTAGTTTCATAGATAATTCAAATTCTGAAGACAAGCACTATCTATTTTCTATTTATATTTTATATCTCTACTTCACATTCAGCTCAAGAGACATTTCTTTTCATTTCATTACCTTTTCTCTTTTCATCACCAGACTAATGACTTATAACATATTATTTGGTTTATGACTTCGAAAAAATGAATTTTCATTAATTTTTCCGAGCCCATTCCACTAGTCGATTGAATGCTGCCTGTAGTGGGTTGATTGACGTTGATACTAGGACATATCATCTGCGTAGATGTATGCCTGTCAGTAGCGGCCCGCGGTTACAAAGGTTGGCAGTTCTGCATGAAAAATGGTGTATTTAGCAAACGCATGCTGTTTATTGCATCTGAATCGGATGACGCGTGTAATTACAGCCCCTTCTCGAAGTTGACTGTGAACCCGAAATTGTACTCCAACCATCCGTGCGCTACACCTCTCCCACCTGGTACAACTACTCATGTAGTGAAGATGTGCCCCACATGCTTTTCTAGTTTTTTAAGTCAAATTAACTAAATCCTTCACTCCGGTGTTTGTCCATGTATTTTCTCCTCTAAACAGAATACACGGGTGGGGGAGAAAGCGTTTTCATGAGCGCAGCAAAAAACCAATCGTTTCCATTACACATTTCGGTATTAAAATGACTAGTAGGCTACATGATTTCCTCGACTCCCAGAAATTTCAATATTTATATTTTGTGTAGGGCGTCCTAAATCCTTAAGTTAACATGCAATTTCTCTTTTAATTTCGAAAAGGGTTGGTCGATTAGGTTTTCATTTCATTCATTTTTAATATAAAATATTTCCTTAGACACACTCACTAATCACATCACACCACTCACAGTACTATAACACACTGGAACTGTAATGATATACAGTAGTCCAGAAGCCTATGTGTTCTAACGCAGGTCATAAAGAGATGAGGGTGTTGACGGTTCTTTTGTGTATTTGGAGAGAGCTGCTTCGGCTGCAGCTCTAATGCAATCTTATGGGACGGTGAAGAAAACCAGTTTTCTGCTGCCGACTACCCTACGTTGAGCTTCAGGAACTGCCGATCACAGATCCGAAAAGTACACTACAGCTAAAATTCTCGAGCAGTTCAAGGCTCCTACAGACAGTAAAATCTCGAATCGAAGGAGAATGAATTGGAAAAATAAATGAAACAATGAACTGGATTACATAAAAGCACGTTTTACATTTTTAATTTTTTCAGGTCCATTTAAATGGCGGTTCTGCAGTTCTCATTGTAGAGCCGCCCCTGATGCCTGTACTTCTTCTGTTTGTATTTTCTGCATTACGTCATAAGTTGCAATATTGAACAGAAGCGGACTCAAAGGATCTCCTTGGAGTACTCCGGTCGTTTGATCTATTGGGTCGGAGATGGTGACCGTGTCGTCGATCTGTATGCAGTTATTTCCAGGACGTCCTTTGCTAATTATGTCATGGGGTTCTCTTTCCTACAAGATATACGAGTTTGGCTAGGAGTTTCGTTCTGTTCACGGTGTCGAATGCCTTCACGTAATCAACAAATACAACTTGGTGTTTTCCTTTCCGTTGTTTCAGTGCTTCATGTATGTCATTTTGCAGACATCCCACACCTTGGATTATTGAGCGATTTCTCCTGAAACCAAATTGTTCCTCGGAAATGCGTGTGGTCATTGTGTGGGAAAGACTGTGGAAAATACCATGCACTAGACTGCACCAACCGTATAGAATCCTTAACAAAGTTTTGCAACAGCGAAAATGAACACTAATTAATATGCACATTGTACGCTTTCCTCTATTATTCATTAATTTTTTCTGTAATGTAACTAATATTTTTCATCTTATTATTATATAAGTTTCAGAAAGAAACGGACATAAAAGTAGCTTGTATTGAAGAGGTAAGGCCAATAATAAAATTATTTGCTTTGGTTCCCAATACCCTCAGACCCCTGAATTGCAGTTACAGAATCTGCATTGTTCAGTGCATTCTTCCAATCAACATCTTATCAAAAATATAATGCCTTATTTTGTTTTTGTTTTTTAGTTGGTTATTTAACGACGCTGTATCAACTCGGTTATTTAGCGTCGATGGGATTGGTGATAGCTAGATGATATTTGGCGAGATGAGGCCGAGGATTCGTCACAGATTACCTGACATTCGCCTTTCGGTTCGGTAAACCTCGGAGAAAAACCAACCAGGAACCGAACCCACGCCCGAGCGCAACTCCATACCGACAGTCAAGTGCTCAATCGACTGAGCTACACCATTGGCTCCTTATTTTGTTGTTTGAAGGATGAAACTTTGCAGACTGATTTTCTTCTTTTTTATTTATTTCTTAACAAATAGGTTTAAGTATATTATAAAAAATACATTTCAAATTTTTTATGGAAAAAGATTGAAAAAGAGAGAGACGAATTTTGAAATCTGACGCCTCATTTCTTTCAAGCCTTGTTATTAACTTTGTTGTTCTGTTGAACATTGTGCTTTGTTGTACTGGTGTAACGCAATATTTCCAGATCTTTTCTCTTACACTACCTGCCTCCCAGAATTTATACACAACGATGAACGATTTGAAACGGTAAGGAGACAGAGCCGTGAGTTCTATACGTTTTCAACATATATACGTTCTATTTTTTTTTTTTCTGAAAATATCAAAAATTTCTGCATGAAATTTTTCATATAAATTTACTACATCAGAGTGAATAACTATTGAAAAGTGGATTGAAATTGCTCACAATAAAAATCTTCTAAATTTTACTTTTTTGCTGTAACTAGTCTAATTGGCTAAAATTTAATTACAAAATGTGAACATATGGTTTAGACTAATATGTTTACATTCCTTCACATTAACTAACTAATAACAATAATGCGTCAAAACTTAATTTTGGTTCCTTCTGAAAAATATTTATTTTGTGGAATAAATCCTTTTACCTAAAGACCATCGGTATGTTTCTCTTGACCTTCCTCAGATGTATTTTCAGTCTTCTCTATTTATTGCCAATCTCCTCAATTCTTTACCACGTTATTTTAGCGTCTTATTCCATTCAATCTTTTTATTTTAACTTTTATTTTCTCTTTTGTCTAGTTGTTTTTGATGCTACAATAAACATTCTCCTTCTTAAGAAATCCTCTTTTATTCTAATCAATCACATGGCCAGCTCTTTGGTTTGGTAATTATTGAATTTCTACTTTTGAATTTGTTTACATAACTAATTTCCTACTTTGCATTATGCTTATTTTCTTTACTATTGCCGTTTATGTATTAGCCTAGATCATATTATACAGAGTGTTTCAAAAATACGGGGCATAATTTCAAGTATGTATTTCCCACATGTAGACAATCAAAATAGTTCATTACAACATGTGTCCGGAAATGCTTTATTTCCGAGTTATGGCCTTCACAACATTGAAATTCACGGGAACGTTTTTCTTTCCGCAGGTCGTTACCGTCAAAGGAGACATTAAGAGGGCACTCTGACAGTTCATTCCGAGGCGAAGGTTACATTCAGTGTTGTGTAGGCGTTAGACTGTGCGACATGTATTCAAATCAAGAGCTGGCAGAGATACACTTCATATACGGTAAGGCGGACGGCAATGCTGCGCTGGCTCGTCGTTTGTACCAGGAGAAGTACCCACAGCGACAATGTCCAGATCGGAAGACATTTGTACGTCTCCATTACCGTCTGTGCGAGTATGGAAAATTTAACTCTCCTGGTTTGGGAAGGGGACGACCAAGATCTACAACTCCAGGAGTACAGGAGGAGATTCTGGAGGCTGTGAACATGACTCCTTCTATCAGCACACGAAGGGTAGCGTTGCAAGTCAATGTCCCTCATACGACTGTCTGGAGACTGTTGAAAGAGTAGCCTATCAATTGTATCCTTATCATTTGCAACGTGTACAGGCCCTGTCACCAGCAGATTACCCTGCACGAGTTAGGTTCTGTCAGTGGTTCTTGCAGCAGTGTGGTGTAAATCCGAACTTTCCTGCCTTAGTATTATTTACAGATGAAGCACAGTTCACACGAGATGGCATAACAAATTTCCACAATCAGCATGTATGGGCGTATGAAAACCCACGTGCAACTGTCCCATCTCATCATCAGGTGCGGTTCTCCCTCAGCATGTGCGCCGGTATCATTGGTGATCGATTAGTTGGACCCCATGTACTTGTAAACAGACTTACGGGGCTAGCGTACACAAACTTCCTGGAAAACACCATACCTCATGTTTTAGAAGACACTCCACTGATCAATCGAATCGTCAACACATTCACTTCTTGCATGATGGCGCTCCTGCACACTTCAGTCGTACGGCTCGCCGGTACTTGGATCGAAGGTTTCCTGATCGGATCGATGGATAGGTAGAGATGGCCCAATTGCTTGGCCTCCACGCTCACCTGATCTGAACCCTCTCGATTTCTACTTGTGGGGTCATTTAAAATCATTGGTTTATTCGTCTCTGGTGCCTGATTTGGAATCCCTTCGGAATCGAATTGTGGCATGTTCTGAAGACATACGCAATACTCCTGGAGTTTGGGGTCGTGTTCGCAGGCCAATGAGACATCGATGTGAGGTCTGTATTCAAGCAGGAGGTGGACATTTTGAACATCTTCTGTAATGACAACGACCTGCGGAAAGAAAAACGTTCCGGTGAATTTCAATGTTGTGAAGGCCATAACTCGGAAATGAAGCATTTCCGGACACATGTTGTAATGAACTATTTTGATTGCCTACATGTGGGAAATACATACCTGAAATTATGCCCCGTATTTTTGAAACCCCTGCTCGGTGTTATAGGTTTTGACGGTAACAACTTTTGTCAGGTTTACTATGCTGCCATCTAGATGTTACATAAGGAGTCACGTCATAACTCTCATTTGAATTGCATTTACTTCCGTCTTTGACGGTCTTATTAATCAATTTTCTTTAACATAACCTATTTAAATTTCAATTTGTAAAATCGTATTTTTGTCAAAGGAAAGGGTCCAAGAGACCTGGTACTTTTAATAAAATCATCTTTAAAAAAATTAATTACATTAACGACTGTACTGCAAGCGAACACGTTTTTTTTAATTGGAAAAGGCAAATTTCACTCAAATTGTAATACCGTTTGTGGGTCCACCGCTGTAGAGTAACGGTTAGCATGCCTGACCGTGAAAGAGCAAGTTGGGACAAGTTACCTGGTTGATTTTTTCCCAGAGTTTTCCCTCAACCCATAAAGACCAAATCCTGGGTAACTATCGGCGCTGGACCCTGGACTCATTTCGCTGGAATTATCACCTTCATCTCACTCTGACGCTAGATACGAGTAACCATAGCAGTTGATAAAGCGTCGTAAAATAACCAATAAAAAAACCGTTTTTGTACTTTGAAAATGTTAGTGTCGTAATATCGAAGTACGCCTGATGATCTGTCTAGGCTGCAAAACATTAGGGGTCCTATCGGATGCTCGACTTTCACGAATGTTCTCTGATCTGTTGAATATAATAATAATAATAATAATAATAATAATAATAATAATAATAATAATAATAATAATAATGATTTATTTTAGCTGGCAGAGCTAAGGCCGTAAGGCCTTCTCTTTCATTCAACCAGCAAAAAGTATATATACATATGCATGAACTTACAAAGAATTCAACAATTTGATTTAGGTGAGAGTTACATGTATACAAGAGTTATTTACGAATTAAACGAAAAAAAAAATACTATGAACTATTAATTAAACACTGAAATAAACTGTGTAGCAGAATTAAGCTAAGATACATAGAATGTTAGTATATTTCAAATAATATTAGATAATAGAAAGAGATTATTATGAGACAATTATTTTGAAAATACAGCACTATCAGGATGATGTCTAAAGAAAGAAGTAACAATGTAGTCAGTGATAGTTTAAATCAGTATGTATCGGTTCTAAGCCCTATTCCCCAGGTCTGTCTGTACAATAGTGGCAAAAAAACCGGACCGACTTTGTAGCTGATTTCAGAGCCTTGTTCGCTCCAGAGCATGATAGACTGATAACTAAGACTTTCGTAGTTCGAATCCTGCCTGGGAAGGAAACTTTTTTTGTTCCTTATTCAAATTTATTCCCAATACTTTTCGATTGCTGGTAAAATTCATGTTCTGGGAATAATAAGTTAATTAAATAATTATTAAAATATCGCTGCAATCGAAAAGTATTGGGAATAAATTTGAATAAGGAACAAAAAAAGTTTCCTTCCCAGGCAGGATTGAACCACGAAAGTCTTAGTTACCAGTCTGTCGTGCTCTGAGTGAACAAGGCTCATAAATAAGGTACAAGGGTCGGTCCGTTTTTTTTTTTTTTTTGACAATACTTTACACTAATTTTAAATTGTACATAACATTAAACTTAAATAGCAATTTATTCACAAACTATATTAAAATACAACATACAATCAGATTCATAAAACAGAGAAGAAAAATATATATATATTTTTTTCCACTATTCTGATTTGTCATATTTATGCTCAGCTAGTTTGAATCAACACAACTAAGTACGAACAAATAACACCAAGTGTTACGTAAAGAAAGGGCAGGTCAATGTTAAACACTCCACACACTGAAAATACAGCTTCCATGCCCGTCAGATGATTGACTAGTCTCTCCAATTTTATCACAACGTCATTACCAAGAGTAGATCGTAGTATTATCTTCTTTACTTGGATTACTGACTGTCTAGATTCTTCCGTTGTCAAATGGCACAATACGCAGATCTCCATAAATACCATCAAGGACAAAAGTGCGGTCAATATTCGAGTAAAAACTGAAAGTTTTTGTTCTGATTCACCGAAGGTGATGAGAAAATCCATATCCACGATTGAGATCAAAACAAACGACGTATGTATAATATTCGTGAAAAGCGAAGAAAAAGCAAAGAGAAAAATAAATCCGAAAGCAGAATTAATTAGACATGTTACATCATGTAATTTGTTGAAAATTATGCGGATAATTCTAATTCTATTGTCTAAACTTGCTTTCCTTATGACTATATCATTGTTGTCAACAGCTTTCCTTATGTCGATTATAGTTACTCCAACTCTATTTATAGAAGTTGTCTCTCCTCGAATTATTCCTGATTGTTGCAAAGATGTAATTATGGAGTTAAGATTTTTATATCTTTGTCTCACATAGAGGACTAAACTTAAAAATAACAAAACAACCACAATGTTGGCGTAATTAAACAAGAAATTCGCAATAGTGTATATTTTCCGCACGAAGGTTTCATTTACAGAGAGAAATAATCCATAAATTGTCACAATGGTAATAAGGTGCAGTATAAGACATAATACAATTTTTGTTCTATTCCTCCTATACATCACATATCTTTCCTGTTCTTTGAATAAAATATTGTCTATTTCTGATAGTTCATTAAGTATTTGAGTTATGATTAGTCTCTTTGGGGAAAGAAATATAATCAGATTAATTAAAGTTGTTACACATTGTGGTAATAATTGAAGATATTTTAGAAATTTCACTACCTGTCTAAAATGTTGTGAAAATTCCAGTTTTATTATAATATATGTCATAACTGAAAACGCAATGAAGGCTAACACAGACCAACACAATCCAATGTATCCAATAAGTCCTCCACATCTTTCAAATTTTGTGCAAACGTGTTTAGAATATGATGTTATACCAACGATTTTACAAGCGTACAATAATGGAGTTAAAGATGTAAGAATTGCATCAGTGTTGTCCATTCTGTTTGTTTCTTATCCTTCGTCAAATATGATTATTCTTATACAGGAATAATTATATTAATCAAAAACTGTTATTATTAAATAATATGTAACAAGATATTTTTTAGACAACCATTAATATGTGAATCGCACAGATGTACTTGATTGTTCAACTTGTAGTATTATACTGACTGGATTGTGGAGTATTAAATTGTGAACAACTTGTAATTTTCATTTGTCTGATTGATATAATCTCTTCACATAAACACATTCTCTGTTTGATGAAATTGTACACGAGAAATGATTTCGAATATTGAACAAAGCATTTCAGCTTCAACATATTTGTTTGAGTTTATGCACTTAAAGTTCCTTTTCTTCTTAAAGTAAACCTCTAACGTCGATTACTTAGTTCGTAAAGTATGATTTGACATATGTATAGAAGACGATAAAATCAGTTCAATAAATTGCAGCAAGTGTGAGAAACATTTAGTTTCCAGAAATCTAGACAAACATATGATAAATATATGCTAGACAATATAATTCCTGTCACAACAGAACCAAGTTTATGAAAGCAATAAAAATATGTACCACTATCTTACTGGATAATTAATACTTAATATTTATATGCAATATACAGTATATGTAAAATTATTCTATCCCTGCCTATTATTGGTTCATAAATAAACGCAACGCAAATCAGACATAAAATTTTATTACCTTCTAATAGCATTAAATTTAACCACCTATCGCTCAATCATCGTTAGTTTCGATAATATATATCAAGTTTTCTGTGCGTAAGGGTCTGTTTTATTCATGCCTTATTAAGCATTTGTGCCCAGTTCTCGATTCACTCAGAAGCTGCTGTAGTGACATAAAGCCTATGTCCATCTAAAGGAACTACACTTTCCAATTATGAAAGAACTATCCAAATCGATTAAATATTTTCCTAAGATTGCCTCATACAAACATACAAACTCTCTCTCCTTATAGGCTAATAACATTTAGTATATTATTATTATTATTATTATTATTATTATTATTATTATTATTATTATTATTATTATTATTATTATTATATGAATATCATCCGTATAATAATGGTTTTTATGCTCGACCATGCCGAAATGTAGTACCTAATTATACACCTGGTAGTAGCCCTTTAATGCACCTCATTAAAGTACACCTATTCATTATAATTCAGTTGTTCAGCCAATGAGAATTCACCATTGTACCATTATAAAACCGCAAGTATCGATTATTCTCGGATATGCAATCGAAAGACAATTAGCGAAAAGTCTCGGAGGCTGGAAATCCAATACTATCGCAGAAGGTTATGTTCTATTACTATAATAATTAGCGTTAATTGTAAATAATATTCAAATAAACTCAATTTGTCATCTCGTTTTTCAATTCTAAATCAATTTCCAGGTTATATGAAGCCTAATGTTCATGTTATTCTCTAGATTATATCAAGGTCAATGACATTCGTGTTCCGGAAAAAATCAATACTTTCGCGTCTGCGCACATCTCACAATTCAGGTCAGTTCCACTCCTCACTTACATAACCATAACATGAATACTTCTGAATAATTTCAAGTTAGAAATATGGTCGAGCATAAAAGGTCGTATGAAACTTGCTTATAATGGTAATTAAGACGCTCGTATGAAAATTATGAAACTCGCTTGCGCTCGTTTCATAAACAAACATACTCGCGTCTTAATTACTACCATTATAGGCTCGTTGCATAATGTACTATTAAATGAATATTAATCAGATTGTTGTCCAAGGTCGCTTTAAATAAATGCAGAGTCATTTGTTTTATCTTTATTACTCGTATAATCTGAGGCGGCAATGACATAAACATTGTTACATTAAAACTCATGTATCTCGTTAAATATCAGTCCTATCAAAATTTTGCATGGAATAAACCTTATCGGAAATAATTGTTAAAGAACTTTTGTTATGTAACATTTTTCATGATATTCAATAATAAGGGAGATATTTTAATTCCTTTAATTCAGGCCGCATTATAACCCCCCTTTTAAATAAAGTATTTTGAATGCCATATAGCCTAAAATCTAAGTTACAACGAATTTAATTTATATTACAATTTTATCGGTTCAGCCATTATCGCATGATAAGGTAACAAACATCCACACATACAAATATAAATTTCAGAAACTCGATTTTTGGTCTCAGGATAGTTAATTGTACATGTTAACACCAATTGTTCTTGAAAAATCGTAAATTACCAGAAAAATTTCGATTACAGATTTATTGCTAGTATAGATTACACAATCCCTATGGATATCTTTAGCTAGTTTGAAGTAAAATCACAAAATAAGAACAAATGAGACAAAATGAGGCATACAGAAACGGCAAGTCAATATTAAACATATCACATGCTGTGAATTTAGTTTCTGTGCCAGAAAAAATACTTAGAAGTCTCTCCAATTCATACACGATTTCCTTCCCAATGCCTGGAGAGACTAACACATTTCTAACCTCTGATATTATCCCCTTAGATTCTGACATTGTACAGTGACAGGTTTTACAAATATCAATAAGTAATGCCATAAACATCACTGTTGCTGAAATAGCCGCACAGAAGTAATTTGAATGTTGACTTTGAGAAATAGCAGAGAGAAGAAAGTACAGCATAATAATAATATTCAGGAATAAGGAACAAAATGAAACAAAAAGTGTAAATCCGAAGCACAAGTTGATTAAATGACATATATTAAAGAGTTTGGTGTAAATCAGTTTACAGATTTGAATTCTGTCCAAGATTTCCTTACGTTCCCTTGATGGGATGATGCCAACTGCCTTTTCCATATCGACAACAAAAGTACCAATAGTATTCTTGGCGCGTGTATAGCTACGTATAGTAGATATTGAGTGCAATGATCTTATCACTTTTTTTAGACGTTTATATCTAACTTTTAAGAGCTTCACAAAATTCAGGAATACAAATATCATAACAAGTTTGCAGTATAGAAGTAAATTGTATACGATAAATTTGATACCATACTGCTCAAAGGAACTTTGAACTAAGTATAGTCCCAGCGATATTTCTGTAGCAATTATGTATATACTAAAATGTAACATGCAAAAATTTCTACTCTTACTATATTCGACATGTCTTTCATGATCTGTGAATAGTATTTCATCAATTTCGTTCAGTTGGTGAAGCACTTCAGCAATGATACATCTCTTAGGAGACGCAAACACTATCAATGTAGCTAAATTTGATACATATAATGTTACTATTTGGAGACAAGCAACAACCTTGAAGTCGTATGTCATTGACATTCTAACATCATTCTGAATCACGGAAAAAGAAGCTGCTGAAAGTGAGATAATACAGAATGATGTCCAAAATAATCCAATTATTCGCTTAAAATTATAATTTCCAAATGTCTTCATATCATGTACTGGATACCAGATTATTCCCACAATTTTACCAGCATTCAGCAAAATGTTCATTGATGAATAAACGTTAGTTTCGTTATGAATTTTAACCATCCTGTAATCTCGTGCTTTGTATTCGGATGTCTCACCAAGACTGTCGGTATCCAATGATCATTATCATATTGAAAAAACAAGTAGAAGAGAAATTTCGTGATAGACAAACTCAAGAATATCTTCTTTATCAGCAACATTGTTCCTGTAACTCCCGACACAAATAACGTCATTAGTTTAATTACAACCTTATCAATTAATCGCAAGTATTAAATTGATTTTAATTTGTTATAGGCTAATTCAATATACAGGGTGTCTAAAAATAGACAATTAATTGTAGTAGTATTCAAAGAGAAAATTAAACCCCACAGTCCTATCTCGGCAACGGAGAGTGATAGATTGACCAAACTTGCATCAAATTATTTGTTTCGTCTAGTTATATCAGATTATCTACATTAATCTCACTAGAAGTTTTGATTAATCTAGCGAAAATCAAAACTCTAGTGAGATTTAATTGACTATTACACGAGTAGAAGAAAGTATATAAAGATTAGAAGAAATAAAGTACTCTAATACGATGTGTTTAAGAGGCTTGGAATACCTACATCTATTATTCCGATTCTAACTTTAGCTGCATTGAAAGGATCAATTGCTCTCCTGAAGCATCACCTATATTCGAAATGAAACTAAGTTCATTAGCATTTTTCATTTTTTTGTAACACTTGCCTCTCTAAAACTAGGTATATTTCCACCAATCACAAAATGTATTTGCAGCTATGTACTTGTAGGAGTTTCATTGTCAAAACAAAATTAATGGTTCACTGAACTTGTAAACATTGATATGGTTAAGTACTCTTTGTTCCTTGTGGCAGCTCACGAATAGTGAGAAGATTCCTAATTTTCAATAAAATATTTATTGACTTACAAAAATATCGTGCTAAACTGTCTTGAAAATGTATTATTGTGCCTTCTCATGATTACTAATATTCCGCTAGATGGGAAATGAGCTGTTCAATCAGTTGTGCCAACTATACAATCTTCATTGAACTCTATGAACGATTATTAGTCCAGAAGGCTCTGTTGATTTAGTTTCATTTTTATTAAAACAGTTGAATCCCACTTCAATTATCAATATATATTAAAGAATCTCATTATTTTATCTCACTGTTGCCCTCTGAAAACATGTTGTTATAGTATAAATACATAATCAGAATGAATACTACAACAAATTAAATGAAGTGTTCAGAGCTACATTGGGCCAAGCGCCATATATTAAACACGTAGGAAACAAGGGTTAAAATTAAGTGAATATCATAATTCAATGAAACACATAGCAAGTAATATAAAGTATGCACATTAAAACTAAATTATATGTCAATCTTCATTAAACTGTGGTATTCACTTAACTTTAACCCTTGCTTTCTCCGTTATTAATGAATGGCGCTTGGCCCATTATGGCTTTGAACCCTTCAAATACAGGGACATCATTTTATTTTTACTAACATTTTTAATATTAACCTGTCTATACCTTTAGAGAACCGGAAACACCGCTTGCTCCCCCCTCCAAGACTGGAGTTCGATGATACTGGCGTAAAACACAAATCACTCTACTAGGTATAGGATGGAAGAAAAGTAGTTCATCCATTTACGTAAACTAGGAAATATCGCGATTTTGAGTTTGATAATTTTCATTAGGTTTTTCTTTAATGAAAGTACGGTACTGTATTAAGAATAAGTGTTTTTACTCAAGCAGTGAGTTATCCATGCAAACGTATTCATTATGCAGTGTATACTGTCTACAGAACATTAGCGTACAATATAGAGAAAGAAGTTAAATTGAAAAATAATCATAATATGAATATTTAAACACAATTTTGAAAATGGTGGCCGTTCATTTCGATACAGGCTTCAGTTCTTTTGTGCATATTATCGCACTATAGCCTATTGCATCTAATCCCAATTGCTAGTTTCGTCCTTCGTACTAGTAATTCATGTTGAAATAATTCTGTACCTACTCTACGTACTGTGAATTCAATCTTCACTTCTGCCCGACCCGAAAATATAAAATTACTCAGACATGCTATCTACTGTCCGTCCAAGTGGTTATGCCGCAGGATTGTAGAAAGGGAGGAAATCACGTGACAGTTAATTCCTTAACGAGGCCCTTTTATTTAAGTTAAGTTAAACAGCTGAATAATATTACGTAAACTTCCAATTCCTAAGGGAAATTAATGTTTTCAGAAAAGAGCTAAGACAGCCCAGCTTTTACAGAGGGGCGAGCAGAAGCAGGTGGGGGAAATCGGGATGCGACGTAGGCAAACGGACAGTGCCTGTGCGAAAATATGATTCAATATTGAAAGCTCTTTCGTCACTGGAAAACGTGAACATATTTCTGGAACGTACTATAATCAGTAACTCAGTACTGCTTACTATCTGCGGTCTTGGTTCTGTGTGGAGTTGGAACTTCCTTAGTAGAAGGGGTGGGAGTGAAGTATATTCAAAAACTCAGGTACAATAAAAATTGAAGTAAAAATAAAATGATGTCCCTGTACAACTTGCTTTACTGTATGAGTGACTTGCGTGTTATCAATAGCTGCCTACAGGGAACACACACTATAGCGGTGAAACATGGTTACGTCGAGAAACTCAAGTCCGTGACTTGGGGAGTTTCTAAAGCAAAGCAAATATCGTCCTGTTACTAGTAAAACCAGTTAAGTCCAGTAATAAAATTTTGTAAAAAAAAAACAGCAATTAAAACTTTATTAATACACGAAAAATCATAATAAATTCTTCAAATAAAGTAATTGGTTTGTTGCCTACAACATTTCGGACTTATTCGATTTTACTGGAATACAGAGCACGGAAAGACAAGTCGGAGACTGTACTTAGCTTAGTTTAAAATGGACTTAGTCGGTTTTACTATTAATAGGACGATATATGCTTTGTCCTCGCAAGCATTTTATACATCAGACTTGCGGTGTTTCAACATAAAATGATGCGTCTAGGTTGCGGCTTTAATTTTTCCACATAAAACGAAAATGACAAAATGAATTATTTATGGGGTTTTAAAAATAACCGATTCGATTTGAATTTTTCCGCCTCTTCGAAGGATAAATCTCCAATTTTTATATTATACGGTTAATTCTGTGTATTGAATGAAACTAGCTAAAGAAGTAAAATGTTAAGAATAGTGGAAACAATGTAAAGTCAGTCTATTTCATTATTAGATATTAGGCCTAATATGGTGCCAGAAATCTTGATGAGTCTGAGTGTAGTTATTACCGGGAGTCGAAAGCAGTAGCAAACATCTGAGTAAGCCATCCGAGACATTTATTGTGGTACATTATATTGTGATCGAGTTTAATAATTTAATTTGATTTAGGTATGACTATCATTACTATTATTATTATTATTATTATTATTAGTATTATTATTATTATTATTATTATTATTATTATTATTATTATTATTTTATTGGTGTTGTGAAAATGAAAAGAATTGTCATTGTATTATATTAATTATGTATTATATTGTCTTGTAGTATTGTATTGCTTTGAATTGTATTGTACTATATTGTATTATATTATATTAATTATGTTATATTCCTAGCATTGTAGTAATTTTCTATCATACTGGTTGAGTGGAAGAGAAGGCCGAGTGGCCTTAACTCTGCCAGTTAAAATAAACCATTATTATTATTATTATTATTATTATTATTATTATTATTATTATTATTATTATTATTATTATTATACAGTAGTCTTATTACCAGAAATAAAACATAACATAACTGGTGTGAAAAGATAGAAATGCACACAAAACTAGCAAATAAATTTTGTCCTCAACTTCGGACGAAGAATTGATGCATTTACCATTACTAAATTGTACCCATTACGTAATATTGACTGAACAGAACACTTTAATAATACAATGGGTAAGAATACAAAGGTTTTAGCTATGTCCATTAAAGATAATTTGTGGGAAATTGCAGAATAAGTTTTTGTGAGTAGTCAATCATGAGATTTTACATTGTCGTCATAATCAGTTTTATGGCTCTTTCAAGTATGAACATACTACCTTTGTCCAGAACGAAGATTACACAAATACAAATCGTCCAATGCAAATAACCAATTTTTTTTGCATACAATCTTTGTGCTCTCAGCCATCAAATAATGGTATTGCATACGGTGGTGATAAATACAATTTTCTTATCAATACACATCTCCATCAAGCTTCTCTCACGATACATATTTTTACGTTTAAATTCTTTTGTTATTCCAATTTATTAATGTTCCTCTTGTTGATTGTTAGCCAGTCCTTGCATATCATTCAGACGCATAGCAAGGAATTACAGGATGTTTGGGATTCATAATGTGAACACGATTCATTCTGCATTCAAGCCTCTACTATGTGCTGGTAAAATAGTTGGAATAGGATCGTATCCAACACACAATAGCAAGAGATTTGGATATTCCCGAAGTATTACTCGATTCTTTGGGTTATCTTGGACATTATTTTGTATTGTGTTATTCGCAGCACTTTCGTGTTTTCTGATTCATCACGAACTAACAGAGTCATTTACAATTAAAATTAAGTTTATCGCTTGTGCACAAGCACTGACAATAGCTACAACAACTTTGATTACCTTGGTTGTGTTTGTTTCTCCTAAGAGGCGTATCATTCCGGAAATTCTTCAAAATATCTCTGTAGTTGACAAAATATTATTCACAGAAAGCGAAAGTTGTACAGAATATGGGAAAATAAGAAGAAAGTGTATATTGCATTTCAGTGTTTATGTTATTAACATGTGGGCCCTATTAATATTTCATATAATAAACTCTCCCTCTGTAATGGACATTACGAAATTTGTTACTTTCCACATATTCTACTACTCAAATACTTTGATAATAGTATTGTTTATAAATACTGTAAAGATCGTGAAACATAGATATAAAAGCCTAAATTCTCTCATACGATCCTTACACCCTGTAACTACTTCATATAGGCCTCAATGCAGCAAGAATAAATTTGGAATCTTTGTAATCGATATCGAGAAGGCTGTTGAACATGTGACTTTGAAAGAACGTAAGGAAATGATGGACAAAATTCAAAGCTGTAAACAAGTTTATACCACATTGTTCAGTGTATGTAATCTAATCAACTCAGTTTTTGGATCTTCAATTCTTGCTACATTTTTCACCATATTCATGAATATTCTTAGTTCACTGAATTTCGTACTCATTTCTGTTTTTTACGGCATTTATTCAAATATCTTTTACATGTCTATTTCAGTAACAGTTGTAATCTTTGTTCTTCTGATTGAGATTTGTATAAATTGTCATTTGGCGTCCTCAGAATCAAAGAAGACAATGAACGAGGTTAGAAATATGCTAGTCCTGTCAGACCTTGAGAAAGAGTTTGTATATGAATTAGAAAGATTTTTAAATAATTTCTCTGGCATGGAAGCTAACTTCACTGCATGTGATATGTGTAACATTGACTTGCCCTTTTTGTACGCTACACTTGGTGTCATTTGTTCATATTGTGTCATTTTATTTCAGACCAGATAAAGATGTGCAATACAAAAGACATAGGGCCGTATTCATAGACATTTTTAGCGCGGGTTTCCGGTGGATGATCAGTGTTTTTCGTATTCATAAACCAGTGTTAGCGATAGGATATGATTTGAATTCTGTACTAGTGACCAGTGGATAGCCGGGGCTAGCTTAGTACGCTCGTAGCGCGTGCTGCGAAATGTCTATGAATAGCACCCATAGTGTATTACCCATGTACAGACTTAATAAACACAGAACAATGTTAATTTGTATTTTGTGTGATAGAATTATAAACAGAGAAAATGAAGTGAAAATACAGGGACATAATTTTATTTTTACTAAAATTTTTAATATAAACCTGGCTATATATTTGGATTAACGGTTGAGAACCGCAAACACTATGTTACCCCCTTCCACGACTGGAGTTCGATGATACTGGCGTAAAATACAAACAAATCACTTTACTAGGTATAGGAGGGAAGAAAAGTAGTTCATCTATTTACGTAAACTAGGAAATATCGCCATTTTGAGTTTGATAATTTTCATTAGGTTTTTGTTTAATCAGAATACAGTACTGTATTAACAATAAGTGTTTTTACTCACGAACTGAGCTATCCATGCGGACGTATTCACTATGCAGTGTATATTATACTGTCTACAGCACATTACTGTACAGTGTAGAGAATGAAGTTAAATTGAAAGATAATCAAAATGTGGATATTTAAACACATTTTTGAAAATGGTGGCCGTTCATTTCGATACAGGCTTCAGTTCTTTTGTGCATATTATCGCACTATACACTGTTGCATCTAATTCCAATTGTCAGTTTCGTCCTTCGTACTAGTACCTCACTTTGAAATAATTCTGTACCTACTCTATAAAAGAGTACTTTACGTACTGTAAATTCAATCTTCACTTCTGCCCGAACCGCACAGATAAAATTACTCAGACATGCTATCTATTGTCCGTCCAAGTGGTTATGTCACAGGATCGTAGAAAGGGGGGAAATCACTTGACAGTTAATTACTTAATGAGGCCCTTTTATTTAAGTTATTTTAAACGTTGTATAATATTACGTAGACGTCCTATTCCTAATAGAAATTAATGTTTTCCGAAAGGAGCTAAGACAGCCCAGCCACTAGCCTTTACAGAGGGGCGAGTAGAAGCAGGTGGGGGAAATCGGGATGCGACGTAGGCAAACGGACGACAGTACCTGTGCGGAAATATGATTCAATATTGAAAGCTCTTTCGTCACTGGAAAACGCGAACATATTTCTGGAACGTACTATACTCACTAACTCAGTACTGTTTACTATATGCGGCCTTGGTTCTGTGTGGAGGACAGTTGGAACATCATTAGCAGAAGGGGTGGGAGTGAAAAACATTAAAAAAGCAAAGGTACAATAAAAACTGAAGTAAAAATGAATGATGTACCTGTATATAATTATTAGTGACAAATACTGCACGAAAACGCATTTAGAGTGATCCAATTTTAAGTTTGAGCTATAGATCAATTATTGAGGGAGTGAGGAATATGATACCAATGTTGTGCAGAGTCAACCTCGTTCAGTTCACCGAATTGCAGCGATACATGCGCACTAGAAAGACCCATAATTACGATGTTACCACACATAAGTACACAGTGTTATACAGGGTGTTTCAGAAATACTTTGACAAACCTTGCGGCAAGTTCCTCACAACGAAACAAGCAAAAAAGTTTAGTTTTTTAGTTGTTAATGAAAGAACATAATAAAACATCAGTTAGATATTGTCAGCTTGGTAGCAAGTGTTGCAACTTTAATCAATTCAGAAACTCGTAACAATGAAAGTTTACGTTCAACACGTTTCGAGGTACAATCCAACAACTTAAGTTTGTAATCGATACTAATATTAATTTTGTTAGATATCGAATGACGTTATCATTACAAGTCTGCTGATACACCCATTGTATTTTATTTTATTGGGTTATTTTACGGCGCTTTATTAACATCTAGGTTATTTAGCGTCTGAATGAAACGAAGGTGATAATGCCGGTGAAATGAGTCCGGGATCCAGCACCGAAAGTTACCCAGCATTTGCTCGCATTGGGTTGAGGAAAAACCCCGGAAGAAACCTCAACCAGGTAACTTGCCCCGACCGGGATTCGAACCCGGACCACCTGGTTTCGCGGCCAGACGCGCTGACCGTTACTCCACAGGTGTGGACTACCCATTGTATCCTAGATGACTATGTGTTACCAAGTAGATTTGTTTACTACAATCATTTGTCATGTGATGTACTCGATGACAGCGCCTGAACTGAACTGGAATCATCATTGTTTATTAAGATACGCAGATGACACAAGTATAGTAATTACAGCCAATAACTCCAACACGTTCCAATCTTCAAAAGAGGAAATTCTCTTCAAAATATGTGACTGGTTCTCAGTCAATAAATTAGTATTCAATTGTAACAAAACGAACATAATTCAATTTAAATCCTGTCCAAATTCAACTTCGCAAATTTCTAGCGCAATAATTAACAATAGATTCCTATTAGAAACAACAATAACCACATTTCTTGACTTAAAAATCGATAATGTGTTAAATTGGAAAAATCATATTAAAGAAATTACCCTCAAACTAAATTCAGCATGTTTTGCTATTAGATCTATGCAAAAGATAGTAAATATCAATACCTTAAAAACAATATACGTTGCATACTTCCACTCAGTAATGAGTTTTGGAATAATATTCTGGGGAAATTGCACAGATAGTAACAGTATATTCCTACTACAAAAAAAGAGTAATTAGAATAATAGTAGGTGCCAAATCTAGGGAATCGTGCAGGACTATTTTCAAGTAACTACAAATAATGCCCATGGCTTGTCAGTAATTTTTTTCATTAATAATCTTCCTCGTATGTAATCGTGAAAACTTTGCAACTATTTCAACAGTTCATTGCATAAATACATGTCAAAAAATGACTTTCATACGCCATCGGCAATTCTATCGTGCTATCAAAATGGAGTGCGTTATATGGCAGTAAAAATTTTTAATAGCCTTCCTATTGATATAAAAAATGAAATTCAAAACATAAGATTATTTAGGGCCAAATTAAAGAAGTACCTAATTTCTCACGCCTTCTATTCTGTAGGTGAATTCATGACATTCAATAACACTTCATGAAATTGATACTAAAACTTTGTGTTGTACTAGTAGACTATATTGTAAACCTCTTCTGTATATATTTCAACTAGACTGTGATTATAAATTAAGACTTTATAATAGTATTAAGTTTTTTGACTTGTTCCATATTCTAGCTGTGAAGCAATGTTAATAAATGCAATATAATACAATACGGTACCTTCTCAACCATTCACAGAATTGAAATCATACTGTATTATTATTATTATTATTATTATTATTATTACTATGCTTACAATTATTGGAGAATTGACTGTTATTCCCAGCTTATTTAATTCCGTTCATTAGATATACATGAATCTTACAGCAAAGTGTATTTATTTTTCATAATTCCATTATCCTAATTGGTGTATAAACGTTACACATTTCCTAAAATGTCCTGTCGAATTTTGTCTTTATATCGATTTACATTAAAACTTGTTATTTTTTTGTTTCTCAAAGTGTATTGTTTCTCATGGACTTATTCTGAAAGCATTTTGAACATTTTTCATCTTGGCACGGTGCAAAAATTATGAGTAAGTTTGATCCCTTCCATTATAGAGCAGCTTACGCAAATGCATACCTTCTTCGTTATATGTTATTATAGATTTTAAACCAGAAGTCGAATGGTTTTTTATAATTGGCTACAGGTAATCGACAAAAGACAGTCATATTTATTTAAATGTTCGCCCGGAGTCATGCAACATTGCAGCAGACTGTATAACGTGGCTAGCCGCATTAATTGCTACTCCGGTTTAACTCAAATGATTATAGTTCAACACGGCTTTATCGCGTTGAAATTACATTCAATTTATTTCAATAAAACTGCTAGGGCAACGGAGCAATTGCATTGATTAGGATCATTGCAGCTGGATACTCTGCCTATTCAGTTACGGTCTGAATGAGTCTCCACGAGACCTTGGCTTTGTAGAATCAATTCCCCCACGGGGGTGGGCGAAACGATCCGAGATGCCGTGATGACCACAGCGCCACGGCATGGTTGAGATTCCTCCAATGCCTCAAGTCTCGAGGTGAGTTCACAAGAAACGGGAACGCAACGTAACGCTATGCCTGTCGTCAATTGTTTCGCAAATCGCAATACAGTCGTCTATACTTCTCAGTGGGACATATCGCACAAGTGGAACTTAATAAGAGCATAATTAAATAAAAAATGAATGAGCCAAAAAATTAATGAATGAATGTATGGATCAATGAACGGAAGAATGAATAGCCGGCTACCTGGATGGATGGATGGATGGATGGATGGATGGATGGATGGATGGATGGATGGATGGATGGATGGATGATTAATATGACTAATACATGGCGAATTACCTAATGGATGAGTGAAATTAATAATGAATTATATTTATCAAAGAACGAATAAGTGAATGAAGGATTAAAATAATTATTTAAAAAAATAGTAATGAACTAATGAATAATTCATTAATATATGGATTAACTAATTAATGCAGGAACTATTGATTGCATGTACTCATGAGAAGATAAAATAATAAATTGATGAACTATTGGCAGAATGATCTGATAAGTGGATGAATTAATGGGAGGATGATCTGAGTAGTGGATGAACTGATGGGAGGATGATATGATGATTGGATCAATTGATGGTAGAATGATATGATGAAAGGATGAACTGATGGGAGCAAGATATGATGAGTGAATGAACTGATGTGAGCAAGATATGATGAGTGGATGAACTAATGGAAGCAAGATATGATGAGTCAATGAACTGATGTGAGCAAGATATGATGAGTGGATGAACTGATGGAAGCAAGATATGATGAGTGAATGAACTGATGTGAGCAAGATATGATGAGTGGATGAACTGATGTGAGCAAGATATGATGAGTGAATGAACTGATGTGAGCAAGATATGATGAGTGAATGAACTGATGTGAGCAAGATATGATGAGTGGATGAACTGATGGAAGCAAGATATGATGAGTGAATGAACTGATGTGAGCAAGATATGATGAGTGGATGAACTGATGGAAGCAAGATATGATGAGTGGATGAACTGATGGGAGCAAGATATGATGAGTGGATGAACTGATGGAAGCAAGATATGATGAGTGAATGAACTGATGGAAGCAAGATATGATGAGTGGATGACCTGATGGAAGCAAGATATGATGAGTGGATGAACTGATGGGAGCAAGATATGATGAGTGGATGAACTGATGGGAGCAAGATATGATTAGTGAACTGATGGGAACAAGATATGATGAGTGGATGAACTGATGGGATGAAAATATGATGAAAGGATGAACTGCTATGATGATAAAGTACTGAGAGAATGATGTGGGTGTAGATGAAGGGCTGTCTTATGTAATTTATTTTCTTCCATAATAAATATTCGACATATTGTTCAATAATTTCTGAAAACATTGAACAATTTTGTTCACTCTCCATTGTTTAGAATAATCGAATTTTCCATTGTTTAGAATATTCATATTATTCTTCTGTTGAGTACTGTACTTATTCCATTGCTTAGAATGATCTCCTAATTAGGGCCTATTCCTTTATTTAGACAACTCCAAACATTCCATTGTTTAAAAGAGTCCACTAGCTCAGGGGCGTCTTTAGAAGTAGTGCCTTGTGTCATGGCACTGCCTAAATAAAATATAACTAAATCTTATTTTAACTTACATTCAGAGCGCTGTAAGATCACAAATGTTATAAAAAAAAATATGGATTTTTCATGGAGTAAATGCAGCAGAACATCGATTTGAATTACCACGCCGCGCCGTGTCAGAGTAACAATGCCGTTCGCCCGCTCATGCACTGCTGTATGGCTGTTACACTGTACACATCCTTGCCAACTACCTCTGTATGGACATGCGCAGAAGTGTTTTGTAATCCATACTATGGAGCTTCACGGTGGTGCAAAGGGCAAAGGGGAAAGGTATTATCCGTGTCATTCACTTGACAACTTGATTCGAGATGGCAGCACTAAATAAAGAATGTTTGTTCCATTCCAGGGCTGATTTTCTTCCGGGCAAATACGTTATTGAGAAGAGTGCGAGCGTAGGGAAAATAGTGCGGTATCTGACGTCATATAATTATGCTTGTAATTGTGCTGTATTGATGAGAAACAATAAATTATAAATAAAATAAATACTCCATTATAAAGTACACTTTCTTCATCATATGAAGATAAACGGAAAATAAATACATATGGAAAGATTAACTATAGATTTGAACATAAATATGTAAATAAAAGGTGCTAAAGTGGTTATGCAAAAAACAAACAGATTTGTTGATGTGATATTAAAACTTCTTTCTTCTTTTTTGCTCGTGTTCTTTTTGAATGCATCTGGCATTGGTCTAAGAAAGGTATCATGGATTTAGTTTACTTGTGGTAGCAAGATCCCCAATTTTAAGCAGAAAGTCATTGAACTCTTTGCTCAAAATTACAGGACATTATAATTCAAGTATAGAACAGTTTACAAAACTTCAAAGTTCCGTGAAATATTAACGATATAAAACGATACATTATTGTTACTTTTCGTTTCTGACTTGAATGTTCTGGCACTACTCACAGTGGTTTTAGCCGCCACTGCACTTGCTCCATTTTTAGAATAATTGGGTTCTTTCATTGCTTGCAACAGTTATTCCATTTCTTAAAAATATAATTAATCCACTGTTTAGAATATACGAATAATTCTATTCCTTAGAATATTCTATATTGCATTGGTTAGAATAGTAGGATTATTCCATTGTTTACAAAACTCAAATTATTTCATTGCTTAGAAAATTAGAATTATCCTAGTGTTTAGAATACTCTAGTTATTTCATTTCAATTCAATTCATTTTATTAAGCCATTAAACATACAGTGATAGGCTTCGTCACTATACAGAAGCCAGGAAAAAAAACTTACCTTTGAAAATTACACATATAATTGAAAACAGTAAAGTTTAATTAGAATGAAAACACAAAACATTTTGAAACTCTAAACACTTCACTCTTAATGTAATATTTGTAACTAAATGTAAATAACTTTATTTATTAAAAAACAATTTCGTATGAATTTATGTTAAGAAACTCATCTACAGAGTAGAAAGGATTAATTAAAAGCCAATTATAAAATCTAACTTTGAAACTATTGGTTGGTAACTTATCATATTGACTGGGAAGCTTCTTTAGAATACTCTAGTTACGCTATTGTTTAGAATACTCTACTTATTTCCTTATTTAGAATAATTTAATTATTCAGTTGTTTAGACAACTCAAATTATTTCATTGCTTAGCGTAGTATTTAGAATACTGTAATTTTGTTCTACCATTATTTATAGTACTTCGGTTGTTCACTGTTTAGAATAGACTGATTATTTCGTTAATCAGTAGCCTACTCAAATTATTCCATTATTTAGACAGTAATGTAATTATTTCTTTGTTTAGAATAATATAATTATTCTGTAGCTCAGAATAATTATTATCCCATTGCTTAGAATAATATAATTATTCCATTGTTAGGAATAATCTAATTATTATACAATCCTGCTAGTCATACACTTTCTTCCGTGTTCGAGCATTCAAAACCACAAGCAAAATAAGGAGAGAAAAAAAGCTACTGCCCCTCCTATAGAAATTACACTCTGTTGAGCTGTCATTAATTCGTCTCATTGAGTAGTATTTTGTTTCATTAGTCTTTTTTCGAAACATCGATGTATTTTACCGTGTATAATGGAATATCCTCTCTTAGCTATGTTAACTGACACGTCAGTATTTAAGAGTTTTCTTAAAAACTGGAATTTATAACCACATATCACGTGTATGATAGTAGGGTTATGTTACTCATGTGTAGGCGCCGTTGGCAAGAAAGAAATAAAAAAGAAGAACGATTTCCTTGGCCTCCTGCAGTCTTATGCTCTTTCTCTCTCTCTTCAACTAAGGTCTCGAATTTGCTTCGACTAATCGTTCTGAATGGCCGAGTAACGAGAGCAGGACCACCCACGAGGCGGCCCGACGTTGCTGACACCTACCGGACGACACACGAGTTTTACGACCTCCAACGAGGAAAAATAAATAATAGAGATATACCTTCGTCCTTCAGCGCCACGATTGGCATATGTTCCTCCGCGTTCACTACAAAACCAATGTGTTTACCTCATGCAAGAGAAATGTGGTGGGGGAGAAAACAATTAAAATTTACTGGTGTCTGCTTTTTATACAAGCTGTAGCGCCTTCTTCACTGTAATTATAAGCAGGTCAGAAGGCCGGTCTGTGACGCGCCCCTTTCGAGTCTTTATGATGCGATATCTACTATAACACTATAGACACTGTAAATGCTTCATTTCTTCAACACATATAGTCATAACTAGGGCTAGGATTTTGATGACCTATAAATCATTAAAAAAAAGTCCTAAAAACAATGCATTTATGACCTAAAAATCTTTCAAAAATGCCCTAAAAATTGATCTTACATTCTAAAATTGGCTTAGTAGGAAAAGGAATTTTGTTCTACTTAACATTTACACTAGTAATTAAATTAAATTCTAGTACCAATATTTAAGTTTATTTAATTTTGCATAATTTTTTCAAAGTAGTACACTTTCATTAATTATTTTATCTGATGTAGTTTCCATGTAGCCCATCACAAGGCCACTCTTATAAGGAATTAGCAAGTATAGAGGAATCTATATTGAAGAGATGGTTGGACTGATCCATTACATGGGGTGTACTACGTTAAAAGGGCAATATTTGTGTAGAAAAACGATTAAAATATTATAAAAAATAATGGGTATTAGCCACCGGCGTAGCTCGGTCGGTTAAGGCGCTTTCCTGACGATCCGGAGTTGCGCTCGGGTGCGGGTTCGATTCCCGCTTGGGCTGATTATCTAGTTGGGTTTTTTCCGAGGTTTTTCTCAACCGTAAGGCAAATGTCAGGTAAACTATGGCGAATCCTCGACCTCATCTCGCTAAATATCATATAACTATCACCAACTCCATCGACGCTAAATAACCTCGTAGTTGGTACAGCGTCGTTAAATAACCAAGTAAAAAATAAAGGGTATTAATGGACAAAATATATAGGCTAGACAAAATATCAAAGGAAATAAAGATTATTTTATATTAATAATGAGGATCTGTTGGCAAAATTAAATGAAAATGCCTAAAAAATGTCCGAATGACACAAAAGATGCTCTTATGAGTTGAAACTGGCAAAAAATGCAATAAAATACCATAACAAATATGTCTTAAAACACTCAGTTTATCACATAACATATACATACTAAAGCACTTATGTTTCTGGCTTACTAGAAAAAAAGATGCAATTTCATCAAAATCCTAGCCCTAGTCATAACTATGAACCGGAATGGTTTCCTTTTGTAACACAATAGGGCTAAATAGTTGACACTTTTTTGTTATTATTATTATTATTCTTATTATTATTATTATTATTATTATTATTATTATTATTATTATTATTTCGGAATATGTATTATATATCTTTCTCGTGTTAAAATCTATCGTACCTGGTCAACATGTTTCGACCTGTTATGGGCCTTCTTCAGAACTGGTTGTTGCTGGTCTTGACGCCTTTTGTTTTTGTTTCCTGTGGGGGTGTGTTTGTGAAGTGTAATGTGAAGTCAAAGAGTGTGTGTGTGTGTGTGTGTGCGCGCGCGCGCGCGTGTGTGCGTGCGTGGTGAAATTGAGTTGTGAGTTGAGAATTTCATTTGGATGTGTTTTTGTGTGTCAGTATATTTCCTATTCTTCTAGTGTGTTTAGTTTCTGACTTTTTGGTTGGATGTGTAGAATTTTCATGTCTGTGTTGATATATATATATATATATATATATATATATATATTCCGAAGTGATATAATGTTAAAAGATGTGTAATCAAGATGTATTATTATTATTATTATTATTATTATTATTATTATTATTATTATTAGTATCAACTTCAATTCCTTACTGAAAAATATAATATAACAATGTCAAAATCAAAAACCAAAGTTATGGCGTTTAAGGGACGAATTCCTGTTCGTATCAAGATATGAGCCGTTTAGAGCAAAAATGATGCAAGTCAAAATTGGGTAATGAGGTTTAAAGTAAAAATTCTGTGAAATACAGCGCAAAGTATCAATTAATATGGCCTTCTTGCTATCCACTGACTACTAATAGTTTAAATAAATTGAATATTAATTGCTACTTTGCGCTGTATTTTACAGAATGTTTACTTTAACCCTCATTACCCATTTTTGGATTTACACCACTTCTGCTCTGAGCGGCTCATATGTATTTATAATAAACCTATTGAACAAGTTTCTTCATTTAAATATTTAGGATATAATGTCCGTTATGAAAATGAAATAGATATATCTGCTAAAATTTTAAATTGTAACCGAGCAATGACAGTCATCAACAAAATGTTTAAACCCTCACTAGTGCATAAACATACGAGGATTAAAGCTATAAAACATTCACAAGACCAGTACTGACTTATGGTTGTCAGGCTTGGACTTTGAGGGAAAGACATAAAACCCGAATAGTAGCCAACGAGATAAAATTCCTGCAAAGAACAGCTGGCCATACTAGATTAGATCGCAAGAGGAACGAAGATGTTCTTCAAGAGCTTGAAATATCTTCTATTTTGGATTAAATCTATAGTTACTCCTACAAACAGTATGGTCTCTCACCAGCGTGCACAATATTCCAGGCGGAACTCCTAGCACTGAAGAAAGCAACAGAATGGAGTGTAAATAGACCGTGTAATGTACAAATTTTATGTGATTCTCAAGCAGCACTCGCAGCAATTGACGATAAATATAACCTCAATCCAATTGCGGTTGGTATTAGGGAAACTTTGTTACTATGTAAGCAACATGTATGTTTCGATTGGGTACGTGGTCATGTAGGGAACACAGGAAACGAAAGAGCAGATCATCCAGACAAGATGGCCGCAATTTCGGAAACAGAACACACATACTCTAAACAACCCCTCTCTTATGCAAAAATGCAAATGAAGGTGGACATCTTAAATGACTGGAATGCAATGTGGTTAAATAGTACAAATGGCCAAATCACAAAATCACTATATTTTCCCACAGTTAAAGATAGACTAACCGTAAAGAATTATGAGCCATCTTACATATCCACGCAATTCATGACTGGACACGGAAAATTTAATTCATATTTTGAACGTTTCAAAATTGACAACCCAAATGGCTCTTCATGTACCTGTGAACACCCCACACAAACAGTCGACCACCTGTTATTTGAGTGCCCACTACAAGAACGCAAGAGATACCGGCTAGAAACCCACCTTAGCATGTGCGATACAATTTTCTCACCACCAATTACAAAAGTTCTTCTGAAGCAATACTGCATAAAGGAATTTCACATATTTATTACAGGTCTATTTAAGACCTTGTAGAAAATAACAGTATTTAGTAACAGTGTCCTATTTATTCTTTTGCAGCCAAATTTGTAACTTTTAAAAGTATGGTTATTATGTTGAAGTGTATGTGTTGTAGAGGTGCTTGATTTGTTGTGTATGTGTGTCATAGTCATGGGATGCTTGATTGTGTTTGTGTGACTATTGTGTATTTATTTATGATGTATGTTAGGGAAAGTTGCTTAATTGTGTTATAGAGTACCGCTATAAGAAATGTTATGTTTATGTGTTGTAATTGTTTTCTGTATGTCTCAATTGATGACTGATGTTTGATTTGCAATCGCAATGTTTAAATTACGGATTGTTTAGGTTTTATTTCCATTGTGTAAGCTAATTTATTTTCTTTTCAATTTGTTTTATGCTTAGGCTACTTCCGTCATTGACTTCTAGCAGAATGTGGTGCTCACAAGTGGCGTGGTAACACGTTAAAGTACGGAGTGTCCAACATGCCCGACTGTCCAACAGACCCTAGTTTACCCTATGCAAAATAGGGCTACCCCCCATTGCAGATACAATAATACGTGGTACAGTCATTAAGTTCTAATACTGAGCGCATAGTGGCGTTGTGGTGCACTATAGCGCATAGGTGGCGCCATGGTATGATACCTTGCCAGTTAGTCTCTCGACCCAACAAGAGACAGTTGAGTGCATGCACTGTAAGCAGAACTACGGTCTTTGATGTGACGGTGATTTGAATGCGCGCGTCGGAACTCGAGTATGTTGCAGTTTGAGCAACGGGCAAACGTCACGTTCTGTCAGAAATTAAGCGAAACTGCTATAACCGATCATAACTGGAGACGAAACATGGTGTTTCCTTTACGATCTGCAACTGAAGCGACAATCCGCCACCTGGAAAACGCCATTATTTCCACGACATAAAAATCCGCAACAAGACAGGTCAAAAGGCAAGGTGATGCTTTAACAATTTTTTTATTCAAATGGAATTGTTCACATAGAATTCATCCCACAAGGTGCAACTGTAGACAAGATCCTCTACGAAGAGATTCTTGGTCGTTTAAGCAATTCAATTCGTCGTAAGCGTCCTGAGCTTTGGCATAGGAAGAATTGGCTGTTTCTACACAACAACGCCCCTGCACATCGCTCCATCCTTGTCCAAGAGGAACTTGCAAGGCAACAGGTCGCTGTTTTGCCACACCCTCCGTACTCACCTGATGTCGCACCATGCGATTTTTTTTCTCTTTCCCCTCATGAAATCAATCCTAGGAGGGCGTAATTTTTATGCGGCCGAAAAGGTCATGACTGCCACAAGAGAAGCCGTACGGCATCTTCCTGTCAACATCTTTCAGCGGTGCTTCCAGCAGCTACACCAACGTTGGCAGACGTGCATAGCGGTCAACGGCGACTATATTGAGGGAGGATGTCGATCTGCTTAAGTGTACGCCGTATCACGCGGCATCTTCTGAGACATCCAGATTCTTGTGGGTGCCTACCCTTCAGGCGTCAGTGTCAGAACTTAATGACTGTACCACGTAATAGTTACAGAACTAACTGGCAGCAACATGTTCACCGCATGGAAAGGACTCGCAATCTTCGTCACATTTCTACCTACTGACTAAGAGGAAAGAGAACACCAGAAAGACCTTTAAAGAGATGGCTTGAGACCATAATGGGCCATCATCATCATCATCATCATCATCACCACGTTAGTAAGATCGAAACTCTAATATGGATCTGTAGTTTGAAATTCTATTACAACACCGATTCTGCTAAATTGGAAATATTCAAAGAAAATATATTGTATAAAATGCACACGGCTTTAATAATTAACTTCGACTCATATAACTAACTAAAGAGAATGATTTCCGACCCTCTACTTTTGACTGGATCTTACTTCGCAATTTCTTCGAAATAATACTCAGGTCACAGTTTAAATAACAAGAAATTAGACCTTATGTCATCAAATAGTCAACTCGATATGAAGTAATGAAGAGTCCCGGTCCTTTCAATTTCATTAGCGCCGCGCTATTTTCAGAATCTCAAAGGATACTCGAATACCAAACATATCAAAGGTATGCCGCAAGAGTATTCTCATGGTAATGGGAATAGCTGAAACAATTAAAGACATCCATCGTCAATAAGCTCAATAAAGAGTTTTGACTTAGGCCTACCATTATATCTGGCTACGGAAGCGTTCATAGACACTACTTTATTAAAAATATATATTTAATTATTCTTTCTATCACATCTGAAAATTGGGAATATTTGTTCTGAAACTCCTTATACAGGGTGTTTCAAAAATACAGGGCATAATTTCAGGTATGTATTTCCCACATGTAGGCAATCAAAATAGTTCCTTACAACATGTGTCCGGAAATGCTTCATTTCCGAGTTATGGCCTTCACAACATTGAAATTCACCGGAACGTTTTTCTTTCCGCAGGTCGTTGTCATTACAGAAGATGTTCAAAATGTCCACCTCCTGCTTGAATACAGACCTCACATCGATGTCTCATTGACCTGCGAACACGATCCCAAACTCCAGGAGTATTGCGTATGTCCTCAGAACATGCCACAATTCCATTCCGAAGGCATTCCAACTCAGGCACCGGAGACGAATAAACCAATGATTTTAAATGGCCCCACAAGTAGAAATCGAGAGGGTTCAGATCAGGTGAGCGTGGAGGCCAAGCAATTGGGCCACCTCTACCTATCCATCGATCCGATCAGGAAACCTTCGATCCAAGTACCGGCGAGCCGTACGACTGAAGTGTGCAGGAGCGCCATCATGCAAGAAGTGAATGTGTTGACGATTGATCAGTGGAGTGTCTTCTAAAACATGAGGTATGGTGTTTTCCAGGAACTTTGTGTACGCCTGCCCCGTAAGTCTGTTTACAAGTACATGGGGTCCAACTAATCGATCACCAATGATACCGGCGCACATGTTGAGGGAGAACCGCACCTGGTGATGAGATGGAACAGTTGCACGTGGGTTTTCATACGCCCATACATGCTGATTGTGGAAATTTGTTATGCTATCTCGTGTGAACTGTGCTTCATCTGTAAATAATACAAAGGCAGGAAAGTTTGGATTTACTGCTGCAAGAACCACTGACAGAACCTAACTCGTGCAGGGTAATCTGCTGGTGACAGGGCCTGTACACGTTGCAAATGATAAGGATACAATTGATACTCTTTCAACAGTCTCCAGACAGTCGTATGAGGAACATTGACTTGCAACGCTACCCTTCGTGTGCTCATAGAAGGAGTCATGTTCACAGCCTCCAGAATCTCCTCCTGTACTTCAGGAGTTGTAGATCTTGGTCGTCCCCTTCCCAAACCAGGAGAGTTAAATTTTCCATACTCGCACAGACGGTAATGGAGACGTACAAATGTCTTCCGCTCTGGACATTGTCGCTGTGGGTACCTCTCCTGTTAGGTACAAACGACGAGCCAGCGCAGCATTGCCGTCCGCCTTACAGTACATGAAGTGTATCTCTGCCAGCTCTTGATTTGAATACATGTCGCACAGTCTAACGCCTACACAACACTGAATGTAACCTTCGCCTCGGAATGAACTGTCAGAGTGCCCTCTTAATGTCTCCTTTGACGGCAACGACCTGCGGAAAGAAAAACGTTCCGGTGAATTTCAATGTTGTGAAGGCCATAACTCGGAAATAAAGCATTTCCGGACACATGTTGTAATGAACTATTTTGATTGTCTACATATGGGAAATACATACCTGAAATTATGCCCCGTATTTTTTAAACACCCTGTATATAGAGTGGAAGTTAGAGATGAACAAAACTAACTGCCGCTCTCGCTCGCTGTGTTCGTTGCATTTGTCTTTCGAGTCTCGTCTCGTCATTCTCGTGCGCTTCGAGTCTCGCTCATCATTCTCGAAATAGCATTTGATCGGCATGGAAAGATTTTGTAACTTTGAATAACATACATCACTAAAATAATTAATATTAAATGTTTAAATGAGACAAAAAGACAAACCAGAACAATATCTTAGTTATCAAAATGTTCTGGTTCTATTATATGATATTAGGCCTACCTATAGTTATATAAATAGAATAAAAAATAATTCTCAAATAAATTTGCATTTCTAAGAAACATAAATCATAACGTTAATATCTTTCAACTTGAGATTGCACACTTGATCTCAAACATATGAAAAGAAAATTCCTATCCTTTTAATAAGGGCCTAGTAATTAAATAAAGACTGGGGAACGGATTATTATATACGTACTGAAAGGCAGAGATGATGTTTCAAATATGCTACTTGATTGTTTATACATATATAACAGTTGCCAAAGTAGATAAAAATTCAGTCAGGTACAAAAACTGTGGCGATTCAAGGGTGCTTACGTTCGGGACTTCGGGAGTGATCAATCTCGACGTCTCGAAACACTCACAAGCAGTCTTTACGTCAACGACAACATTGTCGTGCGGGTTTTCGGCTTTGCGGGCTCTGTTAGTCTTGCTTTCTCGATCGCTGTTCATCTCTAGTGGAAGTGGTATAACTGTACAGGTTGAAGATGCCGATATAACATATTAATATAAACCAAAAACATTATACGTTTTGTAATTATGTGCATGGTTAATTAAAAAAAATAGGCTGAAACTCTGCGTTGTTTGGCAACGCATTCGGTCTGAACAGCAGAGTTCCGTCCCTTTGTCACTGCAGCAGGGTTGCCAGACTTTCTTATGGCAGGAAAAAAAAATGATACGTTAATTTGTTATTTAATTTTCGAGAAAACTGTACATTTATTGAATAAATCATTACTTATCAGTAGACTTCGTGGAATTGCCACGAGAATCGCAAAGTTTACTGCGCACGCAGTATAAGTAGACTGTATGAGAAGGGGACATGCAAAGGATGGAGTATGCCTCTAATGTAAACACTGAGCAGTATACTGCGGTTACAATAAAACCTGTATCCTGCATTCAAGAAATATAATGAATGATCATTGAAGTAGGAAATGTCTGAACATGTAAATACACAATTATTTTATACTGAGATATATTAACTGTTAAAATTTAATGTAATATACATCATCCTTGAATATGTGCATTGCAGTGAAGAGTTACGTACATTTTGAGCGACTGCAAAGTAACCTCCCCCGATGGTCACTTAAACAGTTTTTATTTTGGGAAAATGTACATTCGACATCACACGATGTAATAAGTACATATTTGAAGAACGGAAAGTCACTACTTTTTAGTACACCAAGTCCACACCTGTGGAGTAACGATCAGGGCGTCTGGCCGCGAAACCAGGTGGCCTGGGTTCGAATCCCGGTCGGGGCAAGTTATCTGGTTGAGGTTTTTTCCGGGGTTTTCCCTCAACCCAATACGAGCAAGTGCTGGGTAACTTTCGGTGTTGGATCCCGGACTCATTTCACCGGCATTATCACCTTCATATCATTCAGACGCTAAATAACCTAGATGTTGATACAGCGTCGTAAAGTAACCCAATAAAATAAAAAAAAAATAGTACACCAACTTCAGGTGTCTTGTCGTGACCTGATGGTACATCATTTATAATACGAAGTTGTTAATAGACAGAATTTTTAGCAATAATGTTTCTCAACTTACATTTCACTTTTTCTGAAATTAGTGAATTATTATTTTGGATAAGGGTTTGTGAAACTTTATACACTATATTAAGGGCTTCTGAGAGTTGTAGTTTAGACGATTCTAACAGGATGATGCTTTTGGACACGATTTTAAAATTAGAATCAATGAACAGAATATCTTCCAATAGCTGTTCAGAAGGCAATGATTTTACAGCTGCAACAGCGGAACTGTCTGTGCTATCCAATGCATCAATTACCTCCATTATTTTGCCGTAATATTCTGCATAATAATTAACAGCATCCAACCACGTTCCCCAACGGGTCAAGACTGGCTGCGAGGGTAAGGGTATTCCAGGGGCATTTATTTGGAACAGCAACACTCTCATTGTAGTATGTTTGATTGAATTCTTGTCTGCACTGAACAAATGTTAAGCTTTGACTATTCCAACCACGGTAATGCAAAAACAAGTACTTACATAGGTATGCATTAGCTGTAGCTGCTTTATCTATTTAGATCGGTCACAACTCTTAACATGAACTGCTTATAGTACGAGACCGGGTGGTCGCTCACCTCGTCTATATTACCGTACGTCGGCAACCTGATTGCATGCTGCGTGTGGCAATTCAACGAAGTCTACTTATCAGTTTCTCTAATTATAAGAGTAAAAATCAGAATCGTACGGATAGTACATAGGCTACATGTCGAGTAAAATAGCGTTAACATTTAGGGGATTTTTTTTCTGTGAAAAGTACTCATTTGGACTAATATTTTATGGTAATATAATTTTTTGTTGCATTCCATCAAGAGAATAAGCTGTTAAAATCTGCACAGTTATAAATTTTGAGATCATTTTTGCAGGTTTCCAATAAGTCAAATATCAAATTAAAAAGAATATTATTCCATCATATGACTTATTTTAATGTAAGCCGTACAGTTATAAATTTACATTATATTTATTATTAAAAATGTTATCGTTTTCACCATGCAATGTGGCATCTTCAGACAAAGATTAGAGATATCTTATGAAAAATAAATTGCAATAAAAATGTAAAAACGATATGTGATAATGTATAGTTAATGAATCTCGAGATTAAAATGTTAAAATAATGAAATACTTATGCATACATATAAATCAAAATTTAATTGTGCATATTTAATTGAAATAACGAAGTCAAAATATGTTTATAATTCCTTTAAATCAATCACTTACAACTTATACAATTTGAATAAATTTCTTCTTTTTTCTTTGTAGTCACATTACAGTGTATTCACATGTTTTTCAAATATTAATTGTTATTTTGTCTCATCATGTTTTTGTAAAAATATTCATTTTAATTTATATTCAAACACTATTTCATAACTACACTCCCTGTTTATAAAAAAAAATCACCACATTTTGTTTAATCGTTCCATATGATATTTACTTTGTCCATAAGTTACTGAGCTATGCTGAGAAAAAAATACATTGTCTTTTTGTCTTGTTAAATAAGTATGTATATCTTTATTAAACTGAAATGTAATGTTACTATGTATTAAATTGTTAATAACTTTGTACATGAAAATAGCAGCATCTAATTTGATAATTGATTCAACTGGTAGAATGAAAGAAAATTGATATAGATATTGAACTGGAGTCAAATAATGAAAACCCAATAAATTTCTTAAAGCTCTATTTTGAATAATTTGTAAAGGTCTCAAAGCAATTTTCTTATTATGTCCCCCAATAAATGACATATACATTAAATGAGACTGGATAAAAGCATAATATACATTCAAGAGACAAGATATAGACAAAGATCTTTTAAGTCTTTTCAAAATACTAGACATTGGAGCAATTTTCTCACAGACAGCCAAAATATGCTTATCCCATGTTAAATGTTCATCAACAATCAAACCTAAGATATCTCTAATCTATGTCTGAAGATGCCATCAGCGAATAGGGATTATAAAGAATGGACACTTCGCATCGGTACCTTTGATGTAGCCGGACTGATTTCAATGACCTTCAAGCCAGCTAGAGCATGAGATTCTGCTTTCTCCCTAGAGTTGGCGCTCACATCACACCAGCTAGCAGTCGACACAGCAAAAATGTAACACATATAATTAATACATCTAGGTACATTATGTACTCAAAATAAATTGGATCCATAAAATAATAAATCCGTCATTAACTGTAATGTCTAGTTCCTTTCTAATGAGAGTTGAGACGTTGACCCCAACAACAATTAAAATATGTAATGATTTGATAGCGCTGAAAATGGAAAAACAAAACTCTTATGAGAAGTAAAACCATATACCTATATTATACAATATACAAATATTAAACGAATTTGATACATAATTTTATAACGTATTATATTATTTTATAATATAATTTATTATATCTGAAATATAAAAAAATATTGTTACAACTAGTTCGTCACTGAGAAATAAGGAAAAGCTGTTAACTTGAATTTATTTGAAGAAAAGCGTTACTGGATTATGCAATAAGGTAGGCGATGTTTGAATCCTGTGTCTCAACTGTATTCTCAATTATTATCTTAGCCTATGCTCGATTACACTAACCTCTAGCGCTTGAAAGTAGAACTAAACGCTGGCGCACAAAGAAACAATGCACAGGAAAATTCGCTCAGTGTCCATTCTTTATCATCCCTATTCGCTGATGCCATATTGTATTGTGAAAACGTTAACATTTTTAATAATAAATGTAATGTAAATCCATAACTATCTGATTTACATTAAAATAAATCATCTCATGGAATAATATTCTTTTCAATCTGCACAGTTATATTACTTCTCACAGCAGAATTTGATTACGTTAAAATCTGCACACAATTTCATACATTACAGTGTTAGTATTACCGCAGTTGAAATGACTGAATTAGTATATAATTTAGGAAAATATTGATTTATAGTAACTTATTTTCAAATTATTTTCAAGAAAACAAATAAAATTGGCAAAAAGACGGTATAAAAGAATCGCCGTTGTCATAGACTCATCCTTAAAACATGCCAAGGCCTCCTAGAAGCCCATAGTCAGGCCTTGCGCATTTCTTTGCTTTTTTGTTTTGGCATAACGAGACAACGCCGCCACAACCGCTGTTATCAGCCGCATCGTTGGTCTGTAACCTGTAATTCTAAAGAAAACCTAAACGGTGGGAGCAGCTTCCAATGATTCCTCCGCTGTCGAGTGAGGAGGTCCACGGTATTCCAGGAAACACCGACGAAGGCACCATAAATCATCTGATTTTAAGACACCTTAATCATCGACGTTAGTTCTGCGCAGTTTTCTAAACTGTGTATTATTTTATTACAATGGCGGGCTTGCAAAGTTCTCTCCTTGAGGGCTTCTTTGTTTGTTTAGTTCTCGATACACGTAGGGATATTGTTTCCATTCTACGTCACTAAAATGAATTGGTTTCCTCAACATTCACTTCTGAACAGTATTTGTACGCCATAAAATACAGTTACTTTAAATTAAAGAATTCTGACTATGAGTTTCCAAGAGGCCTTGCTATAGCTTGTGACTTTGTCTGTCAAAATGGAGATTCTTTGTGCACTCTTGTTGCAAATTTTACGACTTATTATGAGGAAAAATATAATGTACTTCATGATACACCAATATTATTGAAGGTGAAGAGTTTTAATGTTTAGGTATTTGAAAAAAAAATGACAGAAGATTGCCAAGAACGTCACTTGAAGTGGTGCAGTCGGTAGAGTACTGGCCTTCTGTGCCCAAGATTGTGGGTTCGAGCCCGGCCCAGGTCGATGTCAATTAAGTGTGCTTCAATGCGACAAGTTCATGTCAGTAGATTTACTGGCATGTAAAATAACGCCTGCGGGTTAAAATTCCAGCACACCGGCGACGCTGATATAACCTCCGCAGTTGCGAGCGTCGTTAAATAAAACATGATTTTAAAATAATAATAATAAATTAAATATAAATTAACAGTGCCAAGAGGAAAGAAAATTGAGACAGAAAACTTAGAAAAAATCGTATCAGTCACTGAATGATTTATGTCAAACCAGTCAGCTACTCAGTAAGTCAATCACTAAGTCACTCAATGAGTCATTTCAGCCACTCGACGAGTCATTCTAGTCACTCGATGAATCAGATTCAGTCGCTCGATAAGTCACATCAGTCAGCCACATTGTTGAATTGCATCAGTCAGCCACTCGATGAGTTTTATCAGTTAGCCACTCGTTCAATCACATCAATCAGCCACTCCATGAGTTATATCATTCATTCTCTAACTCGATTGCTCATATCAGTCACTCATTGAGTTACATGAGTCATTCTCTAAATCGATTGGTCATATCACTCACTCAGTGAGTTACATGAGTCATTCTCTAACTCGATTGGTCATATCAGTCACTCAGTGAGTTCCAGGAGTCATTCTCTAACTCGATTGGTCATATCAGTCACTCAGTGAGTTACATGAGTCATTCTCTAACTCGATTAGTCATATCAGTCACTCAGTGAGTTACATGAGTCATTCTCTAAATCGATTGGTCATATCAGTCACTCAGTGAGTTACATGAGTCATTCTCTAACTCGATTGGTCATATCAGTCACTCAGTGAGTTACATGAGTCATTCTCTAACTCGATTGGTCATATCAGTCACTCAGTGAGTTACATAAGTCATTCTCTAACTCGATTGGTCATATCAGTCACTCATTGAGTTACATGAGTCATTCTCTAACTCGATTGGTCATATCAGTCACTCAGTGAGTTACATAAGTCATTCTCTAACTCGATTGGTCATATCAGTCACTCAGTGAGTTACATGAGTCATTCTCTAACTCGATTGGTCATATCAGTCACTCAGTGAGTTCCAGGAGTCATTTTCTAAATCGATTGGTCATATCAGTCACTCACTGAGTTACATCAGTCATTCTCTAACTCGATTGGTCATATCAGTCACTCAGTGAGTTCCATGAGTCATTCTCTAACTCGATTGGTCATATCAGTCACTCAGTGAGTTACATGAGTCATTCTCTAACTCGATTGGTCATATCAGTCACTCAGTGAGTTACATGAGTCATTCTCTAACTGATTGGTCATATCAGTCACTCATTGAGTTACATAAGTCATTCTCTAACTCGATTGGTCATATCAGTCACTCAGTGAGTTACATGAGCCATTCTCTAACTCGATTGGTCATATCAGTCACTCAGTGAGTTACATGAGTCATTCTCTAACTCGATTGGTCATATCAGTCACTCAGTGAGTTACATGAATCATTCTCTAAATCGATTGGTCATATCAGTCACTCAGTGAGTTACATGAATCATTCTCTAAATCTATTGGTCATATCAGTCACTCAGTGAGTTACATGAGTCATTCTCTAACTCGATTGGTCATATCAGTCACTCAGTGAGTTACATGAATCATTCTCTAAATCGATTGGTCATATCAGTCACTCAGTGAGTTACATGAATCATTCTCTAAATCTATTGGTCATATCAGTCACTCAGTGAGTTACATGAGTCATTCTCTAACTCGATTGGTCATATCAGTCACTCAGTGAGTTACATGAATCATTCTCTAAATCGATTGGTCATATCAGTCACTCAGTGAGTTACATGAATCACTCTCTAAATCTATTGGTCATATCAGTCACTCAGTGAGTTACATGAGTCATTCTCTAACTCGATTGGTCATATCAGTCACTCACTGAGTTACATCAGTCATTCTCTAACTCAGTATGTCATACCAGTCACTCAAAAGTCTTATCAATTCCATCACTCATTCGGTGGATCATATACTGAGCGTATGTCTCCTTGGCCGTGCCCTAATGTACGTAATCCCTTACTGTCTGTATTGTTTGCCGTATTTAAGTATTTCACGTGCCATCATGCAGACTGGAGGGGAAGATGCTGGAGATTCCAGCTGCTTGTTTTCCAGCAGGTGACGATGAGATATGCAGGTCACGAAGACGATTGATCGGGTAATTGAAATTGTCGTTTACATAGAGCAACAAGTGGGTCGATACACCTGTTCACATATAAATCATATCCAAATTTTATCAAATATTTATCGTTCACTCTCAACTTCCTTCGTACGTTACATGGAATTTATTCAGAACCGTTGAGATGATGATGTGTAACATTACATTTATAGCCCATTTTGAATTACGAAACCTGCACAGAAATAATTAGATCTATTATGGTGATATTTATTTATTTATGTTTATTTATTTATTTATTTACTTCATGTATTTATTTAATTATTCACTTATTTACTTAATCGTTTAATTATTTATTTACTTTATTTATTTATTTATTATTTGCTTATTTATTTAATTAATTAATTATTTATTTATTTATTTACTTATTTAGTTATTTATTTACTTATTTAGTTATTTACTTATATTTAGTTATTTATTTATTTATTTACTTATTTAGTTATTTATTCATTAATTAACAAATATTATTAGTAGGCCTACTTGTTTTTATATTCACGTAAACTCGAAATATGTAATACAAAACAAACATAATGATAGTCTGTTGAAATTAGGGCATCTCAATCTTTAGGATCCAAATAATCACTCACATAAGATCTTATGAAATGACCATCAAATGTCCCGTGTGACCAACAAACAGGCTGTGTTCGTCTTGTCTCTTCTTTGTGCAGTCTTCAATTCTACGGGGCTTCGTACTTCACCCTTGTCTTGCTTTCAGATATTCAAATGAAAAAAATCTCACCGAGAGAATTGGCGTCTGGAAAGGTTCCCAAAATGCTGCTGCGTTCCCACGTTGGATGGCTATTCCTACTATTTATTTATTTATTTATTTATTTACATATTTATTTATTTATTTATTTACTTATTAATTTATTTATTTATTTGTTTTATTTATTTATTTATTATTTATTTATTCACTATTTATTCACTATTTATTTATTTATTTATTTATTTATTTATTTATTTATTTATTTATTTATTCACTATTTATTTATTTATTCTATAAAATTACAAAATCGTATTTCTTCAATTAAGGTCTATTTTGATTCGAGACATCCAGTGACGAAGAGATGATAATATTGTAATTGTAATTACTTATTTCACTTTACTTTCCAACCTTATAGGCTTTCTCGAGACTCTGATATAACCTCAGCAATTGCTAGCGTCGTTAAATAAAAAATAATTTAAAGAAAATAATAATAAAAATTTAAAATTTAACGTTGCTTGAATGGTTAGCAAGAGGAAAGAAAATCGAAACAAAATACTTAGAAGAAATCAACCAGTGAATGATTAACGTCAAGCCAGTCATCTACTCAGTGAGTCAATCACAAAGTCACTCAGTGAGTCGTGGCAACTACTCCACGAGTCATATCAGTCACTCGATGAGTTAGATCAGTGATTAAATGCATGGTTCATTAGAAAATTATGTTTGAAGTTTCAGCAGTCCGGCAACTTCGTCGCTAACACACGCTTCTCGTGATACAGATGTAAGAGGTCAACGAAGTCGGTGTCTCGCTAGATGAGCTGTTCTCTGGCGCGGCGCTGTGTTGCAACCAAATCGCATAGTACAGTGCCTTCACATTAGAGCTTTTGAAATAAAATTTACACGAAAACCGTCTACGCTATTGAAATACATCAGAGGAATAAATTATTCTTTATTATACTTCCTATCGCTATGCACAATAATCACGATCCTATTCGCAATAGTTACCGAATAAGAGGTTGTTAAACTTTTCAGGAAAAAAAAAAAACTTTTTTTTTTTCTGATAAAACTATAAATTTTCCAGCAATATAATACAGTATTAGAGTTTTTTTGTTACATACAACATGAGCTACTCGCTCTGAAAATCTGCAAGGCTATTTCACTTCTACCACACTCTACTATATACAGTCACGAAGCTCAATACGTAGTAAATATGCATCCATAGATATTTGCTAACCACTAGGATCGCTAATATCGCCTCATTACAGACAATGCGAAATAGTACCGGCACAGTCTATTGTTCCTAGCACCCTCACAACTCAAGCTTCGTGACTGTATATACTAGACTGTGCTTCCACCCTGTATATACGAATATGGAGCATACAAAATATATAGGCAGATTATAAACAAGTTTCTGGATATAAAATTAGGTACTCGAATTAAACTGAGGAAACATATATATATATATATATATATATATATATACAATAATGGGCACATAAAATACAATATATATGAGCTATTCCATCTCAAATCGACCGAAATATAGAGAAAATTGACCTTACAATTTCTAAATACAATGAAACTTTTTTTTTGTACGTACAGAACTGTGATACAATGCTTTGTGCAAAGTTTGAGGCATCAGAACTTCATAGTGTTTAAATTAAAAATATTTAAATTTATCGTATTTTCATAAAATTAGCAACTTTAGCTCCGAAACCCTTTCACCCAATGATCAAAATCATGGTTTCTTTTGCTGCTGAGAAATTAAAGTTTATATTGACAAATAAACAGATTTTCTTACTTTTTATGAACATGGAGAAATTTAGATTTAATTTAAGCCGCCTTTGCCAAGGAAAAAATATTTTAAAAATTTATAGTTAGATTGCGCATTGAAAGTACAAATAAACACATATTTTTTACTGATGGTACGTTGATAAGAAAGTATTGAAAATATCAAATAAAGAAAATAAATAGTACGCGCGTGAAGTAACCAGCTGACTGTGAGGCGGGAGCTAGCCGAGACAAGCAAGGCCAGGAGACATAACGCGTGATGTGTCGTCTAGCAGTGCATGGCTGAGTTAGTTTTATCACAGGTTTTCATAAACACAGGAGTAAAATGACGCCCAACGCTCGCTTATCTTCAGCTCTCGGCCAGTGCGTGCGGTACTGCGCCGTTCAAATCCAAGCGTGTGAACATAATTTATTTCATACCCTCGAAACTTATTGCCGTGCCACTATTCAAACAATGCCGAACCCCTCTTAATAATGCAAGGTTTTTTCTCAATATTTTTTTACATTTTTACAAATTGTCAAAAAGCCTAAAAGTAAGTAAAATCAGATTATCTGTCTCTCTGTGTACAATAAAAATAAGGATTACTTCTTAACATAACCTATCAAATGCCAGCTTCAAAATATGCTCTCGTTCAATGTTCTGCAGTAAATGGTTCCAGAGTTCTGAGCGCTGAAAGAGGCTTGTTTTTATAAAATACGCTAAATTTGTCGTTCAATAATACGAAAACCGTTTGACTTTCGATAGTATATTTTTGCAAATGCACTCTCCTCAGCACCTTGTATAAATAGGGAAAAAATTAGAGTATAAAAATGCGAGGTTTTTTACTGATCGATTTCATAATATTATGGAGTAGTCCACATGGAAAATATATACAAGACATAGAGATTACATAGCGTAATCGATACTAATCGATAGAGATCAATAATTTGTTTATAAAAGTGACGCTTCTTTAGTTATTACTTCTATGAATAGACGGCGAATATAATAGTGTTGTCACAATATATAATTCAATATTTCATCCCCCTCAGTTAATTGTAAAACAATACTGGGTTTAGCTGAAAACCGTTGATATTATCATAATAAGAATAATTTATGCTTAATCTACATAATCATTATCCTTGACACATTTTGAACCGCCTCAATAATGGTGTCAATTATTGAGAACTAGCGGAACTTTTACAACGTTCGTCAATTTTTTATATCTTTGGTTCTGAATTATCCCGTGGTTAGAAAGTTCGCTTACACGATCATAAAATCGTAGGTCAGATATATTTGAACGTCAGTGTACAACATGACAATCGATCGATTATAATCGAATCAATTCGATACTGCGTATTGCTCACTATTAACCGACAGGGACGCAGGAAACAGCTGAGAACAACTTATTGCTTTTATTAAACATACTCGCAGATGGACATGAAAGCAGAGCTATGAATGCGGGTTTAATTTAGTTTTGTTATTGTAATATTGCCCCCCCTTCGCCGAGCTCCCTCCCCTTCTCTCCTCTTATCTCTTTTTTATTCTCTTACTAATAGACGGAAAGTACTCAGAATGACTTCTCCCTCCCTGTTTCCCTTCCAGTTTGTCGGCACGGTCTGTTATTACATACATAGTAATTATTTTATCTCGCTCCTGGATATACAAGAACCATGCAGTGAACGAAGGAAGGGGGGGCCATCTTATGTCAGTATGCATCAGTGACATGGAACGCAATTCCAAAGAAACATCTGAACATCACGGTTAAATGCACACAACTTCGTATTACCACTCTCCGTTTCTAATCCCTCCCATTTCGTCATTCATATTCGCTTAAATAATTAGTGGGTTTTTCTCCAGATGGCTCTGATTCAAATTTGTACCGCTTGACCTCTGTTTTGACGTCGATGTTCACTTTTCTTTTCCTTTTTCTTCTATGTATGTGTTATATTCACAAAAATAATATATTGGACGTTTTATTCAGACAGTTTAAAATTTTATTTTTCGAAAGCTAGTAAAGTGACATCAGAAACTGTTTCCTTGCATTTTTAACTATATCCTGATTACACCTATGCAGTGTAAAATATTAGGCTTGCCATGAAAATTAAAAGCAAAGCCTTCATGGTATAGTAAAAAAACAAAATAGGCCTACAATAAAAATGTAAGGAAATAGTAATATGCGTTACAAGAGCGGTGTGTTGAAGTATTCATGTTCGAGGAAAAGTTTGAAAAAGCGAAACGTAGTTGAGCTTTTTGAATTTCCGAGAATTGAAAGAAAACGTACCGCTCGTGTATCGTACATTATTTTGTGCTAAGATCGTTTATTACATACCTGAAAGAGGAATTTCTAATTAGTTGCAATGAAATCTCCATCTTGGTTTCTGTTCAATGAGGCAAATTTGCAAAACAAAAATATCTATCTTCAACATTGTTGCTTTAAAATGTTTTCTGTGTTTACTATACTCCAGCAGGCCGTGATATACGTCTGTCTTTTTTTTCCCCAGTCTATGATGAGTCTGGAATCTTGTTGATTTTTTCACGGCTCCCCTAATGTTACTTGCATCACGAATGCAGTAACTTTAGTGGAGTTGTAGAGTTTACTTAATTTTTGCAAATATTTAAAAACAATAATTAACAGTGCAATTTAGGTGAAATTGCAGTGGTAAGTTTCCAATTTATAATTATTACTATATTGAACGTCTCTAAAAATAATATTTTAAAAGCCTAAAGCAGTAAAATCAATATGTCACTTAAGCGGTAAGAAGAGGGAAATTGTTATGTGTGTTAGGCTGGGAATACTGAATGTGGAATTTTAGACTTTCCGCGGATTGGTTTTGTGCGGAAACCAAGCAAATACGCACGATCTCGCACAAAAGTTTTTTATATCACTGTAGTAGGTTTATTTAATTCATTCGAAAGTCTTTCGTTTTTTAGACAATTATTGTGAACTTTCAAATTAAGATTGACTATTTTTTAAGTGGAATTTCTTTTAGCAGGCTATGAGTCGAACACTGTGGAACAATAGTAGGCCCATATTATAAAACCAGTTTATAATTTTTATATTTTATTCCATAATTCAATGTTTAGGAAACTAATTTTGACGAATACATTAACGGTATAATATTATAAACGTGTTCCATACCAAGGTTTTTTTTATTATGACAGCATTATAAAACCATTACTGTAGTAAAGAAATAACATCAAAATTTTAATAATGGATAAGTTAGTTTGAAGTGATAATGTGTGAAGAATGAGTTGCTATGACAGCATACATTATTGCACGGTAAGTCATTTAATAATATTAATTTTATCCTCTCCTTGTGAAATAGTGTACTATTCATTACACTGTTAGCAACTGCCACAAGCAATTCACGTGAAGTAATGGTACAGTGAAATCTCCTAGAAACAGGTAACGCCATTTCGGGGACATGCTATAGCATTCAAGATTGCATAAAACTCAAAAGGAAGGGGCATATGAATGACTCTGTATATATATTTTTTTCTGCATCATTTTATGAACTTTCAACCAATTCACTTGACGGTTTCTTTTCATGTACGAGGCGCATCCAGAAAGTTACTTTCCCGATTTTCCCCCTTGAAAGTAAACGTAATTAGCTGTGTCAATTGCGCATGCGTAACAGATCTATGACGTATCAATCATATGTCAGCAGGACAGGTCCGGCCTGGTGCCAGTAGCGTGGCAGCAGTGGTCCGAAATAGAAGCTCTTATTCCTTTTCCCGCCGCCTGCGAGGTTCGATCGGTGATAAAGTTCTAAAGTTCTTTAATGCACAAAGCATTGCGCCAATTGAAATTCATCGGCAGCTCTGTCAGGTCTATGGGCCGAACATCATGAGTAAGCAGATGGTGCGTCGCTGGTGTAGGCACTTTTCCGAAGGTCGTCAAAGTGTCCATGATGAAGAGCGCAGTGGGCGACCGTCCCTCATCAATGATGATCGTGTTGAGCTGGTGTGGCAGTGCATCATGGAGAACCGTCGCTTCACGATTACGGAGCTTAGCAGCCATTTTCCGCAGATATCGTGATCCTTGTTGCATGAGATTGTCACTAAGCACCTGCTCTTCAAAAAAGTGTGTGCCAGGTGGGTGCCGAAAAACTTAACACCCGAAAACAAAATGCAACGTTTAGGAGCAGCACTGATATTTCTGCAACGGTATCACGATGACGGCGACGAGTTCCTCGACAGGATCGTCACGGGCGATGAACTTGGATTTCGCACTTCACCCCGGAAACCAAGCAGCAGTCAATGCATTGGCGGCATAGTGGATCTCTGGTCAGGACGAAATTCAAACAGACACTGTCGGTACGGAAAGTGATGTGCACGGTGTTCTGGACAGGAAGGGCATTCTGCTCATTGACTTTCTTCCAAGATGTGAAACAGCGAACGCTGACCGTTACTGTGAAAGACTGCGAGAATTGCGACGTGCCATTCAAAACAAGAGGCGTGGAATGCTTACTGCAGGTGTTGTGCTCCTCCATGACAATGCTCGTCCACATACGGCTCGGCGCACAGCAGCTGTTTTGACGGAATTTGGCTGGGAGTTGTTTCATCATCCACCCTACAGTCCTGATCTTGCTCCCAGCGATTTTCATGTTTTCTTGCACCTCAAGAAATTTCTGTCCTCCGGTGAGTGCTTTGGCAACGACGAAGAGCTGAAGACGTCTGTCACACGCTGGTTCCATTCACAGGCGGCAGAGTTCTACGACAGAGGGATACAAAAGTTGATCCCACGATACGACAAGTGTCTCAATTCTGATGGTGGCTATGTTGAAAAATAGCTGAAACATTGCTGTACCTGTTGCCAATAAATGTTTTCCTGAAAGTGTGTGTTCTTTTTTTTTTTTTAAATAGGGAAACTTACTTTCTGGATGCGCCTCGTAATAAAAAAACTCACAAAGAAAATCGCCTGAATTTTCAATTTTAATTGAGGCGGTTAGAAGCAAAGGTTTGTAAGTGATATTTCTAAAAAAAAAATGATTTAAGTGCATCCAGGGTAAACTAAAGCATTTAAAATTTCAGTGGTAAAGGGATATATCTTTTAACCACATCGAATATTAACATTTAAAATGAATTTACTAATTCTTAGCAACTTTTAATCACATTTTATGGAAAATAATGTAAATGCACTTACACGTCTTTGCTTTTGACCACTTCAATTCAATTAAAGATCCATTCATTTTAATAATATTGTTGCATATCATTCCCAAACAAATACACTAGTATATGAGTCATCCTCCAGTTTCGCAGCAATTCTTGCCCAGGCAAATATCACTACTATATTTTATATTTACTATAAAAATTAAGTTTTAAAACAATCAGTAGAATACAAAGAACAATTGGGACAACATTTTAATTGTGCTTCAAAGTATTGCATATTTAAATTATTTCCGTAAGCTAGTTGAAGTACTCGTAAATATAAATTGTCCACAACCACAAAATTGAAATAATATCGCTTTACAACGTCACAGATGTCAGGAAGATTCAGATGCTCTTGTTTGAAAATTAACTACTAAATTAGTACCAAAACCTAGTCACTTTACATGCTCATTCTATCAAACTTAAACTTAGAAAGTAATTTTTAAATGAGTCCTAGAATATTGATTGTCCTTGGTGTTACCTAATATGTATGTGGTAATATTTATACAGGCTGTTTAAAAAATACGGGGCATAATTTCAAGTATGTATTTCCCACATGTCGACAATCAAAATTGTTCATTACAACATGTGTCCGGAAATGCTTTACTTCCGAGTTATGGCCTTCACAACATTGAAATTCACCGGAACGTTTTTCTTTCCGCAGGTCTTTGCCGTCGAAGGAGACATTAAGAGGGCACTCTGACAGTTCATTCCGAGGCGAAGGTTACATTCAGTGTTGTGTAGGCGTTAGACTGTGCGACATGTATTCAAATCAAGAGCTGGCAGAGATACACTTCATGTACGGTAATGCTGCGCTGGCTCGTCGTTTGTACCAGGAGAGGTACCCACAGCGAAAATGTCCAGATCGGAAGACATTTGTACGTCTCCATTACCGTCTGTGCGAGTATGGATAATTTAACTCTCCTGGTTTGGGAAGGGGACGACCAAGATCCACAACTCCAGAAGTACAGGAGGACATTCTGGAGGCTGTGAACATGACTCCTTCTATCAGCACACGAAGGATAGCGTTGCAAGTCAATGTTCCTCATACGACTGTCTGGAGACTGTTGAAAGAGTATCAATTGTATCCTTATCATTTGCAACGTGTACAGGCCCTGTCACCAGCTGATTACTCTGCACGAGTTAGGTTCTGTCAGTGGTTCTTGCAGCAGTGTGGTGTAAATCCGAACTTTCCTGCCTTAGTATTATTTACAGATGAAGCACAGTTCACACGAGATGGCATAACAAATTTCCACAATCAGCATGTATGGGCGTATGAAAACCCACGTGCAACTGTTCCATCTCATCACCAGGTGCGGTTCTCCCTCAACATGTGGGCCGGTATCATTGGTAATCGATTAGTTGGACCCCATGTACTTGTAAACAGACTTACGGGGCAGGCGTACACAAAGTTCCTGGAAAACACCATACCTCATGTTTTAGAAGACACTCCACTGATCAATCGTCAACACATTCACTTCTTGCATGATGGCGCTCCTGCACACTTCAGTCGTACGGCTCGCCGGTATTTGGATCGAAGGTTTCCTGATCGATGCGATAGATAGGTAGAGGTGGCCCAATTGTTTGGCCTCCACGCTCACCTGATCTGAACCCTCTCGATTTCTACTTGTGGGGCCATTTAAAATCATTGGTTTATTCGTCTCCGGTGCCTGATTTGGAATCCCTTCGGAATCGTATTGTGGCATGTTCTGAGGACATACGCAATACTCCTGGAGTTTGGAATCGTGTTCGCAGATCAATGAGACATCGATGTGAGGTCTGAATTCAAGCAGGAGGTGGACATTTTGAACATCTTCTGTAATGACAACGACCTGCGGAAAGAAAAACGTTCCGGTGAATTTCAATGTTGTGAAGGCCATAACTCGGAAATGAAGCATTTCCGGACACATGTTGTAATGAACAATTTCGATTGTCTACATGTGGGAAATACATACCTGAAATTATGCCCCGTATTTTTGAAACATCCTGTATATTTGAAATTTTTCTGGACTCTACTGTGGAGTGTGCTATTATCAGAGCATATTCCTCCTATACATATAGGTGGAAAGAAGAAGAATTGCTTTACGCTGTGTAATTATACTTCAAGTTGTACATAATAAAGGTAGGTTAGGTTAATTGCATGTCCTTTAAATTACTTAATATTTTGACAGTAATAATAATACTGAAATATCAATTATTTTTAATAAATGTACGACTCACCTCAACTTAGTACAGCCATTTTTTAAATTATAAAAATATCTGAACATAAACAAATGTCCCCTGAGTTACTGTCTTTTATGTTACCATAAAATATGAACCAAAATTACTGGGTAACATCATTCATTCATTCATACATTCACAGTGTTCTACCCAAGGCCATGTCTTTCACTGCAAACCCAGCTTTTTCCAGTCTTTCCTATTTTCTGCCTTCCTCTTTGTTTCCTCATATGATCCATGTCGTCTATCATCTGATATCTTCTGCCCCGAACTCTTCTCCCGTTCACAATTCCTTCCAATGCATCCTTCAGTAGGCAGTTTCTTCTCAGCCAGTGACCCAAGCAGTTTTATAACCATAATAATTTTTATTGTTTTTATGCTCGACCATGCCGAAATGTAGTAATTATACACCTGGTAGCAGTCCTTTAATGCATGTCATTAAAGTACACCTACTCATTAAAGTACAGGTCTTCAGCCAATCACAAGTCAGCTTTGTACCGTTATATCGATTATTCTCGGATATGCAATCGACAGACAATTAGCGAAAAGTCACGGAGGCTGGAAATCCAATACTGTCGCAGAAGGTTATGTTCTGTTACTATAATAATTAGCGTTAATTGTAAATAATATTCAAATAAATTCAATTTGTCATCTCGTTTTTCAATTCTAAATCAATTTCCAGGTTATATCAGACTAATGTTCATTCTTATTGCCAAGGTCAATGACATTCGGCCTCGGAAAAAATCAATACTTTCGCGTCTGCGCACATCTCACAATTCAGGTCAGTTCGCACATAACCATAAAAAGACCTAATTTGCAATACTTTCAAGTTAGAAATATGTCGACCATAAAAAGTCGTATGAAACTTGCCTATAATGGTAATTAAGACGCTCGTATGAAAATTATGAAACTCGCTTGCGCTTGTTTCATAAACAATCATACTTGCGTCTTAATTACTACCATTATAGGCTCGTTGCGTAATGTACTATTATCACTGTATATCGTAATGTTTAATGCTCATTAATTGCTTTTTATCGTTAGTGCACATTTTAAGTGCAGAAATCTAATTTTTAGTTCCCTGAAATTTTATTTCTTAAGAGTCTAGAAGTGTATTTTAGTGTCTATTTTGGTAATTTTACAGCTTAATTCAGGAGCTTAAAAGTCGATTTTAAGGGCCTAAAATTATAGATATATTGTTAAACTTTCTAGAAGTGCAGATTATGTTCGTAGCAGATTCCTACCACAATAACTCTACATGTCTGTCTGTGAAGGAGTTTCCTGTAGCTATTACAGCCAAATGAGGCACAAACATGCAATTTAGAAAGCTGGAAGAAAGTGAGTAAGATATAATATTTACGAGTCTCTTTCTATGCATCATTTCCTTCACATTTTACGATTCATAGTTCAGCTGTCTCTGTAGCCTCCTGACCCCGTATGATTTACGCGTTTGTATTCGACATTGGATACGTAATATTCTATTTGGAGGAAGTGGTAGGCCTTTAATGACGTCGCAACTATTTCTCCCCCCCCCCTCCCACAGACCTCCTTGTCTTCAGTTTTACAACCTCCCAGTTTTACGACATTGTCGACTCGTTTTTCCCCTTTTTTTTCTCAATTGGAGCTCGTTAATTCCCTACTTACAATACATTCTCATAACAAAGAAGGCATTTGTTTCTGTGACATTGTTTACAATTTCAAGGTATAGGTACTTAAAAGCCATTTTAAGTGGTCAATTAAGTTCTGTAACAGTTCGACCGCCAATCAGAAAGCTCAGTTCCACTGTCGTCTGTTTCACTTCGTGTTGACTCGTGAAAAGTTTTGTCAAAGCTTTAAAAAAGAAACACACAAAATTGATTTAGTTATTATTAGTGTATCAAATGATTACGTATGTACAGTCGCGTTCAAATTAATTGGAACATGACAATTTTCAGAGCTTTCTTTGTTGTTGGTCTACCAGATATCCATCGACTCTTAGGACAGAAATCCACATTTTTTTTATTGTCTTTCAGACCTTGGTGACATGATTCTTGGAGTACACTAAGCAATTTATATACTTCAAATTTGAAAATCGGATTTGGGGGCCAAAGAAAAAATGTTTTTGGAAAAAAATTAAGAAAATTTTGAACCGACCTAACTCCAATAGAAATTGACCCAGGGTAAACCTTCTTTAGCAAAAATGATCTCCTACATATGGAGAATGTTACATACCAAAATTAGTTATTTATCTTGAACCATTCAAAAGATATGCCACATTATATAAGAACTTGAGAAAAAGTATGTATACATACAGGTTGTCCCATTTATCTTGTGCACCTATTATAACTTTTTTTGTTTGGATAGGTATTGGAATTTTTGGGATAAATCGCAACATAGCGAATGCCAGTAGGGGAAGTTATCCCCACCCACAAGAAATGTGCATTCAACACAACACTCGCCTATCACGTAGAGTGTCTGGTGAGCTAGTAGGGGAAAAGTGGAAGGGGTCGTGGGCGGAGCTTCTACGTTCGCTTTATTGCGATTTGCCCAATTTTTGTTTTTGAGAATTATGTTAGAACGAGGGACTAACATGAGTGTAGAGATTTGGTGCATGTAACTACATTATGGTATAAGACACACGTGACGTCATCAATTTTTCAAATAGCACTACATATTTTAATCATGTTACATTGATTCACACATTAAGACGAGTTCAAAAATGTATCACAATGTCACCTTCCCAATCAATAACAACAACAAAATGCAAAATGAATGCCATCAGAATGTGCCGTTTGTTGTGGTACCCCATTCATCTTGTGCATTAACTTACGTCTTACACAAAACGAAAGACGACTGACGTCCGTACACGTTGTGTGTTGTGTGTCTGCTGTCTTAACATGTAAACAAACCACAACAACTGTCGACGCCATAATCCACGTACAGTGGCCTGCACGTTCTCCAGATCTGCCGCCACTCGACTTCTTCCTATGAGAAACTGTAAAGGACAGTGTGTACCAGAACACAGTCATACGGTCTTTCGGGGAACGCCTTCGAATGTGCATAAATGTGAATGGTCACCATTTGGAACATCTTCCGTGACTCTCAAAGCATAACATTATCGTATTGGAAGTACATTTTTGTTTCGTTTTGTTATTGTTATTGATTAGGAAGGTGGCATTGTAATACATTTTTGAACTCGTCTTAATGTGTGTAATCAATGTAACATGATTAAAGTATGCAGTGTTATTTGAAAAATTGATGACGTCACGTGTATCTTGTACCATAATGTACGTAGTTACATGCACCAAATCTCTACACTCATGCTAGCCCTTCGTTCTAACACAACTCTCAAAAACAAAAATTCCAATACCTATCCAAATAAAAAAGTTATAATATGTGCACAAGATAAATGGGATACTCTGTATATTTGTGGGATAAAATAATTATAATCGATTGAAAATAATAATTTTAGTTTACAACATAGCCACATGTTTAAGCGTCAATTTGATACCTCAATGAAGTCTTTTATCTAATTTTAAGTCTCCTTTTTGTCCGTCGGAAGGATAATAAATGTTGGAAAATGTGAAATAGAAGAAAGCAGACATTGAAGATGGCGTAAAGTATAGAAAGTATAGTGCGCTTAAATTACAAATGCCCAAATAATGAATTAAATTATTGAGATAATGGATGCAACTTATTATTTTTTAAAACTAGAAGAAATGAGCTTCTATTTTGTATTTATATTGATGATATAATTAATAAATGGAAGATTGAAGTAACTCCAGGCATATCTATTAATAGAAACAAATACCTCAATGTATTGCTATACACAGATGATATAGCAATAATACAAAACAGTGAAGAGAATTTACAACGTTCCGTATATAAGCTCAATCAAATTGGAAAAGAACATAATTTTAAAATATCCATAAGAAAAACAAAAGTTATGGCCCATCGAGGTAAACACCCTGTGCGCTGAAAAATAATAATAGGAAATAAAATATTGGAACAAGTATCTTATTTTGATTATCTGGGATGCAATGCAAGTTATGACAGAGACATTGAAAAATAAATTCAATAAATTTCAATTAATATGTGGGACAATAAATATAACTATGCAAAATAAAACTCGAAAAGATACAAAGTTGAAGTTTTATAAGATTATGACTGTACCAGTATTAATATTTGGGAGCGAGTTTTGGATGTTACAAGAAAGAGAGAGAAGCAAGATTCAGTCAGCTGAAATGAGATTTTTACGAAGGATAAAAAGCTGTACAAAGATGGATCGGATACAAAATGAAGTTATATGAGAAGAATTAAATATATACAGCATAAATGAAAAATAGAAGTGTATAAGGATAATTGGAGAGACCATTTTGGTCGTATGAGTAATGAAAGAATCCCAGTCTTGGTAAATATTTACCAGCCTCAAGAAAGAAGAGATATAGGGCGCCCGAAGAAAAGATGGTCCTAACACTGTGAAGACTGAACAGGCAAGATGCCTAATCCCTGCAAGGTTGATGATGATGATGATGATGATGATGATGATGATGAGCTTCCGGATCAGGCAAAAATATTATTTACCAAAATGTTTAATAAATCAGACATTTCTAGAATCGATGAATATCTTTTGAGTTCTGAAATATATCAGACTTTCATTGTTGAAGGTCTGGAGTTTATTTATTTATTTAATTATTTATTTATTTATTTATTTAATTATTTAATTATTTATTTATTTATCTATCTATCTGTCTGTCTGTCTGTCTGTCTGTCTGTCTGTCTGTCTGTCTGTCTGTCTGTCTATCTGTCTATCTATCTATCTATCTATCTATCTATCTATCTATCTATCTATCTATCTATCTATCTATCTATTTATTTATCTATTTAGCAGATGTGTTAAATATTTCCTCTCATTTTCGTTCCCGAAAGTATTTTAGTTGTGTTGGAGACTTATCATCACATTACTGTGTTCGATCTAACGTCTTCAGAAATGAACACAACACTACGAAAACGCTCTAAAATTGTAACATTAGCAGAGCACACCTCCATGACAAAGGCAAATTGCTGCATAATGTGGTGTTGGCTTAATTATAGTTAATTTCATTCTCAAACGGTACCTAGACACTGAATCCATTACGCCTTCAGACTTCATTAGACTTCACCGCAAGATGACCGTTTAATTGTTAGGGAAAGAAAAATAATTCCTAGACTATTTGCAGTCGAATTAACTCACGAGTTAGTACCTACAACTCGGATAGACATTCACGTTACAACAGTGCGTAGTAGATTTCTGGAAGCTGGGTGAAAGGCAGGTAAGTCATTGAAAACCCAACTAAACAATTGCTAACCTCATGTGTGCAAAAAACGCTTAATATTGGCAAAATTACATAGAAACTGGACAGTGAATGACTGCAAGAAGGTACTTCTTTTCCAATGAATCTCATTTCGAGGTGCATGACCACCGTGTTACTTACGTCCGTAAAGAATCCCACCAACCCATCTCTATCAAGCACCGAAACATTCCCGAAAGTAATGTTCTGGGGTTGTTTTGCACATGAAGGCCTGGATCATTAATTCCTATCAAGGAAATATGAATAGTGACAAAATATTCAGGTATTCAAAACTATAGTCTTACCACAGCTGCAGAAATCATTTTCGGATGGCAATGATGTGTTTCAACAAGACCTGACATATCATACATTGAATATCATACTGTACATTTAGAAATACTACTAAGTTCTTCAATTAGAAGAATATCCAGGTAGACCTGCTCCGCTGGCCAGAAAACTCACCCGATATCAACTGAATTGAGAACTTGTGATCAGTTTTCAAAAGGAGAAAGACAAAATAGATTGTTCTACAAAACACAAAAATGATTTTTTTTCCCCCCTTATTCGAATTTGGTTTCTTGATGAAGAAATTAAGAAGGTTTATGGAGAGTTAGTAGAACCCATGCCAGATCTTTTCAATGCTGTCATTACATAGAAAGGAGGCCGCATAAATTACTGAAGTACGCTGAACTTCCACTTTTGTCTGTACTTGTAGTTTTATATACTCAGTATAGCTTTTTCGGATTAATTTGCACCCTACTGTAGCCTATAATAGTATTTGTTTTATATTATAACCCGTTGTTTAAGGACGCTTTATCAACTACTAGGTATCAAGCGTCGATGGAATTGTTATAACGAGATGGGTCCGAGGATACGTCATGGAATTACATGACTTTCACTTTTCAATTGGGGAAAACCTCGGAGAAACTCAACCAGGTAATCCACAACTTTTAATCAGTAGGCAAAAGGGCTAACGCCTGAGTTGTGTCGGTGGCTACAATATTATTATTATTATTATTATTATTATTATTATTATTATTATTATTATTATTATTATTATTACTCCCTTATTTAACGTTGTGACAACCAGTATGTTATTCAGCGTCGATGGAATTGGTGATAAGGAGATGGTATTTGACGAAATCAGGCCGAAAATTTGCCATAGATTACCTGACATTAGCCTTACAGTTGCGAAACCTCTGCAAAAGCCCTAACCAGACGATCAGTTCAAATGGGAATCGAACCCACGCTCGAGTACAATCCGTATCAACAGGAAAACGCGCCTTTCGTCGTCATAATACCAGAATCCAGAAACTTACATATCCTGTAGTATCGAGCAAGAATCGAACCTACAGTATGTCTCGTTCTATTCGAGCTTAGCGAGGAATGATTAGAACTGCTTCACGTCTGAAACACACGTTATACAAAATCAGTAAACAGTTAAATAAATAGTCGATAAACTCAGTTATTGAATAGAAATAAATATTGAATAAATAAACAAATAGGCCTACATTTATGAACTGATTAATTGTTATACAAATGAATTACAGTAGTACGTATGTCGTATATTAAAAAATGAAAAATATAACCTTCATTTTTAATAAGCAAACAAGTAACCTGCGAATATACAAAGTAAGTTAATCAATTTATTAATTAATTACTGAAAAAAACTAAAATTTGATTAATAGTTGCATAATTAATTTATATTGGAATAAATGACTGAATACACAAGTGAGTGAATAAGTGAACAATTGAGTGAATAGGTGAACAAGTGAATGATTAAGAGAAACAAATGAATAACTAAGTGAACGAATGAATGAATAAGTTAACAACTGAGTGAATTAGTGAAGAAATTAGTGAATTAGTGATCAAATTAACGAATTAGTGAAAAAATTAGAGAATAAGTGAACGAGTGAGTGAACAAGTGGACAAAAAAGGAATACGTGAAATCAATGAATGAATAAGTAAATGAACGAATGAATGACAAAGTGAAAAAATGAGTGAATTAGTGAAGAAATGAATAAATTAGTGAAGAAATGAGTGAATAAGTGAAGAAATGAGGGAATAAGTGAAGAAATGAGTGAATAAGTGAATAAATTAGTGAATGAGTGAAAAGTGAGTGAATGAGTAAATAAGTGAACGAGTGAGTGAATAAGTAAACGAGTGAGTGAATAAGTAAACGAGTGAGTGAATAAGTGAACGAGTGAATGAATAAGTGAACGAATGAATGAATAAGCGAAAGATTAAATGAGTAACTGAAAGATTAAGTGAATTAGTGAAGAAATTAGTGAAGTAATGAATAAATTAACAAATTATTGGATAAGTGAACAAGTGAGTGAATAATTGAACGGTTGAGTGAATAAGTGAATGAATGAATGGATAAATGAACGATTAAGTGAATAACTGAACGATTGAATGAATAATTAGTCGATAAATGAACGAATAAGTGGATAAGTGGATAAGTGGATAAATTAGTGAATAAGTAAAAGATTGAGTTAATAAGTGAGCGATTTAGTGAATAAGTCAACAAATGAGTTTATAAGTAAACATTCAGTGAATTAGTGAAGAAATCAGTGAACAAGTAAAATAGTGAATCAATAAGTGAACGAATAAGTGAAGAAGTAAATAACGCAATCAATACATGCACAAATGAGTGAATATTTTAAATAGTGAGTGAATACAGAGCGAGTCAATATGTGAAAAAGTGAATGAATACTTCAACGAGTGAATGAGTTATGAACGACAAGATGAATAACTAGAAGGAATTTTGTTCGCTTTAGATGCGATGTTCTGTCTTCTCTAGAATGTTGGTTCAGTGGCATGCGAATCTTATGTTACCGACTGGAATTTTCGTTTGTCCAAATAAATGTTTTCAACCATATGAAGACCTTCAGCAAGATAACAACTACCTACAAAACCGCTACTATTGATAGTGGAAATTATTGTTGTTCTTTCTTAGACGTTTGAGGTAGGCCTGCACTGTACGTTACATGGTGAATGTTTCATGCACATGACTGTACGCTGTCAATTCGGAGGAACGTGTGACGACTCGCGTCATGGACAGACCTCGCTTCGTATTCCGGGAACAGAACAAAGAATAATTAAAAATGAAAACCGCGAAATAGTTTCAGTAATCATTTCGACCGAATCAAGCTGCTCACGAGCAGCTGGCTCACAGGTAACTCAACAAATGGTCCGCAGTTCGCATGCAAATTGCACTTACAGATATCGCAGTCAACTGAGGATATCTCAACACAGGCACTAGCATCCCATTATTGATAGGTACAGTGAGAATTGTGGTAACCTTAACGACCATGTGACAAGTTCTCTTAGAATACTTGCATTTTTGTGTAAATGCTCATTATCGTGGCATGCTGGCAATAGGCTCAAGCCCAGATAATTTCTATGGGATTTATTTTAGACACAGCTGTGACGGTGCATTCTTTCCAAGAACTTGGTTTTCATCGTTCACTTTTATTGCTACCATTTTTTTAGGTGTTAAATAAAGTGAATTGTGCTCCCAAATAAGATGAACTTTCTATGTTATGGATTGCTATAGAACACATTATTTTTAATACAGAAAATAAAACCCTTATTAGGACAAGTTACCTGGTTAAGGTTTTTCCGGAGTTTTCCTTCAACCCAGTACGAGCAGATACTGGGTAACTTTCGGCGTTGGACCCTGGACTAATTTCGCTAGCATTAACACCTTCATTTCACTCAGACGTTAGATAACCATCACAGTTGGTAAAACGTCGTAAAATAAATAAACTAAACGAAGTAGTCTAGATGAAACTACGAGGGTGGATCGAAAAGTAACGCACAAAAATGTTTGTGGCAACATATTTCATAGGTAAGCAAAACGAAATAATGCACAAGAAAGCTACAGGTTTTACCTATTCTTTGACATTGGAAACAAGTGTCTCGACACATTTCTCCCATCGTGACACCATATTCAGTACAACTCGTTCATAAAACTCCGTTTTTTGAGCGTATAGCCACCTGCGAACGACTGATTTGACTTCTTCATCCGAATCGTTGGTCCGAAGAGGTGAAAGTCAGACGGTGCGAGGTCTGGACTGTACGGTGGGTGATTGCCGCCTTAATGACGCCTCTGACACTGGGTGGTGTTGCAGCGGTCACTGGTCGCCCGGAACGTTGCAGCAAGATAACACCTCACAGTAATAGGGAGGTGCAGACGGTCGTCACATACTGGTTCAGATCCCAGGCGGCAGACTTCTACGACACAGGGATACAAAAGTTGATCATGGTATGACAAATGTCTCAATTCCAGTGGGGAATATATTGAAAAATAGCTCAACAATTGCTGCATCTGTTCTAATAAATCTTTCCATGAAAGTGTTTTTTCTTCCTCTAAAGAAACTTACTCCGCGGACAAGCCTCGTATTATTATTATTATTATTATTATTATTATTATTATATTATTATTATTTTTATTAGTATTATTATTGTTATTGTTGTTATTATTATCGTTATGATGATTATCGTTATTGTTGTTATTATTATGATTATTATTGTCATAATTATTATCGTTATGATGATATCGTTATTGATATTATTATAGTTGTGATTATTATTGTTATTATTATTATTGTAATTATTATTATTATTGTTATCGTTATAATTATTATTGTTATTATTGTTATTATTGTAATTAGTATTGTTGTTATTATTATTGTTGTTATCGTTATCGTTATCGTTATGATTATTATTGTTATGATGATGATTATTATTGTATTATTTTTATTATTATTATGATTATTATTATTACCATATAAATCACTAGTTCCTCCAGTAATGGAATATGGTGCTGCATGTTGGGATACTTACAGATTAGAATATATTAAGACTGGAAAAGATTCAAAAACGGGCTCTCAAGTGTTGTCGTTATAATTCACCATTAAAATGGGACACACTCACGGACCGGAGAACGCGAATTCGATTATGCGCAATGATCAAAACATACAGAGGTGCGCCTGCCTGGAGAGAAATAAAAAATAGGTTGCAGCCGCCAAATTACTCTTCAAGGAACGACCACTCATATAAATTGAGGGAAAGAAGACAGAGGACGGACACTAGAAAGTTTTCTTTTCTCAATCGTACTATCAGGGACTGGAATGCTTTACCTGCAGACTTACTAAAGGCTTTACCAATAACCAAAAATGTATTTAAAAATAGGCTTAAGGACTTTACTAATAGACGGTAGTATATTAGGCCTATACACACTATTTAAAGGGTGTAAATGATATCTTGTTATTTGAAGTGTTCTATCAGTGAGGAAATGTGTTGTGTCAGTGAAGTGTGTAGTGTCAGTGAAGTCTATTGTGTAAGTGAAGTGTGTTTGTGTCAGTGAAGTGGCTGTGCAAAGTATTTGAACAGTGAAATGGTTAGAAGTGTTAGTGAAATCAGGATAGAATCAGTGCAGTGAGTGAGTTGACAGCGAAATAAGTGTAGTGCCGAAAGGTACTTGTGCAGGTATGAACCTGTCACACTCGTGGATCTTAGTTCGAACTTAGGGTTAAGATACAAATTAGATTTACCTGTACTTTAAATGTTATTTTAAGTGATCATGCTTCATTTAATTTAGGATGCCCCTTGTTGTTGTTATTATTATTATTTATCATTATTAATTATTGTTTTTTATTAGTTGTGTTTATTATTAATTGTCATTATAGAGTGTAATTAGTTACCACTGCCACCGGGTAGCCTATATACTCATTTGCAGTGTGAATAAATACACACCACATATTATCATTATCATAATTATTATGTACCCCAAGTGACTACATCATTGGGGATCAACATGAAGTCGAAGGAAATTTGAGCACAAAAGTAACATTTCTATTGAAAAAAGAGGGAAATTTTGTCACAAGGACTGAACCGTCACTACTGTTAAGATGCATAAGAACACTTTCTGTCAACATAGCAATAGAAAGAAACCTTTGTTAGACAGGACCGGCCTATCCCTTTTCAGACAGACATACAGAGGGTGGAGAGGCGATGGGCTTGGTCTGTCGAGGCAGTTATTTTCTCATCTGCACTCCCTCATGATAAATGGCCGTCGTTTGGCAGAGATCTTGTGTTTCCAGAACGATAAGGAAATATAACTAACGATAAATATGTTTCCAAGAAAGCTAAGGGGCAGTTGGAAATGCAGTAAAATTTACGAAATGGCTTTTATTATTTCCATTCCAGCTTTTTATGGCCTATTAGTACCCCAGTTGTAGTTCTGAGGGAAAAAATGTGGTCAGAGGGAAGTTACGCTAACTAAAGATGGAGAAATTGAAGATTAGAGAGCAATGGTTTGAAATATTTTACGGTCACTTGAAACCATAGACACGTAGGAGTATTTTACTGTTAGGAAACTGGGGAAGAGGGTTTTCTGTTTCTTGGAATTCCCTTCAAAAATCTCCTTTTTGTGAGCAGGCGTTCGAATATTTGCCAGAAGTCCATGTTTGAATTTAATCGAGAACTGAGAATATATTTTAGATCGATACATAGACATAGTCGAGGAAATGGTGGTGCTGGTGGTGTTCCTCTTTACATGTTTTGTTATTATTATTGTTACTATTCTTATTATTGTTACTGTTAGTCTGATAATTATTTTTATTATTCTTGTTATTATTATTATTGTTATTATTGTCGACATAACTTTCAGCCTAAATTATCTAATAAATAAGGACAATAAACTCAACTATACAAAATTTCTAGGACTTTTTATGGACTCCAGTTTAACGTGGGATAAGCACATCGAATACATACGCACAAAGCTATCAAGAGTTTTATATTTGTTAAAGAAATTAACGACTTGCGTTTCTCAAAATTATTTAAGATGTGCCTACTTTTCTTTCTTTCAGTCGATAATCCAATGTGCTCTAATTTTCTGGGGAAATGGAAGTGTCTTGATTTTGCAAAAGAAAGCCATTAGAATATTATGTAAATCAAACTGTCTGGAACATTGTAGACCACTTTTCAGACAATCAAGGATTTTAACAATCATAAATTTGTGTATATACGATCGAGTACTTTACACTCGACAATTACTCATTAGTGGCCAATATACATGATCATGTAATTAGAAATAGTGAACAAATTAATATTCCATATTGTAGATTACACAAGAGCAACACAAACTTTTCAATTATGGGGATGAAATTATATAATAAGCTCCCCAGTCAATATTATGAATTACCAATCAGTAGCTTCAAAACTACAATTTTACAATTGGTTATTAAATAATTCTTTTTATTCTGTTGCTGAGTTTTTCAACACAAACTTGTATGAAATTGTTTTTTTAATAAATACGTTTAATTGCAATTTTAGTTACAATTAATACATTAAGGGTGAACTGTTTTCTTTAATTTAAAAGTTTCATATTCTTTCATGTTTTCATTATATTATTTAAATTTTACTTTTTCTTTTATTAGTGTTTTGTAAAATGTATTATATGTTTTTCAATGTATTCTGACGAAGCCTGAAACTGTACGTCTAATGGTGAAAATAAATAAATAAATTGAATAGAATATTATTATTATTATTATTATTATTGTTATTTATTACTATTGTTGTTATTGTTATTATTATTTAAATGATTTTATTATTATTATTAGTAGTATTATTGTTCATTATTATTATTATTATTATTATTATTATTATTTTGAATGTTATTTATTATTATTGTTGTTATTATTATTTATTATTATTATTATTATTATTATTATTATTATTATTATTACATAACGGGAAAAATGTTCGGTGCAGAAGAAGATGCCAGATGATAGAAAACATTATGATGCATGGATCACACGCGGAAATCAAGAAAAAAAAAAAGAAAATAGTAAATATTTTGGAGAATGCTAAGTTTGCAATGTTCTTCGACAGAACACTATGCATGAATAATTAGATGAATCCTACTGTTGACTAGTTCATGTTGGTTAATACATAAATTTAAATCGTTTATTATTTTATGCTCGACCATGCCGAAATGTAGTAATTATACACCTGGTAGTAGCCCTTTAATGCACCTCATTAAAGTACAGCTATTCATTATAATTGAATTGTTCAGCCAATGAGAAATCACCATTGTACAATTATGAAACCGCAGGTATCGATTATTCTCGGATATGCAATCGAAAGACAACTAGCAAAACGTCACGCAGGCTGGAAATCCAATACTGTCGCAGAAGGTTATGTTCTGTTACTATAATAATTAGCGTTAATTGTAAATAATATTCAAATAAATTCAATTTGTCATCTCGTTTTTCAATTCTAAATCAATTTAAGGTTATATCAAGACTAATCTTCATGTTATTATCTAGATTATATTAAGGTCAATCATATTCGTGCCTGGAAAAAATCAATACTTTCGCGTCTGCGCACATCTCACAATTCAGGTCAGTTCCGCTCCTCACTTACATAACCATAACATGAATACTTCTGAATAATTTCAAGTTATAAATATGGTCGAGCGTAAAAAGTCATATGAAACTTGCCTGTAATGGTAATTAACACGCTCGTATGAAAATTATGAAACTCACTTGCGCTCGTTTCATAAACAAACATACTCGCGTCTTAATTACTACCATTATTGGCTCGTTGCATAATGTACTGATATTGTTCTTTGTTCTTAAGTCCGTAATTTAACGACGCTGCACCAACTACTAGGATACTTAGCGTCAAAGGAATTGGTGATAGCGATATTGTATTTGGCGAGATGAGGTCGAGGATTCGTCATAGATAACTTTATAATCACCTTACGATTTGGGAAAAGCTCGGAAAATATACAGCCAGATAATCAGCTCAAGCGAGATTCGAACCCACGCTCAAGTGCAGCCCCGAATCAGTACAAACGAAACGCGCTACGGCGTGAAATACGCCGGTGGTTTTTTCATTTTTAAACTGAAACTTGACAGTCTTCTTTAAATGGATCACACTTGAGAAGATTTTCATGTTATTCAACCGAAAGAAAGTTCTAGATAATATAACATAGGCTTATCATGAAGTCCTGCTGAGAGGGCAGCTTCTTACAAATCTCACATGACATGTCAGGGATCGAATCGAAGCCAATTTAATGAAGTATTCAGCTGATTGAATTATGACGACTGCAGAAGAAGTGGGGAAGTAGGAGGGAGGAGGTTAGAAGGTAGGGATTGGGTATTACTTGGTAATCAAGCTCTGAAAGTGTTCATGACAGTAATATAAATACTGCTGCATCAAACAATTGAATATGGATGGACGTGAGAATCCTGCCAATAGCTTGTGAGAGAGATCGCACCAGACACGGTGTGTCTGTCTTTAACAGAACACAAAAGGATTCATTAAGGACACGCCTTGAGCGATCTTGTGCTCAGATAAGAGGAGGACTGCGAATGTATTACGATGCGGGTAATCAACGGAAATAGTCGAATAATCATTTTAACTGACAAACTTAAAAGAGGGAATTCGTCAAAATACAGTGTGTTCAGATCTGGATATGTTGAAACTGGCATTGTACTGTCATATTATGTAATAATAATGCTAATAATAATATAATAATAATAATAATAATAGTTCTATTTTCCCGGCAGAGTTAAGGTCATCAGCCTTCTCTTCCACTCAACCAAGATCAAGGCACATGCACAAAAATACATACCGGTATACAAGGATTAACTTAAAAATAGTATAATAATAATAATAATAATAATAATAATAATCTATACTAATAATAAATCTCTAGCCAAAATTTTTCTGGTAATTTTCCATTTTCCAAAAATAATTGGTGTTAACATGTATAATTAATCATCCTGAAACCGAAAATAGCTTCTTTGAAATTTTTGTTTGTATGTGTCTGTCTGTCTGGATGTTTGTTACCTTTTCACGCAATAATGGCTGAACGGATTTCGATGAAAATTGGAATATAAATTAAGTTCGTTGTAACTTAGATTTTAGGCTATATGAAATTCAAAATACGTTATTTAAAAGGAGGGTTATAAGGGGGCCTGAATTAAATAAATAGAAATATCTCGCATATTATTGATTTTTGCGAAATGTGTTACATAACAAACGTTTCTTTGAAAATTATTTCCGATAAGTTTTATTCTTTGCAAAATTTTGATAGGACTGATATTTAATGAGATAAATGAGTTGTAAAATTAAAATATAACGCCATCTAATGAAATGAAAACAAATGACTTCGTCTATAAGGGGCCTTGGACAACAACAATCGAAAACTATTAAACATAGCCTACAGATAATGTTTCTGTGTTTGTATGAAGTAATATCGGAAGCTAAATTAACCGATTTGTATAATTATTATTTCACCATTGGAAAGTGTAGTTTCGCTAGATGGACATAATGCTATAATGTTATTACAGTAACTTCTGAGTGAATTGAGGACAGGTAAGATTAAAAGAGCTTCTTATGCACAGAAAACTTGATAGACTATTCTGTACATTCGTTTCCTGTATTTCTTAAAATAATCTTTATGTGCACATTCATTTCATCAAATACGAATGTTCCCTGGATCAAACGTCCTATTTTAATTATGTAATTACTTTTTATTTATTTCTAATAGGTGCAGCGGAGCGCACGGGTACGGCTAGTAAAATAAATAAAATAAAAAAAAAGATTGAATACGTATGAATATAATCACAAACGGAATTAAAAAATGGGCCGAGTTTTGGTAGCAGTCCTCCTCTATGTAGGCAACAAGCTTCGCAAGACCATCCACAAATAGCATATATTTATAATATTCAAGATTTTATTAGTTTGTCCTACAGAATAATATCTGTAATATTGACAATTAATATTTGAGGAAAAAAATTCGCTCCGGCGCCGGGGATTAAACCCTGGTCCTTCGTTCTACGCACCAAGCGCTCTGACCGCTGAACTACGCCGAATTCAATACACAGGCACCCGACCGAACTCTCCTCCTTCAATGTTTCCCTTTGTGGCCTGACTCCAAGTTAGGCATATACTCGTACGTTGACGTTTTATGTCCAAACTTTAATATTCTCATAGCTAGCAGTGCATATGTCTGTACAGATTACTGTGCACTTAACTGCGGAATCCCGGCCAAACAGTCACTCAGTTGAGTGCGCCCCTTATATAATGGCAGTTGACTTGGACATGAAACGTCAAAGTATACAGGGTGATTCAGACCACCCATAACAGTAATTTATTTCGGAAACTAGTGCATTAAAATTTTCGAGACAAAAATATTTATTACTAAAGCACATATGAACTTTCACTTGAGCTTGATTTCATCAATCAATCTTAACAGGAAGTAGGGTCAGTGGCGTATCACTTTAAAATTTCAAATGGGAGTAGTGGTCAAATATGATACCATTTGATAGAGCTCTTCAAAACAAACAACTTTCAAAGGAAACGTTTTTATTAATTCCTGCTCTTTCAATGAGAAAACGTACAAAAAAGCAATGGGTGATTCGGACCACCGTTGTCACTTATTTCGGAAACTAGTGCATTAAAATTTTCGAGACAAAAATATTTTTTAACTAAATCACATGTGAACTTTCACTTGAGTTTGATTTCATCAATCAATCTTAACAGGACGTAGGGTCAGTGGCGTATCACTTTAAAATTTCAAATGGGAGTCCGGTCAAATTTGGTACTATTTGATAGAACACTTTCAAAACAAACAACTTTCATAGGAAACGTTTTTATTAATTCCTACTCTTACATTGATAAAACGTACGAAAAGACAATGCCATCAATATTTAGAAATGTTACAATACGAAAAGGGGAAGGGGTAGTTTACTTGTATTCACCCCTGCCGGCCACCAGGTCTACACTCAGCCAGGTAATTGTGCGTGTGTACTATGTTAATATTAAATGTACTTATCTAGTTTACATTTTCTTTTCGTAACATTACTCAGTATTAATGACATCTTGTCGTACGTTTTCTCATTGAAAGAGTAGGAATTGTTAAAAACGTTTCCTATGAAAGTTGTTTGTTTTGAAGAGCTCTATCAAATGGTACCCTATTTGGGCAGACTCCCATTTGAAATTTTAAAGTGATACGCCACTGACCTTACTTCCTGTTAAGGCTGATTGATGAAATCAAGCTCAAGTGAAAGACCACGTGTTTTAGTTATAAATTATTTTGTCTCGAAAGTTTTAATGTACTAGTTTCCGAAATAAATGATTTAACGTTGGTCCAAATCACCCATTTTTTTGTACGTTTTCTCATTGAAAGAGTAGGAATTGTTAAAAACGTTTCCTGTGAAAGTTGTTTGTTTTGAAGAGCTCTATCAAATGGTACACTATTTGGCCCGACTCCCATTTGAAATTTTAAAGTGATACGCCACTGACCCTACTTCCTGTTAAGGCCGATTGATGAAATTAAGCTCAAGTGAAAGACCACGTGCTTTAGTTACAAATATTTTTGTCTCGAAAGTTTTAATATACTAGTTTCCGAAATAAATGACTTAACGTTGGTCCAAATCACCCATTTTTTTTGTACGTTTTCTCATTGGAAGAGTAGGAATTAATAAAAACGTTTCCTGTGAAAGTTTTTTGTTTTGAAAAGCTCTATTAAATGGTATCATATTTGACCACTATCCCATTTGAAATGTTAAAGTGATACGGCACTGACCCTACTTGCTGTTAAGACTGATTGATGAAATCAAGCTCAAGTGAAAGTTCACATGTGCTTTAGTATAAATATTTTTGTCTCGAAAATGTTAATGCACTAGTTTCCGAAACAAATTGCTGTTACGGGTGGTCTGAATCACCCTGTATGCCTAACTTGGAGTAAGGCCACAAAGGAAAACATCGAAGGAGGAGAGTTCGGTCCGGTGCTGTGGATTGAATTCGGCGTAGCTCAGTGGTCAGAGCGCTTGGTACGTAGAACCAAGGACCTGGATTCGATCCCCAGCGCCGGAGCGGATTTTTCTCCTCAAATATTAATATATTTAGACGCTTTTATTTACTTCACATGCGCAATGCGTTGTATCTGGAACTTCGTGAAACTAGGTGATCCAAATTTTGTTTCTGGGTCTGTACATGCAAAACAGTACCACATTAACCTCACTGGTGGATACCAGATTTTTTTACGAACCTACAAATTACAAATTACAGGACAAAAAAATTTACAAATCTACATATTTACAGACGTGGACAAATTATTAACAAAATTGACGATTTTTATGATAATTCTGTTTACAAAATTTGACTTTTCAATTTAAACTACAGTTGACAGTTTTGCATATTTCCATCATTACAGTAGACAGAAATATGTAAAAATGTCAACTGTAGTTAAAATTGAAGAGTCAAGTTTTGTAAAAATATATAATAAAAATCTTCAATTTAGCTAATAATTTATAAATTAGCAAAAATGTCAACTGCATTCAAGAGCCAAATTTTGTAAAAATATAAAACAAAAATCTTCAGTTTTGCTAATAATTTGGAAATATCCAAAATGTCAACTGTAGTCCAAATTGAAGAATCGAATTTTGTAAAAATGTGCAATAAAAACCTTCAGTTTTGCTAATAATTTGTAATATGCAAAAATATCAAATGTAGTCCAAATTGAAGAGTTAAATTTTGAAAAATGTACAATACAAATCTTCAATTTGGCTAATTATTTGGAAATACACAAAAATGTCAACTGTAGTCTAAATTGAAGAATCATATTTTGTAAAAATATATAATAAAAATCTTCAATTTTGCTAATAATTTGTCCACGTCTGTACAATTTGTTGTGTTCACAAAGATACTCTTGCCAATTTGTAAGTGAAGTAGAAAGTAACACCTCCAGGCCGTGATCCTACTAATTTAATTGTAACCTAGTAGTTGATACAACCTCTGTAAATAAGCGTTTTTTTTTTATTTAGTCTGGTACACCCTGTATAATTTTACACGTCACTGGCTGCTTACTTTGGAATGAAATTACCTTCATACAGAATATCTCAAAATTAACTTCAGGCCCTTTTTCTTAAATTATATAATCTAACTGACTTATGAAACAACGTGGGCATTAAAATACAATGCTCTCCTGTTCTAGTTAAAACGGATATCATGTTACGGAATTAGCATACAGCCCGGATCTCTAAGCAAGCTTCCGTCTCCAGGAACAAACGAAATGCCTCAGAGAAAAAGGAAAGAGTTGATGCTTTATAAAAGTTTTATGACAAGACAATAAAAAGTTTGTGGTATCCGTACAGCCCGCTTCTATCCTCAGGACAAGGTTGTTATCCGAAATGGTGTGAAATTCAGCAATTTAACGAAGAATTGATTAAATCCAGTCACCTTTCTTTATTTTGCTGCAATTGAGAATGTAAATTACAACAGCTTAACTTACAATACACGTAGAGGTTTTCCAATCAATATACAGTACACAGCGTATCCGGTAGAATTACTGCTGGTACCAATAAAAATTTTACAGGTCTTTAACTTACAAACGATTTATTGTAGAATAAGTTTTTCACAATATCTAAAGTTCCCAAAACTGTCAGATTGTGGTATTCTGTATTGGTTTCATTTCGAGATTATTACATTGCTCCGTCGATGTAGGAGAAAGCCAATGTTTACTACTTAGATATAACACGCGTAGCAAGTCCCCTGCAATCGACGAGCATCATGTTTAGGTGGAGCATTAAAGTCAAATAATGTTATGGACAGTAAAAATCGATCATATAGGAATGAGTACTTAAGAGTTGTTAATTCATTATAAAAAATTAATCTGATACAACGTTAATACAAATTAATTTTATATATTATTTTAATGTACCGAAGTACATATGATATTTCCATGCAGATATTCTGCGTCATCAAACGATGAAAGAGTAATGGAACAGAGAAAAATTCTCTCCGGCACCGGGATTTGAACCCGAGTTTTCAGCTCTACGTGCTGATGCTTTATCTCCTAAGCCACACCGGATATCCATCCCGGTGTCGGACAGAATCGTCTCAGTTTAAGTGCCAACTCTTGGGTTCCGTCTAGTGGCCGCCCTCTGCACTACGTCATAGATGTCTATGAACGTAGGACTGAAGTCCACACATGTGCTGAGGTGCACTCGTTATGAGTGACTAGTTGGCCGGGATCCGACGGAATAAGCGCCGTCTTAAATCACGATCCCGGCCAACTAGTCACTCATAACGAGTGCACCTCAGCACATATGTGGGCTTCAGTCCTACGTTCATAGACATCTATGACGTAGTGCAGAGGGCGGCCACTAGAGGGAACCCAAGAGTTGGAACTTTAACTGAGACGATTCTGTCCGACACCGGGATGGGTATCCGGTGTGGCTTAGTCGATAAAGCATCAGCACGTAGAGGTGAAAACCTGGGTTCAAACCCCGGTGCCGGAGAGAATTTTTCTCTGTTCCATTACTCTTTTATCGTACAAATTAATTTTATTTCCTAGAATATATCTGTCTATAAAATACAATAGTGAGTGAGTGAGTGAGTGAGTGAGTGAGTGAGTGAGTGAGTGAGTGAGTGAGTGAGTGAGTGAGTGAGTGAGTGAGTGAGTGAACATATACCGGTACATAATAAAAATTAATAAGTAAATAAAACTACATAAATAAACAAAGAAACAGATATTATATGACTCTCTCCAACTATATACTTAATATCTGTGTCGTTTGGAAGGGGTTGAATAGGCCTAATATTTATTTTGCTTTGTCACAAATACACAGACGTTGATGTGTTTGTGACATAATGCTTTACCGGTATGCGAGGGTTTGGATTCTCGTCACTCATGTGGGTTCACAGTGTTATAAACAAGGAATAAGATTTTATCAGAGAAGACAATATGACTGAGAAATTCATCGCAGCATATTTTGAACAAATGGAATCCGTTTACGTTGAACTTTCTGTAATATATTGCAACGCCTATTTAGTAGAATCCGTTTGTGTCTAAATAAAGTGATTTATTTATTTATTTATTTATTTATTTATTTATTTATTTATATATTTATTTATTTATTTATTTATTTATTGTGCTATATAACAGCCAAGGGCCAATTACAGTTGTACAAATGTACACAATAATAATAATAATAATAATAATAACAATAATAATAATAATAATAATATATGAATATATATATATATATATATATATATATATATATATATAGTGGAATATATGTATATTGGTATTACGTGTTAAATGAACACGATTTACATAATAAAGTCATAAACAGAGATTTGAATGAAGAATACACAAAAATGAACGCTGAGGTAAACATATGAGCATTAAATTAGAAAAAAAATACTATTTACATAATAACATTAAAAAGACGATTGAATTAAGTGTACACAATAAAAATAAGAAACAAAAATAAAAAATTAAATATAAATTGCATTAAATATTTGCAACGCATTATGTCTCGCAACTCATCATAACATATTCTTTAGCCGGCAGAGAATTCCAGTGACGAAAAGTAGCAACAATGAAAGATGAGGAATACAGAGATGATGTGTGAAATGGAATTTCTAGCTTGTTATCGTGTTTTTTTTCGAGTATTTAAGTTATGTTAGCGAGAAATATTGTGGAATCGAACAAATAAGTAATAGGGGAAGAGCTATTTTAATATTCTGAACAGTGTTTTATAAAGTGTAATGTATGTATATTAAGCATGAAAAGTTTCCTTCATTTAGCTTTTATAGCAGCTGAGATATAAAAAAAAAATGAATTTCACTGAATTTTTACAGGCCTATAGCGTAAGGCCTACCCCCTTAAAAGGAGAGGGTAAATGAGAGAGATAGAAGGAATGTGAGAGAAAAGAAACATGGGGGGAATAAGATAATATAGCTGAAAGAAAGAAAATGAAAGGACAGAAGCTACTAACACAGTCTAGTATATACAGTCACGAAGCTCAATATGTAATAACTATGCATCCATAGATAGTTGCTAACCACTAGGATCGCTACTGTCGCCTCATCACAGATAATGTGAAATAGTACCTGCACAGTCTAGTGTTCCTAGCAACCTCAGCAACTCAAGCTTCGTGAATGTATATGCTAGATTGTGCTACTAATAACAAAAAAGACAGAAGAAGGAAGATAACAATGTAGAGGAGGAGAGAAGGGGAAGAATGAATATGATTAGAAATGTCCATGTTTGTGTTGAGAGTAATAGTGCATCAATGATGCTTTGACTTGTAAGATGGTGACTATTACTTTACAAGTGCGGCTGTGCCGCTTCTTAAAGTGAACTCGTAACTAATTTGTACCAGACTAATTAGTGCATTCCACAGTCTTCACTGCGGAAAACAGTTCTAACTGCCATCTATTGGAATTCGTCCAAAGTTCTTAAAAAACGTTAGTAAAAACAGTATCTCGGCCGCAGTTCAATATGACACAGATAGCCCTGCTCTGCGGAGTAATGCACTCTGCTAGAAAGAAATATTTTATTATTTCTCGAGGAATGCTGGCGGTGATTTACCTCGTGTATTTTTATAACGCATTCATCGTGCATGCCAAGCATTGCTAATCATATCAAATCACGCCATAAATAACAGAGACATGCCACATGTTCCGCCTTCTTGCCCGTCGTTTAAGCTCCACAAGTGAATATGTTCCATTCATTACAGAAAAATGTTATAATTAGGACTAGGATTCTTACGTAAATAAATATTTAATTTTCACTTTAATAGAAACTGGTAATTGTGCTTTAAGTTTCGGACAAATTCACCTGAGCATGTATTTTAAAATTGATATCACATAAAAACACATAAAAATTAAGTTTTCATCAAATAATTTTCGACAAAAGCTTCAGATTAATCATTGCCCGAGTGTCCGTACAGTAGCTTAAGGCTCATTCACAATGAAAATTAAACATAACGCAAGCGTTAACTTAACAATATAAACGTTACGGTAAAATCAAGAAGTCATACCATCATTCACGATGGGAACATAAACATAACAGCAAACATACTTGGTAACCATGGAAACATAACAACTTCGCCATTTCCTCATATTCTGTCGTATACTTCAGCGCTCCACGATTGTGTTCTGTTTGCAAATCACGTAAACATAAGCATGAAAGTTTGGAGTTTGCAAACTTTCATGTTAACGTCTTACGGTAATGTTTATGTCAATGCTTATGTGAATCATTGTGAATGATCCCATTTGGTAACCTGGGCGCAAACGTCAGTGTTTATGTTACGGTTATGTTTAATTTTCATTGTGAATGGGCCTTTAGACGTGAGAGCTGGCAACTGTTTCTCGGACTTGGCAATCTGTGGATCTGTGGAACTGCAGTCTGCATTCTCACCACAAGCGATAAGAGCTGTCGCCACTAAAAATTGTACTGTAACTAACACACATAAACATCGATGTGTCATTTAGGAGTGTCTTGTAAGTTATCATAATGCTGATTCAGGAAGCAATTATAATTTCATAAACGTCAGCTGCCTCTGTTTTCGTTTCCAATCATAAACATGTCTCTAGTCAGTGCATGTTGTTTCTCAATGGCGAGAGCGCTCTTTTTCCAAGTACAAGGCAGTGTTCCGCGATAATAATCGTCCGGGCTTGTCTGTCCGAAACATGGATACGCAGCGAACCTTAGTATAGTCACCCGGTGTGGGTTTGGGAATGCGCCTAGATTAATCCGTGCAGTTCTTCTGCGTTGTGCAAGTTTCTCAATTCCCCTGTAACTTCATCCCTCTGAGCTCCAAATATTTTCCTAAACACCTTATTCTCAAACACTCTTAACCTCTGTTCCTTTCTCAAAGTGAGAGTCCAAGATTCACAGCCATGCAGAACAACCGGTAATATATAACTGTGTTATAAATTCTAACATTCAGTTCTTTTAGGAAGCAGGCTAGATGGCAAAAGCTTCTCAACCGAATAAAAGCAGGCATTTTCTATATTTATTCTGCGTTTAATTTCCTCTCGAGTGTCACATATAGTGTCAGTGTTACTGTTGCTCCAAGGTATTTGAATTTTTCCACCTTTTAATTTCATACTATGTTCTGGTCAAAAGACACATCATCATTATTATTATTATTATTATTATTATTATTATTATTATTATTATTGTTATTATTATTGTTATCATTATTAGTTCATCTTTATCATTATCATAATTGTTATCATTGTTATCATTATTATTATTATTATCATCATTATTATTAGTTCACCTTCATCATTATCATAATTGTTATCATTATTATAATCACCATTATTATTATTATCACCATTATTGTTATTATTATTATTATTGTCATCATCATTATTAGTTCATCTTCATTATTGTCATGTTATCATTCTTATCACCTTTATGATAATCATTATTATTGTTATTATTATTATTATTATTATTATTATTATTATTATTGTCATCATCATTATTAGTTCATCTTCATCATTATCATAATTTTTATCATTATTATTATCATTATTAGTTTATCTTCATCATTATCATTATTATTATTATCATAATTATTAGTTCATCTTCATCATTATCATAATCGTTATCATTATTATCATCATTATTATTATCATCACCGGTTGCGAATGCCAGCTATAACTGCTGGGGGGATCATCGTGCTAACCATACGATACCTCCATTCTGGTTGGATGATCGTCCACCTCTGCTTCGGCATGTGGGCGTGAGGCCAGCAGCCGGCTGGTCGGTCTAGGCCCTTCACGGGCTGTAGCACCACGGATTATTATTATTATTATTATTATTATTATTATTATTATTATCGTCATCATTATTATTGCCATCATTATTAGTTAATCTTCATTATCATAATTGTTATCATTATTATCATCATCCTCATCATCATCGAGCGCCATGCGCAGAAAAGTCATTAACTGAGCCTCCTCCATATCTGACGATTGCTATAGGCTAAGGTGTTCTGCTTGCAATTCGCTACAGCCTGTGTGATATACGGAATTCCGCTGTCACGAAGAATCGGTTCTGGTGAATTTTCGGGTGTAATCTCTTACACAGAAATGTTGCACAGTAATCTTCCGTGACTCACACCAACAGGAACAGGATCTGTGACATCTTATGCCACAGTTGCCATTCGCTTCACTTCCGACTGCTGTTAGAACGTTTTGAAGGACGTGAAGAAGACAGATGTTTCCATGGAACTGATTGACCTTTCAATCCAGGTCCAAAGCCGTAAATCCGAGTCAAATAAATGGTAGCAATGCGTCTCACATATGATTCTTCTTACTGTTGGTATGGTGAGAGCATGGAAGTTCCTGTATATTATGATTTATGTTTATTTATAGTGAGGTTCACGTAAGAGCAGTTCCTAAAAGGCTAATTTGACCGTCTCTTCAGTGTTGCCAACAAATATCAGATTTCACCAAAGAGGGTAAAGTCACAATGCCATGTAGTCTACTGAAATAATAATAATAATAATAATAATAATAATAATAATAATAATAATAATAATAATAATAATAATAATAATCCTGAGGGAAAGAGACCTTTGGGGAGGCCGAGACGTAGATGGGAATATAATATTAAAATGGATCTGAGGGAGGTAGGATATGATGATAGAGACTGGATTAATCTTGCTCAGGATAGGGACCAATGGCGGGCTTATGCAAGGGCGGCAATGAACCTCCGGGTTCCTTAAAAGCCAGTAAGTAAAAATAATAATAAAACAATGTCTTGCTTATTTACTTGTTTACCACATCTCATCTTTAGTACGTTGGAAGGTGTTTTCTAAATGATTCAGTAATTTGTGAAAGAGTATATTATCCTCCTGGACCTCTCGGACATTATGTTGGTAATTAGTAGATTAATATGATCTAATATTAAAAAGTATTTTGCCTGACAACATGAAATTCATTGCTTTGACTAAACAGTTCACGATTCACGAGACCTAACCTAAAATGTGGCAATTGATAAGCACAGGAACGCCATTTCGTAGTGCTTTAGCAATAACATGTTTAGCAAGACTTCTGGCTTCTGTTACATTCAAACAATTATGAAATACGATAATTTGGTCCAGGGAGCATCCGTTTTTGGTGCAAAGATAATTCGTTTGGCGTGTTTCTTAACATTTAATTTTTGTCTGATCACGTGAAATGATTAGTACGAATTTCGAAAACAGAATACCACTTTGAAATGCATACGCTACTTAAAAATTTTAAGAGTGAATTTTAAGTAAAAATACATACTCCTAAATCGCTACCGTGCTATTTCCTCTCTTGAACTTTTTAATAAAAATCTTTCCATTAGCCACATGCATGTTTAATACCATGTATATCTTATTTAATTACACTTACCTGAATACAGTGTTGAATTGATTATTCAATTGTTGAATTCGATCCGTGACTAATAAACATAGTTCCGATATGAGATCCAAGTATGTGCAGCAAACTTGACGCAACTTTTTCCTGCAACCAAAAGGGACTTACTGTACTGTATTAAAACTACTTCGTAATGGCCCGGGACTGATGCTCTGAAATTTATTATATAAAATTGTGAGTGTGACAGGTTCTTTTTAAATAATTCTATTTCTGTGGTTATTTCTACTACTTTATTTCTCAGTTGTCGCTATATTGTCTTCCTTCTTGCTTAAAAAAGTGTTAAATAAAGAAGCATTGTCTGTAACGGTGATTTCTGCAAGATTTCGCATCTTCCCAGTAGTTTCTAACAAAAAAGTTAAGTAAAATTGGCAATATTAATTGGCAGGATTGCTGGGTGGTTAATCAGTGTTCAGTTGGTCCTTTTCAAACGTCAACAAGAACGATAGATATCGAATGAAGACAATTGCTCACATTTGTTTAAAATTCCGCAGCGGAGATAAAAACTAACATTTTTGCGGTTTTCCTTGTCCGTTACTTCTCTTCTTTTTTTTTTTTCAGGCCAACACTATTCTGGCCATTTCATCATTTTTAAACAAAGAAACGCTGCCTTTCCCTCCATCTGGCGACAAAAATTCCAAACACAGTTGAAAAAAATTCCCCTAACAATTTAAGTGAGTGATATCCAACCCACAGCCCTCTGAAGTTATTCTGTGACCCTTTCGAATATGTACAAGTAATATAGTGCTTAATAAAACTAAAGGCCTCCGTACGATTCATTTACAAATGTGAGGGACAAAGAAGAAACATTTCAATGCTTTCTGAAGTTTGGCTATGGAGGGAGATTGTCTAATATAGGTAGCTCAGCGCTAAAACCCGAGCATATCAATATCGGGCTCGATCCCTGATTAATACATGTGGTGCAGAATATCGTTTGATGATGATCTTCTCAAGACTTTTCTATTTTCCTCAACATTGATATAAATTTCATTCAACCTACAATTTACCTAATCTTCTGTACTTTTCATAACGTCGGAAAAATATGGTTTTAGGGTAAAATGTACGAACTTCATAGATGCCAAGTAGAAACGACCAGTTTTTTTATGCATAAATAATAATAAAGTAGTATCAAAACAGTAGATTTTTTGCCTACACATAAATATCTAACAATCTAATAGGAAATCTAAGTGGGACAAAACCACTAAATCAAAATTCAGTGGCGATAACATGAGATTTATAACAAAAGAAATGCCAGTCAAAATATACACAAACTCAATGAACAATGATGTTTTCTTCAGGTTTTCTTAAGAAAAATTTTACCTTCTGTCAGTTGGTATTATTTTGTGCGATTAAAACCTATGAAATTGCAAAAAAAAAAAAAAAAAAAAAGGAGAAATTAAGTAGACAGTAAAATTGATAATAGAAATCCCGTTTAAAACATTGATTTACATACATTAGAGACGGTAACATTAAAATACTTTAGTAGATTCGAAAGAATGAGCAATATTAATCATTTAATTTGTTTTGGTTTCTCAAATTCATTACCGCAAGGATTCAGTACTCTAAAGGGAAATTTGGTCTTAATTTGTTTTGGTTTCTCAAATTCATTACCGCTAAGGGTTCAGTGACTCTAAAGGAAAATTTGGTCTTAATTTGTTTTAGTTTCTCAAATTCATTACCGCTAGGAGTTCACTGATTCTAAAGGGAAATTTGGTCATTGTCTTGGGAATTTTGGAATCTTGGTGGAATGAGTAGCTTCTGTTTTTGCAAGTGTTCCCTCGAAAACATCTCTGTTGTCTCGTTATAATGTGTGGAAAGTCCGGTTCATTGGTAGTGATAGAAATAGAAGGCAATCATCGAGCAAAATATTAAAAAATATTAATATTTTTATGAAATATGACAATTTTGCCAACGTTTTATAAAGTGTTATATTTTTTTGCGTTAATTTCATTCTGTATATCGTGAATCGTGAGAATTATTGTCCCCATACTTCTAGCAGAAATAGTAAAGTTCAGAGTATGAATAGGCCTAAATCATAAAAATGAGGGGTCCAGTTTAAAATCTGTTTTATTATTATTATTATTATTATTATTATTATTATTATTATTATTATTATTATTATTATTATTATTATTATGTAAAGGCACTAACATGAAACTCGTGCAATTTGCGAAGACTTAAAAGCGCTTGCCGGTCAGAATGACTGTTACGGTTTCTTTAGTGTTAAAAATATTACTGTTTTATAAAAAAATGTATGACAGTTAACCACATTATGTCTTTCGATAAAATATACTGTTGTAAATTTAATTTTATAGATGCTTTATGGAAACTGTGCTGCAAACCCTGCTTAATGTAGCCTACAATTAAAACATCATTATCTGCTAAAACCATATTTTTTCGACGTTATGAAAAGTACAGAAGATTAGGGTGAATTGCTGGATCATGGCTGAATGAAATTTATATTAATATTGAGGAAAACGGGAGTGTCTCGAGAAGATCATCAAACGATATTCTGCACCATATGTATTAATCCAGTGGGGTCAGGGATCGAGCCCGATATTGATATGCACGCGTTTTAGCGCTGAGATACCTGTATTAGACAATCTCCTTTCATAGCCAAACTTCAGAAAGCATTGAAATGTTTTTTTTTGTCCCCCCCCCCACATTTGTCAAAGAATAGTATAGACGCCTTTAGCTTATTAAGCACTATATTCCATATTCGAAAGAGTCACAGATATAACTTCAGAAGGCTGTGGGTTGGATATCACTCATCTATGTTTCTTGGGTTCTAATAGAAAAGAATATAATATGCTTGCAAACTTATACTTACTTACTGGCTTTTAAGGAACCCTGAGGTTCATTGCCGCCCTCACATAAGCCCGCCATTGGTCCCTATCCTGAGCAAGATTAATCCAGTCTCTACCATCATATCCCACCTCCCTCAAATCCATTTTAATATTATCTTCCCACCTGCGTCTCGGCCTCCCCAAAGGTCTTTTTCCCGCCGGCCTCCCAACTAACACTCTATATGCATTTCTGGATTCGCCCTTAACGTGCTACATGCCCTGCCCATCTCAAACGTCTGGATTTAATGTTCCTAATTATGTCAGGTGAAGAATACAATGCGTGCAGCTATGCGTTGTGTAACTTTCTCCATTCTCCTGTAACTTCATCCCTCTTAGCCCCAAATATTTTCCTAAGAACCTTATTTTCAAACACCCTTAATCTCTGTTCCTCTCTCAAAGTGAGAGTCCAAGTTTCACAACCATGCAGAACAACCGGTAATGTAACTGTTTTATAAATTCTAACTTTCAGATTTTTGACAGCAAACTAGATGACAAAAGTTTTTCAACCGAATAATAACAGCATTTCCCATATTTATTCTGCGTTTAATTTCCTCCTGAGTGTCATTTCTATTTGTTACTGTTGCTCCAAGATATTTGAATTTTTCCACTTCTTCGAAGGATAAATCTCCAATTTTTATAGTTCCATTTCGTACAATATTCTGGTCACGAGACAAAATACATAAAATCGCTAACATAAATCCCGTGCAATTTGCGAAGCCTTGAAAACGCTTACCGGTCAGAATGACCGATACGGTTTCTTTAGTGTTAAAAATATTACTGTTTCATAAACAAAAGTATGACAATTAACCACATTATGTATTTCAATAAAATATAATGTTGTAAATTTAATTTTATAGATGCTTCATGGAAACTCTGCTGCAAACCCTGCTTAATGTACAATTAACACATCATTATCTGCTTAACTAATGAAACTGAAAGCATCTATGTTTCTTGGGTTCTAATAGAAAAGAATATATCGTCATTGTTCCTGCAATAACTCCTATGTGACATATTTATCTATTTTCAGATGTTTGCTCTATTAAATAACTTAAATAGTGACACAGCAAATAATAGAATCTCCTATATGTAATTATATTTCTTTGTTTCGAAAATATAAGAATTCACAGTCTCTTATGTACTGCTGCCATATAGGAGGAATAAATGTGTTTTTTTCCTCCTACTGAAAAATTTTATATTTACCACATAGGAGTTATTGCAGGAACAACGACGATATGCTTGCAAACTTATATTAAAAAGAATTGCATTACTCATGGTTACTAAGATACATGATTTCCTCTGTATCTGAAAATGATGAATTTAGCAGGTTTTGAACGGGACGCCCTCAAATATACATACATCTAACTGACCACTGATTGGATGACCTTGTCTCCAGCAACAAGTGTACCAAACAAGAACGACCGGGAAAGGTTGTCTATAACAATGTAGAGTAATAAAACTGTAGACATCTAATAGAAATGTCGAAAGAAGTAGAATAATATAGATAGAATTGTTCTCTGGACTTCGTCATCTATTCGCGCAGGGGGTAAACCTTGCGACAGGGGGTCCCTGAGCACATCCCTCCAGGTGGAATGTTAAGAGAACACAGCACAAAAAGAAAGAAAACCCGTCCATCCATCCACACGAAGTCAGAGCTCCCTCTCTGTGTTAAGAGAGACAGAATCTTCCCTTTCACAATCCATAACATTTCCTTCTATCAAGTCCTCACACTTCCCCCACTACAACCAACTGTGGGAGGGGGGAGGGGGCCGAGGGGTACCATCCGAAGACCACCCACGATGGCGGAAATCCTAGGGTTTGTGGGCGCGAAGTTAAAAAAGAGTTCCCCCTCCTCGCCTAGCTGTCATTCCATCCGTCCATACGACCACCCAAGGAGCCGCGCGGCGGACCACACAGGTCGAGGCTGTCCCTCTCCTGCCACAAGGGCCTAACCGACATCTCCTTACAAATTGAACAGTAGCCTGTCTCGGCCAGCCCGCGGATCTGGGATCGTCCCCCGGCGCGCTTTAATTACGTCCCGCAGAATCAGTTCCGCCGTTTCGAACAGTAACGGCCATAAATCATAAAGACTGTTTGAAATATCTTATTTAACTCGGAATGGCTTACTAAGGTTCGATTCTCGACTCAATTTCCAGGATTCGTAGTGTAGTACGTGTGTGGTATCGAACTTCAGTTTCTCTTCATTATCCTTTTAATTCGTTGGCCGAGCGAAGTGGCTTACGCGGTAAAGTTTCAGACTCGCATTCGAGAAGTCTCTGGTTCAAACTTCGTATTATCCTATCATCTCCCCGCGATTGGCTTGCCACCTGTCTGACAGAGTAGCGTAGTCGGCAAAGCTGTTCACATATTAGCCAGAACCTCAATAGAATATAATCAGCGCCGTGTATTTATGGAGATAGCGAAAATCACGACATAATAAATATACAATAGTTTTTTTACTAATCTTTACGAATTAAATGATTCTGATGAATAATATGTAGATTAAACAATCGCGACAAATACAGTTCTAATAGCGAAATATGAACACATTCGCGAATTATTATTATTATTATTATTATTATTATTATTATTATTATTATTATCATCATCATCATCATCATCATTATTATTGCGTCGTTTTATAGCGAATACCACATTCTGAGTTTTTTCTTTTTTTTTCCCACTTGAATTTGTTATATATCCAAGTAGGCTACATTACATGGTATTCCAGGTGTTCTGATTACATTAGTGAACTTAAAAGACGGAGAATTCAACATTTCACTAATCATTTGGAAGTGTTAATTTGAGGGCTGCAAGTTTTTTTTCGTTCTTAATTAATGTGTGTTAAATACAGTCTTAATCCAACAAATATTGTCTATTAACCACACCGCGCCTTTAACAGAATCCAACGAACCTTTAATGATAATTGAAGAGTCGGCTGGAACAACGTTGTAAGTTACAAAATTTTCATTCGGCGTGTTTCCGCGTAATAATGTTGTATGTCATGTTACCTTGCTATACTCTTTGGCTTGCAACTGTCCATCAATGCAGTACGTGAAATTTGTCCACTCAAAAGTTTGCTACCCTATAAGAACAACGTTGTTCGTGTACAAATTTTTGCAGTTTCTGTCAATTTTACTAAATGTAACTTATAACGTTGTTCCAACCGACGCTTCAGTTATTTTGAAAGTAATATTCATACTGAGTTAATACGCCAATTTCAAAATAATTTCATTTTCCAAAATTTCAATTAATCTCCGCCAAGAGTACAAATCAATCTCCAACAATCTCCGCCGACAACAGTATTAAAAAACACAAATGATAAAATTAATCTCCATAAATACCTGTCCCTGAATATAATATAAAGTTTTATTTTCTCTGGCATAGTTAAGACTATAAGACCTTCTCTTTCACTCAACCAGCTTTAATCACGTATAGAAATGCAGATTAAAAAAAAAAAGAAAAGAAATAAAAGAACCGTAGTTTTAAAAAAAATGCAAATTTGAGATATTAAGCATATGATGAACGTATTGTAGCGGCCATCTACTGAATCAGTTGTTAGTGGAATAAACACCATTAGTCCTATGTTACAGGAGTGGAAATTTTCAGTGGTTTTCATAAATCAACCATAGTCCCGCTTGGGCCGATTATACCTGGTTGAGTTTTTTCAGAGGTTTTCCCCAACCGTAAGGTGAATGTCACGTAATCTATGGCAAATCCTCGGCCACATCTCGCCAAATACCATCTCGCTATCACCAATCTCATCGACGCTAAATAACCTCGTAGTTGATATAGCGTCGTTAAATAACCACCTAAAAACTATCCATACAATTTTAACTGCTTCTTATGTACGCGGCAAAAGCCAGCTCGGAGAAAAATACTTTAGCAGTGAATTGTTGTATTAGTCAGGGAGTCATCTTTAGTTGCAGAAGTAACCCCATGGAAGAAACGTAGGCATTGAAAGGAGAAGAAACAGGATATAATAAAGAAAAGAAGATTAAAGAAGAGGCACACTTCAGCCACAACAGAGTATATTTTCTTAAAACAGTCATAGTCCACAATTAACTGCATTTACACGTGTATTTCTGTGAGGCAATTTAAGTTATAAGTGTACTTCAGTTTTCCCAAGTTTCTATAACACCTTAATAAATAACATGATGAATTTCATACTTGAAGCGTCAACAACAACTTGCCAGATAGTTTTTTGCTTGTCCTGAAAATTTATGTTTTTGGACTATGGTTGTTTTTCCAAAAAAGAATCTCTTCAAATGTAAATTGACAATAACGATGCTGAAAAAGATAAAGATATGTGGGGAGTGAATGCATCGGAGGATCACTAATTGTTATTACTTTAAACAATATTATAAAAATAAAATATACAACATAGTGTCCACTAATGCCGTCTCGTTCTTTAGTCGTACAGTCAACGAAACTGCGTCTTGTATCCCTTACCTTTACCGTGCACGTGCGGCTTGACTCGCCTGTATTGTGTATTTCGGTTTTCAGTGATGTTCATGATATATTAGTAGCTACTGTTCTCCAACCAGGAGATAAACCGTGAAAGGAATGTGCTTACTATTGCGTCATCTATTGGAGCGAAGTGGATAGATAATATTATCGTTATAACGTCAGTTTAAAAATAATGCGCTCTCCTGGATATGTTATTTCCTGTATGGAGGGATTAAAAGACCTGGAAACTAACCGTTAACTAATTTTGTAACTAGGGTAGTATAAAAATGTGTACATCAGTGTTATTGTTTGTGCTGTGAGAGCTAGCCAATAGAGATACGAGTACCCACGTGTGTGACCTTATGACATCTTATGACATCAACATTCATTCACAGCATCACCCCGCTCCGTCTCATTCCCTGGAGACTTTCTCGTGGTTGGAGTACAGTACACACTTAGAACTTGTTTGCGATGTACGCCATTATTTTAGAGGTGCAGCGGCACGCCACTGCTCATAGGAATGGCTATCTGTGTGTCTGTTATATACATACTCACTAGCATAGCAGTGGCAGGGGAATGAAATATATACTGATTGTGAACACAGCTTCAAAACTTGACTGTTTTAATTTAATTTAGTGTAAATGTAACACATATTATTCATAAATTAATGTCCTGTCACAGTTCCGAACTGTTACAGCTCCGGAAAAATCACTGTGATATGTAATAGTGATTTTGCCACAGAGTGATTTTTGTGTTCGGATGATTTTTGGCGATTGTGCGGCTCTGTTTCTTGTCTGTAGATTTCCAAGTCGGCTAGAACTCATTATCACCGTCATCTACAGCTTGTTTCAGGGATTTTGGCCCCTGCAAAAAGTAAGTAGATAGACTATTGGCGGGCTGGGTCACACAGGTCAGGCCGCTCAGTCATAACACCTAACACTTCCTTCTTATCACGTTGCGATACATTCCGCCTTAAAAACACAACATTCTTCCACACGTCCCGTTACTAATCACTACGTCTGTTGACTAAAAAATGTCCGATGACTTATATTTTCTTGACATGAGTGTCCCTCAACTAGAAGGATAGATATTATTTTCATTCCCAGTGTTGCCAGGTTGAGGGATTTATCCCTCGGCGTAGGGATTTTTTGGTCGAAACGGGATTGAGGGATTTTTTGACAGAATGACACAAAATGTAGGGATTTTCACACCTTTCCATTTTTTTCATTTTTTAAATATTTTTCAAAATATTTTTATTTTTCAGATATAAAATGAGTTTCTTAATTTTTATTAAAATCACATAAAAGTGATTTAACACTGAAAACTCTATTAAATGCTTAATATATGGTTTATCAACAATGGGTTGTTGTAACATATAATTTTAATTCAAAGAGTTGAGTGATTCAGATAGAAACGACCAATGAGATTTATGTTTTTCTTTTTTAATTTTACTGCTTGTTGGCTGCCATTTACCATTGTCGTTTACGTCTTCCCTCTTTATATTCAAATCGATTCAGTACTTCAGTAGAGAGTAGATTGTTGCGAACATGAGTACTTCAGGAATATACTGCAGTTTCAGTTTTTACGTTAACAGCCGGGGAAAATCTACGTAGGCCTATTGTATATTATGACCATAGTTTTAAGTTGATATTTTTTAAATGTCTGTTTATTTTCTTAATTTTAAATTACTGATATTTTTAAGCGTGTATTTATTTTATTGGTACAAAGAGTGATCCTCAAGAAGGACCTTCCAAGCCGAAAAAAAAAAAGTGAAATCAGGAAAGAGTTCCTACCTAAAAGTGAGAAATCTTGGCGGAAACAATCATTCGTTGAATCGTGGTTGGATGAACCTCACTTTAAAGGTTGGTTGGCTAAATCTAATGATCCCTATAAAGTAAAATGTTTGTGCTGCAAAAAGGAACTACAGGCCGGTAAGAGTGAATTACAAAGACACAGCTCCACGCCCATTGTCTTGTTCTAATTCATTATTTTAATTCGATTTTAAAATGTGTATTTTGGAGTTTAGACTATACCACCCCAAGAGGGATTTTTTCTAAATATGAGGGATTTTTCAACTCATCTGAGGGATTTTCTTTCGTAAAAATCTGGCAACACTGTTCATTCTTCCTCTTCCCTCTTCCCCTCCTATGCACATTTGTGACTAAATTTCTTTCTTGTGACGCAACACACAGCTCGCTCACTAGCCAAACAACCAAGGACAGGGGCTAATAACGTTGAATCGAGCTCTAAGTTGCGTATCGTATAAATAGGATAAGAAGTTAGTAGGCCTACTAGACCTACGTGTGAAAACTGGATAGTAGAATGTAATGTGAAGTGGGATAAACTTGACGTAAAAAAATTAACCATGTTATCAGACATATTTGTGAATTAAAATAATGAAAAGTACCTAAGAAATATTTAAAAAATAGTGAACTTTAAAAATACGTTCAGTGCATCAGATATCATGTTTTAAATGCTTTTTATGGTCAAATTTACCCCAGTTTGCGGTATGGAAAGTAGTTTAATTCAGAGGAAATAAAGAGGAAGTACGCCATGCGATATACCCTGTAAGATCTTTCCTAAAAAAATCATGCCATTCCCCAAACAAAAATTAAAATGACGCCCCTTGGTAGTCTACAATCCGCTCATAACCAAAAAAAAAAAAAAAAAAAAAAAAAATAATTCGACAGTTCGTGATGTCACTCGATAACTTACTGGAAGGAAACTCGCATCCAAACTTTCAATATAGCAATTCCATACGTAAAAAACGCTGGCGCTAGTTTTGTATGGAATTCGTCTGAAGACCGAAACGAACGCAAGGTTCTAATTTCGTGAAGGAAAATGATCATGACTTTCCTATTATCTGTCTTTGTTGGTTTGTCGAAATCATACTGTATACAACGGATAATTGTTTTACGAAAATTAAATTATTGCCAGCGCGTGTTTGTGTGTGTAAGCTATTTTTAACCAGTTGACCTTGCGCAGACGTGGAATGTATTGTTTATTATTATCAAAGCGACTTGCGAGAAAGACAGAGACGGAGCACAAAACAGGAGTAGTAACTCTGGTGCTCATGTTAGCTTTTATGTTCTTTGCTCGTTTTACAGACGGAAGTTGTCAGAATTCTCCCCGTGCTGCTGTCAGAGTGGCATACTTATTTTATTGCTTTATTTAAGTAGCTTTGAATTGCAGCGTGTACGAAACTGTTACCGTGGCGACGAAAGTAATGTGTGTTGAAACTCGAAATGAGACTTCGATCGCTCGATATCTTAAAACGTTCGAGATGTAGCGCATTTGTATTTGTACACTGACGTTCAAAAGTATCCGACCTACTATTTTATGATCGTGTAAGCGAACTTTCCAACCATGTGATAAGTCAAAACCAAAGATAAAGAAAATTGACAAACTTTGAAACAGTTTTCAATAGGTGGCACCATTATTGGGAATCATTGAAAATGATTTTGTAGATTAAGCATAAATATTTCGTCTAATAGAAAATACTAGCGGTTTCCAGCCAAACTCATTGTTGTTTTACAATCAGTAGAGTGGGATGAAAAATGTAATTCTATAATACGGGTATATTTATCTACGATTGGCTACAGTGACTATTATCTTCGCCATCTACTAAAGAATCCAGACTTACACCAACAAATTATCGATCACTATCGATTAGCATAATCAGATATATTTGAACGTCAGTGTACTTAACGCCGAGTGCGAATTAACCTTCTTCTTCGGGGGGGAGGACATCTAGCCAGTTTCTCCTCTATCAGTAGGCTTCAAGCACTGACATTTCAGTATTAAACATTTTCTTGGCTACATACAGTAAATAAAAAATCATGCTAAACTCAGTAACTTACACAAACAGTTTAAAATTTTAAGATGCATGTTTTTGATAGTATGAAAAATAAATTAAATAGGAAACATTACAATTAACGAAGAAAGTAAAAGAAAATAATTAGTTTGAATGAATATATGTATATATGTAATAATAATGATAATAATAATAATAATAATAATAATAATAATGGTTTATTTTAACTGGCAGAGTTAAGGCCATTCGGCCTTCTCTTCCACTCAACCAGTATGATAGAAAATTACTACAATGCTATGAATATAACATAATTAATACAATACAATTCAAAGCAATACAATACCACAATACAAGACAATATAATACATAATTAATATAATACAATGACAATTCTTTTCATCTTCACAACACCAATAAAATAATTATGTAATAATAATAATAATAATAATAATAATAATAATAATAATAATAGTAATGATAGTCATACCTAAATTAAATTAAATTATTAAACTCGATCACAATTATAACTTCAATTTGACTGCGCCCGTAAGAAATCGTTTAGCCTTTTCTTGAAAGTGGTTATTGTCTGGCAGCCCCTAATCTTCTGAGGTAGAGAATTCCATTCACGGGGGACTGAGACAGTAAAAGAGGATGAATGGTGGGATGTTCTATGGGCAGGAATTGCTAGGATTTGGCTCTCCTGTGACCTGGTATTTAGATTGTGATTGGAGGATAAGTAGTTAAACCGGGAACGAAGATAATTTGGAGTAGAAGTGTGGAGAACTCGAAACAGAAGAGAGAGCGAATGAAGTGTTCTACGGTTACTAAGTTGCAGCCAGGATTTGAACGAGGGTGTAATGTGGTCAAATTTGTGAGCATTACTGATGAATCTGACACACATATTGTGCACACGCTGCAGCTTGTTCGAAAGGCCAGTTGTCAAGTCTGTAAGTATTACGTCGCAATAGTCAAACAGTGGTAGTACGAGGGTTTGCACTAAAGTCTGTGAGGCCAAGAAAGACGGCACAAAATTAGAAATATTCTATTTTCTGAAATACATAACATTAATTTATAATGAATACACTGTTGGAAAAAGTAGACTTTAAAGATGAGGAGGACTTTTTACTATGTTTGCTGAGCCTCAATTAAAATCTTATGGAGATCAATATACAATGATGCGAATAATGTGATTTTTCAAGACAATTTACTACTTCAAAATACAGAAACTGAATGTTGGTCAAATTAATAATAATTAATGATCTTTCAAATAATCAAAATTAAAAATGATGCTCCATGTGACCGCCATTTGTCCGTCACAACCATTTGTAGGCGTCTTCTCCATTGCCTAATAGCACTGGATGTCTGTCTTTAATCAAGCAGGTTCCAACATTCAAGAAGGCGTTGTCTGAAATGTTCAATATTACGAATTCTTATTTTGTAGTAAACTGTTTTTTGTAGTTGACTCCATACAAAATAGTCGATAGGATTAATATCTCGCTTGAAACTCCAGCGGAAACCATCAGAGAATCTGAGAAATGCGATCTTCCACGCAGTGATCTCTCAGGAGGGATATCATGTCCGTATCTTGCTAATCAATCGTTGTACACTTGAAACTGACCATTCTCGTTGAGCGTAGTTCCTTACAATTTGACGGGCAGATAAATTATTTATCATATTGGTGCAAATGTTTAATGAAAATCTTGTCTTCGTTTGTTAAGCGACCCATTATTCACAAAATGAGAACTAAAAACGGAAGAAAACAAATGATGACAGCACAACAAACGGCTTGGCTTCCTGAACTCGTAAGACCATAATGCTTAGTTCGGCATAAACGATCGATTTTGCACTGTCTTACAAAAGATAAAAAATAATGTTTAATAAATGGTAAAAAATTAAATATTACAGTACTTTCCCGGTGTACAAGGACTGTGAAATTTGTCTGTGAAATAAACTTTCAAGTGAAATCATTAGCTACTGGAATATAACCATTTAAATTTTGTGCCTTCTTTTCGGCACACTGTGTGTGTGTGTATATATGACTTTCACGCTTTAACTTCAACTTCTTCTTTTTCACTACACGGATTAGGCGTAGTCGCCTGTTCCGGCTTCACAGGTTCTCTTTCCATCGTCCTTTAGGTCTTCCTACATCTCTTCTTCCAGTCGCCTTTTATTTAACTAGTCTACTATTTTTGGGGATCCTATTAATATGTTGGAACCATTTATCACGATATTCTTTCATTCTTTCGTTCATATTAAACATTTTTAGTTCTTCTCTTATATCTTCATTTCATAAACACTCCTTTTGTTCTTCTTAGAAATGTCATTTCCGCACTTTGTACTCTATTTTGAGATTTCTTTAAATTCACCCAAATTTCTGAAGCATATAGAAGAGTAGGTGTAGCCATCGTTTTATAAAATTTAATTCTGGTTTCTTTCCTTGTTTTATTCTTTAAAGTTCGATGGATGGTTCCAGACATCATTTGAAATTTTGATAGTTTTCTATTAAATTTTCAAAGTCATTTCGTGTATAAATGTTACAACCTAAATAGTTGAAACTATTAACGTGAACTTTGTAGAGTAACGGTCAGCACGTCTGGCCGCGAAACCAGGTGGTCCGGGTTCGATTCCCGGTCGAGGCAAGTTATTTAGTTGAAGTTTTTTCCGGGGTTTTCCTTCAATCCAAGATGAGCAAATGCTGGGTAACTTTCGGTGCTGGACCCCGGATTCATTTCACCGGCATTATCACCTTCATCTCATTCAGACGCTAAATAACCTAAGCCGTTGATAAAGCGTCGTAAAATAACCTAACCTTAACGTGAACTAGTTTAAAAATACCTTAGTTGACTAGTTTCGGCTTGGGAGCCATCTTCAGAACTGAGTGGTCCTTGCGTCTTTCGGTGTCTTCACCCCCCCCCCGGGGGTGTGTTTCTGTTTCGCAGTTCTGAAGATGGCTCCCGTGTCAAAACTAGTCAACTAAAGTAATTTTAAACTGACAAGCAAACATTTTGATGGGGGCAGAAAAAAAAAGTTAATTCTTTTTCTTCCTCCATACCATTTATGCCCATAACTTTTTTTTTTATATTTTCATAATTTTCGCACCGCCACATGAAACTGAAATGGAAGTTAATTGTTGTGCTGCACGCTCCTTTGACTCTTCTAGTATACACAGCAATGAAATAAAAGTTTATTTTGTAATTCATTTCTTTGAATTTTTGCAGAACAATAATTAATGCAGAATGTTGCGAAAACGCAACACTAGGCAGATATAGGTAATGTCAAAACAAGTGCTTATATGCTTGGAAAGATTTATTGAAACAGATACAGCAATTGTTGCGTTATTTATCAACATATCCCCATTGGAACTGAGAGATTTGTCATACCATGGGATCAATTTTTGTATCCCTGTGTCGTAGAAGTCAGCCGCCTGGGATCGGAACCAGCGTTTGACAGCCGTCTGTACCTCTCTGTCGAATCCATGATATGACAAATGGATGAAATCCGTATAACTAGAAGAATTTTCTACATACAGAGAGAGAGAAAGAGACTGATAGACAGACAGGCACTCATACGAAATGCTGAAAGCCACATTTTCGCTATCAGAAATGACAAAAAGTCGTTTCTGCGTGAAATTGAAGTCGATTTCATGAAAGATGACAATTTATTTTATATATTTTGTATAATGATAAGGTATGAATAGCAATGAGATGATGATTATGATGATGGTGATGATGATAAATATAATTATACTAGTGGCTTGTGCAACAAATGCTGCAAACTAAGTCCATTAGACGTTCAAATAAACATTTTTCAGATTTATTTTCAATGAAGAATACCAGACATTCTGATAATAATGCTTCCATAACAATGAAAGATTCTCTCGAGCCAATACTGAAGAGAACCACGCATATAAATATCTACACCACACCGCCATTAAATATATGAAAAAGACCCAACCCCTCTTGATTAATAACTATAAAATATTTGATTTTTAATAATATTATTAATTATCTTACGTAAGTTTCATAGCTTTCAGTAACATATACTATATATACTACATAGCCGCCACTCAGTAAAATATAGAAGTCAAAATCTAATTTAAGTTATTCTCTACATCTACTTATATAACCCCAAAACGTTTCACTTTCATATCATCAATATACTTACTTACTTACTTACTTACTTACTTACTTACTTACTTGCTTTTAAGGAACCCGGAGGTTCATTGCCGCCCTCGCATAAGCCCGCCATTGGTCCCTATCCTGAGCAAGATTAATCCAGTCTCTACAATCATATCCCACCTCCCTCAAATCCATTTTAATATTATCCTCCCATCTACGTCTCGGCCTCCCCAAAGGTCTTTTCCCCTCTGGCCTCCCAACTAACACTCTATATGCATTTCTGGATTCGCCCATACGTGCTACATGCCCTGCCATCTCAAACGTCTGGATTTAATGTTCCTAATTATGTCAGGTGAAGGATGCAATGCGTGCAGCTCTCCGTTGTGTAACTTTCTCCATTCTCCTGTAACTTCATCCCTCTTAGCCCCAAATATTTTCCTAAAAACTCATATCATCAATATAGCATTAATATGTATAATTAATGAAAAATAGTCACATCATGACATTAACTACAATAACATTTCATTTCTAATGGTAATAATGTCATCAAACCACCTCAAGTTTTGTAATTTTTAATATCCAATACACAGCTGTACCCAGAAAATAATTACACACCACAGAATCAAACCTGTAAATTATTTTTAGTAAGTTAAGTTTTTAATAACCAATTTAATTTGAGCACTAAATATGTCAGTATTCTTGCAGATCATGGCCTTCGTGTAATATTGTTTACTGTAGTGTGTGTTTTGTTTTATTCTGAAATGCAATTAGCTAGTTCTCAAAACTGACGACAGATGGATTTTGGAAAATAGGAAAATTATGTTTAAAAATTGACATTTCACTGAAAATTATTATTTTTCTGAAACACTTTGAGTTCCAAGCTTCAAAATGAGGGGTCATTTATTAAAATCCGTTCAGCCGTTTTCCCGTAATTTCCATTACCAGTTCAAATTTTATATATATATATATATATATTGTGAGAAAGTGATAGTTCTAAGCCAAATAATAATAAACAATCGACAGTAGCGTGTACAATGGGATTGGAACCCACATTCGTAGACTTGCACAACTTTATGTCTTTGACTTGAATCCCTCGACCACCGGGATCGCAGGAGATTGGAAATAATATGGCGGAGAATCCACATTAACATGTGTCCCTAAATAACCTGCCACTGCCACCTGACGTTTATATTCACACGGCATCCTTTAAAGGAAAGAGGGCGTCGTAAGGTTTGCACCAGCTCCTCTGTTAATGTTTCATTAGGGATGGAAATTCCCGAAACTTGACGCACTAACCACGTACAATGCAATTTATAACCCCTTTCTAAATAAGAGCTTACATAATTGGTAAGTCTCCATTAAATCTGAGGTGCTATTCAGAGATGATGGCATGCAGATAAAGAGATTCTAGAGACTTTACACAAACCTTCCTTACAAATATGACAAACCCGCTCAACCGTTATTGACGGTAAGTTGCCTACATTGCAAGGCGTTCTCTATTGTCTTGGTATCGTTAAAACTCTTCAAGTTCTTATAACAATGACGATGATTAGGTACACATATAGAAGAGTATCATTGTAATAATAATAATAATAATAATAATAATAATAATGAAGCAGGTAAAGACTATACGAATGAAAACGACTAACTATGTGAAAACGTTGAAAAAGGTAAAAAAGATGACGAAAAAAATGTAGTAAAGATTAAAGAGGGTGATAGGTGAAATTTTGGTAATTTTCAATCAAATAACGCATTTTTGTTTAATGTTTTTATGAATCAACAATCTCTTATTTACAGTATATATTCTCGAAGATTCGGTGATCTGCGACGCTTGGAAGCATGAAAATTAGGCCATATGCGCTGTTTTCTGACAATTTTTTTCCAGAAATTTCCTCACGTTCAAAGTGTAAAGGCTTTCACAAATTTTGATGTTAGGAACTTAAAATTCCGACTGCATGTTCTATAAATTATGGTTAACAAACCATGGTAGTATTCTTTGATAAACTAAATACTTTCAAAATTAAAAATAAAGCATACTTAGTGGACACTAAAATTTAAATTTCGAATTTGAATATTATAAAAAAAATTCTCCATTTGTACGTCAGAATTTAAAATTCAAAGTACTCAGTTCTTCTCTAAATAGATCTAGGGATATCGTAAAAGAAGTCATGCATGAAACTTCAATTATGTAAGAAGAGATGGATTATGAAAATATGCTAATTTCATTTTTAAAAATTAGAATACCGCTAATTCAATAAGCATTTGTCTGATCTCTTTGAAACTTATGTCAGGGAATACTTATAGGAAGAGGATGACGGGTAAAATATATCAAGTTTGTACCTTAAAATGGTAAAAAAAAGTAGATATTCAACCAACACAATATAAGAAAAAGAAATGTTAATGGCGGTGATGAACCTGAACTCATTTCGTTGGCATTATCACCAATTCACACAGACGCTAGATAGACAGTGACGTGCAGTGGCCCAACAGATTACCCAAACAGCCACGTAGTCAAGTTTTCTCTTCCTTCTTACTATTTATATTTGATTCAAATACGGTACTTATAACATTACTAATTATAAAAATACGTTGGTATTTGGTAGCCATTTTTTTTTACAAAATCTATAAGAGCAGGCCTACTGGAACTAATGCCTAAAATTAAAAATACTATTATAAAAGACTTACTTACTTACTTACTTACTTACTTACTTACTTACGTACTTACTTACTTACTTACTTGCTTTTAAGGAACCCGGAGGTTCATTGCCACCCTCACATAAGCCCGCCATCGGTCCATATCCTAAGCAAGATTAATCCATTCTCTATCATCATATCCCACCACCCTCAAATCCATTTTAATATTATCTTCCCATCTACGTCTCGGCCTCCCTAAAGGCCTTTTTCCCTCCGGCCTCCCAAATAACACTCTATATGCATTTCTGGATTCGCCCATACGTGCTACATGCCCTGCCCATCTCAAACGTCTGGATTTAATGTTCCTAATTATGTCAGGTGAAGAATACAATGCGTGCAGTTTTGTGTTGTGTAACTTTCTCCATTCTCCTGTAACTTCATCCCTCTTAGCCCCAAATATTTTCCTAAGCACCTTATTCTCAAACACCCTTAACCTATGTTCCTCTCTCAAAGTGAGAGTCCAAGTTTCTCAACCGAATAATAACAGGCATTTCCCGTATTTATTGTGTGTTTAATTTTCTCCCGAGTATCATTTATATTTGCTACTGTTGCTCCCAGATATTTGAACTTCTCCACCTCTTCAAAAGATAAATTTCCAATTTTTATATTTCCATTTCGTACAATATTCTCGTCACGAAACATAATCATATACTTAGTCTTTTCGGGATTTACTTCCAAACCTATCTCTTTACTTGCTTCCAGTAAAATTTCCGTGTTTTCCCTAATAGTTTGTGTATTTTCTCCTAACATATTCACTTCATATTATAAAACACTACTCTAAGTATTGGTAAGTCGTGACGAGTTATTCCATCTTGTTGGGGAAACATGTGGTAATAATCGTCGACCCAGAAATTCATCAAGAAATTTTGTGCGCTTTGATGATTTGGAGAAAAACGCTGCAAGCCCAGGAAGAGTAGCAAAAAATATACGGCATTCAGAATACTTGAAGCACTTTGGGACAGTGCTAAATTTAAACAGTGTGCATAGTAGTGAACAAAGAGAGTTTTTGGAAAAGACGCCTTAATATTAGCTTGACACCATGTAATGAAGAGGCCATCACTGCACTTCCCTCTGTGCGATAAGTTTCTTACTGCAGTTTGAAAAATCTTGAATATCTCTTAAAAATAAGATCAGAATGTGCTGCCGCTGTTTTGTCCTCACTCACATCACGGAAGCACACAAACCGCTCCACCACCCTTCCTTCAATCGTATATCGATAAACGAGAGAAAATTGTGATTTATTCGAGACGTCAGCTAATATGGCAAAAAAAATCAGATTTCTGTAATTGCTGTTTAATTTCCTTATTAAATGCGCTGGCAACAGATTCAATTAAATCATTTTGAATACGATTTGATACACTTTGAATACTGTAGATGTATCGAAGTGATTTTTTAGAAGAGGGTCGTACTGGGCGGTGTAGTCCAAAAGTTCTAAATAATTACCGCGGTTGTTGGACATTTTCAACTTCCCGTTTCCTTAAAATAAAAGTTCCAATTTTCCAAGTAAACAAACGGCGTTTATAAGCCTTTTCAGAATGTCTCTATTGCGTGTTACCTTTTCATTATGTAGAATAATACTTTGTTGTGTTTGGTCACTTAGCTCAGTTTCAATATGCACAGTTCCAAAAGTCGCGAGTGCGTTAGAAGCACAATATGTGCAATAGCAACATCATGATCCCGTACTGCTTTAGTTAAATTACTGTATTTAGCTTTTGTTGCTGAATTAAATTATTATTATCACCAGACATAATCAAAACTTTTTATACACGTACACAATGTAACTACAAAGTACCGGTACAAACAAACGCGAGAGAAACAGTACGTTTTACACTCATTCGACTTCGCGCACACAGCCAGCCCAGGCAGGCTACCGGTTGCTTGGGGTATATGCATCTATACAGTCTCGTGAGGCGTTCCTCATTGGTTAGAAGTTATGATGACGTGGGTTGTCATGGCAACTTCCATCCTAACTTGCATTCAGCACTGCTGTGCCAGCTCGGGAACGCAGTATGTGCATTGTATATGCCCCATCACGCGACTTACAATTAACAAAACGTATTTGGAAACGTTTCAGGACTTTATGATTAAATAAACAGAAAGTTTAATCATGGATTTACGTAGATATCGTGATTCTTATAATCAATCAGTGCTGCCCAAGCCGTGCTTGGGTTGCTTGGGTGGACTGCACGTCACTGTAGACAGGTAACCATCGCAGTTGATAAAGCAACGTAAAATAAACCAACATAGCATATTCGATAGTTCATTTATTTGTTTGATTGTTTATTTTGTGTACTGTGTGTATTTATTTATGCATTTATTTATGTAGCTATTTATTTGTTTCTTTGTTTATTTATTTATCTATCTATTTATTTATTAGTTTATTAGTTTATTTATTTATTTATTTATTTATTTATTTATTTATTTATTTATTTACTTGTTTACTTATTTATTTATTTACTGATTTACTTGTTTACTTTTTGTTTGCTTTTTACTTAATTACTTAATTACTGACTATCTATTTGTCTCTCTATCTCTTTGATTGTCTGCCTGTGTATTTATTTGTCTATTTATTTATTTACTTACTTATTTGCTTTTTATTTGCATTTTACTTAATTACTTATTTACTGACTGTTTGTCTATTTGTCTCTCTATCTCTTTGTTTGTCTGGCTACGTAATTGTTTATTTATTTATTTATCTATTTATTTATTAGTTTATTTGTTTATTTATGTCTATCTCTTTGTCTGTCTATGTATTTGTTTGTATATTTATTTATTTATTTTTTATCTATTTACTTGTGTATTTATTTATTTATTTATTTATTTATTTATTTATTTACTTTTTGTTTGTTTTTTACTTCATTACTTATTTACTGACTATCTATCTATTTGTTCCTCTATCTCTTTGTTTGTCTGTCTATGTATTTGTTTGTCTATTTGTTTATTTATTTATGTATTTATTCATCTACTTTTAATCTAACATTAAAAACATGAAATTAATTCACTGAACAGTTTACTATTCATGAGACCTAACCAGAAATATATAGTTTGTTTGACCACATAAAATATAGTTTGTTTCACCGAGAACAGAATACCACTTTAAAACGTATAGGTACTGTTTATTTATTAATGATTACCGTATGTATTATTTACCTATTAATGTTGATATTGTATGATCAAATTTCAAATAACACTAGTTAGTAGGTCCACTCCTGTGGAGTAACGGTCAGCTCGTCTGGCCGCGAAACCAGGTGGCCCGGGTTCGATTCCCGGTCGGGACAAGTTACCTGGTTGAGGTTTTTTCCGGGGTTTTCCCTCAACCCAATATGAGCAAATGCTGGGTAACTTTCGGTGCTGGACCCCGGACTCATTTCACCGGCATTATCACCTTCATCTCATTCAGACGCTAAATAACCAAAGATGTTGATAAAGCGTCGTAAAATAACCTACTAGTTAGTAACTTTCGTTTCATGGACGTTGGAATCTTCTTCAAAGACAAACGGTGCTGTCAACGTAACAGTTAGAAAGTAACTGCCAGTTGTAGTATTTGCCAGTGCCGAAATTCGAAACAAAGTTCGCAAAAGAAAACTCAGTCTCACCACTAGGAAATCACTATAATCCAATACTAACTGATATGTAGTAATAGGTGGAAAATTATTAGGTTTCAGCCTTTGGGCATACAGTAAGAAAGCCCAGACTGTAATCCCCAGCAATCTTAAAGAAGTTGCAGGACTGTACGACACTCTTGCACACACGAACGTTGGTCGCCCTACCGAGGGGATATGAATGCCCATTTACTTATCTGGATACAAATCAGCTCTATGTCTGTAATTGTCGGTTGTGGCGGCGCGTTGGGGGGAGGGGGAGGAAATGAACCACGTGCTGCTTGAGACATCAGTTGCCAATAACAACTTCGTCACTGCATTCCGTATTGTTTTCTGAATCCTCATAAACACTCGAGTGCTGTCTGTTATAACGGCAATCGAATGCAACAGACATAAAACGAACGAAGGAAGGGTTATGTGCGATACATGAGAATAATTCAAGCTCATTATAAATGTTACGACTTTGGCTTTCTGCAGGACTTTATAAGGTCGCCAGATGTACGGGTTTACCCGGAACATTATGGTTTTAGTTGTTTTTGCTCCGCGCACGGTGTGAGTCTTGGATCGTACGCCACCCCATTTTAATTCAGATTTTTAAATTGTTGGAATCATTGGCTTAAGGGACAAATCAAATATTGATTAAAAGTAGTCGGAAGTAGGTGTAATTTGACTTGTTTTCTAGGGAGAGAAGTGAAATCTAATAGAAAATATTCGTAGTGTGATAGTATCAGAAATATGGGTGTGTTTCATGGATTTAATCGATGCACGAATGATTGAAATTGTAATCAGGTTTTTTCTAAGCATTTTCCCATCAAATGCATTTACATACAGAATATTTTCACTAATTGCTATAAAATGGAGGAAGGAAAGGAGTAGAAATACAGAAAATCTTACCAAAATTAACTTCGTGCATACTTGTTCCCCAAAGTCTTGCAACATATACTTGTATTTTTGTCGTTCCTTGAGTGATATCCACTGGTTTTGGGTGAAATTATCGTTTTCGATTTTACAGGAATTTGTATTTTTTGAATGGAGTTAAGTACCGGTACGGTAGTGGGGGCCGCAAAGAAAAGTATCGTCCAAAAATGGATTGCGCCTTAAAAAAGTTTGGGAACCACTATGTTAGACAAAAAAAATTAAATATTGTATCTTCAAACGGTCAGCGCGTCTAGCCGTGAAACAAGGGTTCGATTCCCAGTCGGGGCAAGTTACCTGGTTGAGGTTTTTCCGAGGTTTTCCCTCAACCCAATATGAGCAAATGCTGGGTAACTTTCGGTGCTCGACCCCGGATTTATTTCATCGGCATTATCATCTTCATCTCATTCAGACACTAAATAACCTAAGATGTTGATAAAGCTTCGTAAAATAACCTACCAAAATAACATTTAAAAAATGTATCTTCAATTGAGAAATGTATGTAAAGTGTAGGAGTGACTGTACTGTATGTACTTATGCTGTAATAAATAATTAAAATTTATAGTGTATAAATCATAATAGTCTAATATGGTTATTAATAGGGGGCGGATGTTGATGAAAAGTCATTTTCTTATTTTTCATATTAGGACGATGGCTATTAATATATAAATCCTTTCTGTGTTAATATAAACGAAAAAATTAATTTTTTATATTGCATTTTTTGCATTTTTCGACGTTTTTGAACTAATAGGTTATTTATATATTTTTTTCGGTATTTTTTGGTTATTTTTAATACTTTGAAGAACTTTTAGATCATTTGGAATGTATTTTACTTTCTTCTTTACCGATAGCTCTGTTCAATTTTTTTCTAAGCAAATAGGTCAGTAGTAATTACCTACTGAATAAGTGAACAACAGTGAAGTTTGAGTTTTATAGTTTGGAACAGATTCTAAAGTCCATCCCTCATTCCACTTAAGGCTTCACTTCACACAACGGAAGTAATATAAAATGCTTGACAGCAGCTTAGTTTAAGTGAGGACTTTGACCGCTACTGTTCTTTTGTCGGTACGAGGGTGTCTTTAGAATTTATGTTCGGAAGAGGGAAAACTATCACCATGTCCTGGACAGGACGTTGTGTCCTCAACATGGTTCGGAAGGGATGTCTCTGTGTAGACAGTATTTTTAACACAAAAATTTGCAAGAATGCACGTGTGCTCACAATTTGTTTTGTCATTCACACTCCCTCATCTGGAAGGTCTGGTAACAAAAGTGAGGAGCGGAAGGAGGAGGAGACGGAGAATGAAGGCACTGACATGGACCATCCGTGATTGAAACACATTGTAAACCCTCATTAAAATCTATAGTTTTCCTTTAAAACCTTCATTTTTTGCATGCTCTTTTCCTTTATCTTAGCCAAATTCCAGGAAATTGCCTCCTCTCTCCGAGATTTGCAGGGCATCAGTGAAACAAGGTGACTAATTTTTAAGAAGTTGTGGTGCGAGTGCTTTGAATAATATTTAAATGTCATTTTCTTTTCATTTTATGTCATTTTTCCATTAGATTAAGGGCATTTTAATGATCATTTTAAGTAGATTTTTTGGTCATCAACATCCGCCCCCTAATTATAACATTCATACTATTACAAAAATAGCACAAATAATACCAAAAAAAGGCTAACCGATTTTTTAATAAGAGACTAGCAGTTGAATTAATATTTCAAAGCCAAATAAATAAATGAATTATATACAATAAATGAATTTTTGCTTATAAATAGCAGCAAAATTCAGATATCGCATTATTGATTTTTTCCGAGTTAAAGTAGTCTGCCATCAACAGATTTGTGCGAATATCTATTTTTTTTTTCAAAATGTTGGTTGATCTATTATTGCGTAACTTCGTCCAATTGTGAAATAATAATAATAATAATAATAATAATAATAATAATAATAATAATAATAATTTATTTTAGCTGGCAGAGTTAAGGCCGTAAGGCCTTCTCTTCCACTCAACCAGCAAAAAGTGTATATACATATGCATGAACTTACAAAGAATCCAACAATTTGATTTAGATGAGAGTTACATGTATACAAAAGTTATTTACAAATTAAGCAACAAAATACTATGAACTATTAATTAAACACTGAAATAAACTGTGTAGCAGAATTAAACTAAAATACATAGAATGTTAATATATTTCAAATAATATTAGATAATAGAAAGAGATTATTATGAGACAATTAAAATACAGCACAATCAGGATGATGTCTAAAGAAAAAAGTAACAATGTAGTCAGTGATAGTTTAAATCAGTATGATTGGAGTGAAATGCTAATAAGGTTATCTTTTAAGCTGTTCTTAAAGGTGTTTATTGTCTTGCAGCCCCTAATACTTTGTGACAAGGAATTCCATTGACGCGAGGTGGATATTGTAAAAGATGATGAATAACAAGATGTTCTATGAAGAGGTATACTTAGCGTGCCACAGATAAGTGATCTGGTATTTACGTCGTGGTTAGAGTATAGATAAGAGAAACGAGACGAAAGGTAATTTGGTGTTGAAGTGTGCAGAATTCGAAAGAGTAAAGACAAAGAGTGTAAAGTTCTACGTTCTTTAAGTCGGAGCCACGAGAGACTTGCGAAGGACGGTGATATGTGATCATACCGTCGGATGTTGCACACGTATCTGACGCACATATTCTGAGCTCGCTGTAACTTGACTGACAATTCAGAACTTAGGTCACTTAACAAAACGTCACAATAATCGAAGTGCGGCGTTACTAGGGTTTGCACTAGGGTAAGTTTTAGTTACCCTGTATAGAATAGAGCGAGATGGATCTCATGCAAAACCATAAAACATGAAGATCTTCTTTCACTTCTGTTTCAATGATAACATGAGTCACTTCAGAGTTTAGAGAAAAACCTTTCATATCAATACGTTACAATGTTTCTCCCCTTGTAGGTCGAGTATAGGTGTTTCGCGGTGAAACTGAATTGGTATGAGATGCGTAAAACATAATACAATTATAATGAGGATGTATATGTAAGCTTTGTGACATCGGATTTGTATAGAATATCTTCCACCAAGCTACAGCTTGAATCGTAATGTTATTGCCTTGGCAACGAAGAAGACTTGAAACATCGCCACACGGCGATCCAGGCAACGTGCGAGAGAATGCTCATTACAAAAATAACAGACGTAAATGAAATGTTAATAGAAGAAATGGCGTCAGATTCTCGTCATCCGCGGTCCCCGAGTGTGAATTTCAAAGAGGCACACCCTGCGTGAACCCGGATCCGATCTGTAGACTATACTTACTTTAATATTCGCGACTACAGACATACAAATTGATGTCCAGAATTATCCCCTCTCGCTCTTATTCAGCAAAGATGCCCTCGTTTAGCAGAGCGTGGGACGGAATAATACTTCAAAGGAACGGGGCAATACCCTTTCAACTTCCTCATCTTCATATGCCTCTTTTTTTAATTTTACTCGTATTTTTTTTCATTTCCTTCACATTCTTTATTATTATAACGTTCATTTTTATATTCAGCTTTGTTCTCTACACTTATATTATTATTATTGTTATTGTTATTATTATTATTATTATTATTATTATTACTCCTTCAACATTTTCTATTACATCTTTTCTATTCTATCATCCTCTACTATCACTTCGTGATTTAAGACGGCGCTTATTCCGTCGGATCCCGGCCAACTAGTCACTCATAACGAGTGCACCTCAGCACATGTGTGGACTTCGGACCTACGTTCATAGACATCTATGACGTAGTGCAGAGGACGGCCACTAGAGGGAACCCAAGAGTTGGAGCTTAATCTGAGACGGTTCTGTTCGGCGCCGGGGTCGTATTCGGTGTGGCTTAGTGGATAAAGCATCAGCACGTAGAGCTGAAAACCCGGTATTCGAATCCCGGCGCCGGAGAGAATTTTTCTCCGTTCCATTACTCTTTCATCCTCTACTATGTTATTGTCTTTTTTGCATTAGGTACATGGTATTGTATTATTATATTTTCGTTTACTGCATCATCTTCCCCTGCATGATGTTCTACTGCATCATCTTTTCCTATTGCATCATCTTGCCTACTGCATCATCTTTTCCTACTACATCATCTTTGTCTACTGCATCATCTTCTCCTACTGCATCACCTTCTTCTACTGCATTATCTTCTCCTACTGCATCATCTTTACCTATTACATCATCCTCTCCTACTGAATCATCTTCCTCTACTGATCCATCAACTTATTCTACTGCATCACCTTCTTATACTGCATCACCTTCTTCTACTGCATCATCTTTACCTATTACATCATCCTCTCCTACTAAATCATCTTCCTCTACTGATCCATCAACTTATTCTACTGCATCACCTTCTTATACTGCATCACCTTCTTCTACTGCATCATCTTTACCTATTACATCATACTCTCCTACTGAATCATCTTCCTCTACTGATCCATCAACTTATTCTACTGCATCACCTTCTTCTACTTCATTACCTTCTTCTACTGTATCGTCTTTACCTATTATATCATCCTCTCCTATTGAATCATCTTCCTCTACTGATCCATCAACTTATTCTACTGCATTACCTTCTCCTACTGCATCATCTTTACCTATTACATCATCCTCTCCTACTGAATCATCTTCCTCTACTGATCCATCAACTTATTCTACTGCATCACCTTCTTCTACTGCATCACCTTCTTCTACTGCATCATCTTTACCTATTACATCATCCTCTCCTACTGAATCATCTTCCTCTACTGATCCATCAACTTATTCTACTGCATCACCTTCTTCTACTCCATTACCTTCTTCTACTGCATCATCTTTACCTATCACATCATATTCTCCTACTGAATCATCTTCCTCTACTGATCCATCAACTTATTCTACTGCATTACCTTCTTCTACTGCATCATCTTTACCTATCACATCATCCTCTCCTACTGAATCATCTTCCGCTACTGATCCATCAACTTATTCTACTGTATCACCTTCTCCTACGACATCATCTTCTACTGCTCCATAAACTTCTATTTCATCACCTTCTCCTACTGCATCATTTTCTCCTGCGTCATCTTTACCTACTACATTATCTTCTACTGCATCCTATTCTTCTACTGCCCCATCAACTTCTGCTGTATTAACTTCTCCTACTACATCAACTTCTACTGTATCACCTCCTACTGCATCATCTTTACCTATTACATCATCTTCCATTACTACATTATCTTTTTGTACTGTATCATGTTCTACCGCATCATCTTCTCCTACTGTATCATTTTCTTCTACTGCTTCATCTTCTACTGCAGCTCTCTATACTGCATCTCTCTGCTGCATCTTCTCCTATTGCATCATTATCTCCCTGCACTTTATCTTCTCCTACTGCATCTCTCTCTACTGAATCTTCTCCTACTGCACCATCTTCTACTCATCTTCTCCTACTGCATCATCTTCTACTGCATTTTCTCCTACTGCATCATTATCTTCCTGTACTTTATCTTCTTCTACTGCATCATCTTCTTTTACTCCATTTTTCTGGACACTATCTTCTTCTATTTAATCATATTTGTCTACCTCATTTCATCTGCCTCTATTTCATCACTTTCCTCTACCTTCTTCATTTTCCTCTAATTCATCATTGTTCTCTACTTAATCATCCTCCTCTATTTTATCATCTTCCTGCACTTTATCTTCCTCTACTTTATCATTTTCTGCACTTTATCTTCCTATACTTTATCATCTTCCTGCACTTTATCATCTTTCTCTACTTTATCATCTTCCTCTACTTTATCATCTTCCTCTAATTTATCATCTTTCTCTAATTCATCATTTTCCTCTACTTTATCATCTTCCTCTAATTTATCATCTTTCTCTAATTCATCATTTTCCTCTACTTCTACTTTATCATCATCCTGTACTTTGTTCTATACTTTATCGTCGTCCTGTACTTTATCATCTTTATGTACTTTATCATATTCTCCTATTGCATCGTCATCATTTACTTTATCTACTTGTACTTAATTTTCTTCCTGGAGTACATCTTCTTCGACAGCATCTTCATCTTTTACTTCTTCATCTTTTTATACTTTATTATCTTCTAATTATTGTTTTGTGTTTCAACTCCATCTTCTTCACCATATTCTACTTAATCTTTCCTATTTTATCATCGTTTACTTAATGTCCTACTGAATTCTAATTTTTTAAGTAACTGACAACTATTCCTGGAATATTTCATTCTTGAGACTGTCTAATATTGATTGAAGAATACTTTCAAGATTAAGACAACAATCGACGAAAAGAATCAATCCTTGAATTCATTGATTATTGTAAGTTAATAATAAATTTTGATGATGACGATGACTCAGAATTGCAACGATTAACAAATCAAGAACATATGAGCATTTTCGCTAACATTTACTCTGTTTTTAATCTAGTGTGGTATAATTTACAGCTGCGAAATCGCATATTTCAAATGCCCAAAATTGTCATCTCGTAGTGAGCCATAAAAGGGGCCCCCCAATTAGTGAGTTTCAACTGCTATAAATTAACACCCGTGGGTTTGGCAGTTCCGCTTTGCTAGTCGCGATTGCAGCGCCACACGGCACGGGTGTGAAACAGTGCGTCCACAAGCTATAATTTTTTTGGGACAGAGGAACAGGAGTTTTCTACAGCCATTTGCCATTTATTAGTTTCAAGATTTATACAACTCTAGCCTGACCAGTATTCTCAGTTCTTAATTAGTGTACATTCCGCCACAAAATAGGAAACCTACAATAATTTTATTCAGAGATTTAGGAAATCTAAAACTACTTTTACACGTTACTAAATACAGACCGCGTTGCTACAAAAATGAAGGCCATATGGGATTTCCAAGAAACTCATTCTTACAGTGTTTAGTGAACAATTTCCATGTTAAATAATTTCAAGGGAAAAATTGTTCCGGGCCCGGGTATCGATCCCGGGGCCTCTGGTTGAACGTACCAGCGCTCTGCCAACTGAGCTACCCGGGAACTCTACCCGACACAGACTCAACTTTTCCCTTTATATCCACACAACTCGCGTGGACTGACGAAACGTCAGAGACTCACATCGAGTGCACACAAACTCTGTGTCGGGTAGAGTTCCCGGGTAGCTCAGATGGCAGAGCGCTGGTACGTTCAACCAGAGGCCCCGGGATCGATACCCGGCCCCGGAACAATTTTTCCCTTCAAATTATTTAAATCTGCTTTACAGGAAGTTTTACCTGAAAGAATAGATTTGCAATTTCCATATTAATTATGACGCTTAAGGCAATAGAAATTGCATTATTATCATAGCCTTCAAGAAGAGTAATTTCTCTAACTAAATTCAAAGATATTATGGTGCAATAATATATAAATATTTCATTGACTATTTCGCTCATGTACCAGTTCACCAATATAGTGTAAGATTGTTGAATTTCAACCAATTAGAGCTATCTGCCACTGCAAGACTATCGATTTCATATTGTTGTGTTTGTCTTGTAGCTGGAGATTCGCAATTGTTCCCACAAATCAATCAGGAACTCCATAACCTAATTATCAGGGAAAGGATTTATATGTAAATACATATTTACTTATAAAGCTAATATAATTTATATTTTGCATTATCTTTATGTTTCACAATGTGTAGGGTTGAAAAATCCTACTTTTATTTTCCATATTTTTCCATATTTTAGAGTTTAGTACATATTTTCGTTAATTTCCATATATTTTCCATATTTCATATAAAACAGTCCATATTATATTAGGTTTAACAATAAAACAAAACAAAATTCCATTAACTTTTAAAAATACATTTCAACAATAGAGATTTAAACACATGTTCAGTAATCCCTTTAACATCAGAGTTATTTGAAAATTAGCAGTCCTATCAACAATGGGAAAGTAAGTTACAAAACTGTATTAATTTAATTTAAAATTTTTAACAGACTTCAGTTGTGCAGCTCAACAGTTAAATGCCAGTCAGAGTACACATAGGTTCAGTTTTGTAAATCATACTATAAAGACGGTAAATATGCCAAAAGTACGTCATTCAGTCAATTTAAAATCAAAACTAACAAGTTACATTTCAGAATTTAAAGAAGATGGTTTATCAACTGACAATAAAATATTATTTTGTAATTTGTGTCAGTGTGCAGTATCATCTACACAAAAGTTCCTGGTGCAACAACACATTACAACTAGTAAACATCAGGCCAACAAACAACTAAATTCCAAGCAGAGACAATTGTTTTTAACACAACCAACAACATCGAATGTAAGATCTGAGTTTAACATCGACCTGTGCCGTTCTCTCATCTCTGCTGATATTCCTCTCTACAAACTAAAGAATAAGGTCTTCAGGGAATTCCTTGAAAAATATACTCAACATACAATCCCGGATGAGTCAACACTTAGGAAGACGTATGCTCCATCCATCTACGATGAGACAATACAGAAGATAAGAGATGAAATTAAAGATAGTTCAATTTGGGTTTCCATTGATGAGACTCCCGACAAAGAAGGTAGACTTGTTGGTAATGTAGTTATCGGTTTGTTAAGTGAACAATATTCTGAACGAATTCTTTTACATTGTGATGTTCTAGAAAAGTGCAATAACAAAACTATAGTTAAACTGTTCAACGAAGCTATGGGTATCCTGTGGCCAAAGGGTATTATGTACGATAATGTGTTATTCTTTATTAGCGATGCTGCCCCTTATATGGTCAAAGCTGGACAAGCATTATCTGTTGTATATCCTAAATTGACTCATTTTACTTGTGTGGCGCATGCATTTCATCGTGTGGCAGAAGTGGTCAGAGACAATTTCCCTAAAGTAGATTTGTTGATTTCATCAGTGAAAAAAGTATTTCTCAAAGCTCCCAGTAGAGTTAACGTGTTGAAAGAAATGTACCCTGAAATTCCATTGCCACCAAAGCCAATTTTAACTAGATGGGGTACATGGCTAGAAGCAGTTGAATATTATGCCGAACATATAGACTCTATTAACAATGTTCTCCTTGCATTGGACTCTGAAGATGCAGTCTCAATTGATACTGCGAAAACAGTTACCTGTGACATAAGTGTGAAGAATGACTTAGCTCACATTCAGCATACATTTTCATGCATCATAAAAACGCTCAAAAGTCTCCAAAATAGGCACCTTTCACTATCTGAAAGTTTTGAAATTATAAATAGTACTGTGGAACAACTGAATCGTGGTAGAGGTAAAGTTGCAGATGCAGTAAGAGCTAAGGTGGACACTGTACTTTCAAAAAACCCTGGATATGAAGAACTACAAAAGGTTGTTGCTGTGATGAGTGGTGAATCAACAGTGAAGATTAACTTGGACTTATCCCCAGCAGACATTGTGAAATTGAATTATGTACCAGTTACTTCTTGTGACGTCGAACGCTCTTTTAGTCAGTATAAATCTATCCTCAGAGACAATAGAAGAAGATTCACTTTTCAGCACTTGAAAGAAATGTTTGTAACCTATTGTTATGGTAACAGACAATAAAAATTGTGTTTTGTTGAAACTACATTGGAAGATAAGGTACGTCCATTATATTTTTTGTTTAGTTTGATTAAAATGTACCAATATTTAACGTACATAGTCATTTTTTTATAATTTTAAGTCCATATTTAATTCCATATTTTGGTAAAAATCCATATTTAATTCCATATTTTGGTAAAAATAACTACATATATATTTACATATTTCATATATTTTTAGTCCATATAAATCCGTTCCCTGCTAATTATCAACAAACTTCGAAATAATTAATCAACATTAATTTTCTCAACAGTCAATAAATTGACTTTCACAGGACGTCAATTGCATAATTTTACATTTAATTGAATTTCCGTATTTTTAAATATGAATGTGTTTATAATGGAAGTATTTCCAATAGCCTATTCTATTTTAGTTGCAGTAGTTAACCCTAGATGACTGAAGCCGTATTTCTAATTAAATATTTTAATTATTTCTTTAAATTCCAATTAAATGTCATAAATAGAGACCAGATTTTAAAGAGAAATTTTTCATCAATAAAGGGCAAAAAAGGGAAAGTTATAGTAAAAAAAGGACTTAAAAAGGACTATATTACTCCCCAAAACACACTTCAACACATTCATGGATATACATGGCACAGACAATCTTAATTTCTCTCTTCACAACATAAGGAAAGTGTTGTATTTAATATAGTCAAAAAAGGACTTCAAAAAGAACTATATTACTCCCTCAAAATGGTACTATTTTAGTTGAAAAGCACTTAACCACATTCATGGATACACATAACACACACAAGCTTATATTTATCGCTTCACAACATAAGGAAAGTGTTGTATTTGATCACATTCAACATTTCAGTATATTTCAATATGATTTTGCCTCTTTGAATGCAAAATGTCTTTATAAACAGAAAATGACCTCAATATCAACTGAAACTAGAGATGAAAATTTATTTTTATCCTGATCTTTAAATCAGCATACTTGATTAGTTTTTCAGTATCCGGAATCAGATGAAGAATGATATTTATTTTCGCTTGTTCAGGAAGTTATAGGTCTATCGGAAAAATATAGGAAAATTATCTAAATGTTTGTGAAATTCTGTCTAGAAAGGACCAAAATAAGAGATATTTTTAAAACAGGGAAAAAAAGGGAATGTGGACTAAAAAGGGAAAAAGGGGGATATGGACTAAAAAGGGGGGGAAAAAAGGAAGTCAAAACCACATAATTTTGTAGGTAGAAGATAGTTTTGAACATCGTAATTAATTATTTCATGTTTCGTGTTGAAAAAAAAAAAATGAGGGATTCCCTTTAAAATCCGGTCTCTAGTCATAAACTTCCGTTTATCAATCATACATAGTAGATTGCGTTTTTTGTTAAGTTTATTTATACACACACTAACATCTGTAATCATATCGCGTGTTAGGATCTTTCAGTGTATCAGTAGGCCGTTTTTTTACTATCATTGAGTTTCTGTTTCTATTGTCGTGTGTTATACAGGTGACTTGTGTTTATGTAACTGATTTTATATTTTGATTAATGTTTATGATATTGGTGACTGAGGTGGTGATAAGTCATGGTATGTAAATTTCCAATCTGGCATTTGCCTTTGTGACTGACGGAAACCACGAAAAACCCCAGTCAGAATGGCCGGTCGCGGGATTTGAATCCGGTACCTTCCGAATGCGGGTCTCACAAGTTACTATCGTATGAGTGAACTCGCTCGATAAAGATCACGTTTGTTGAGAATTTCACATTATAATGAGGCCTTGTCCTTTATTATTTTAATAAGTAATGAGGATAGGCCTATGACACGTCTTAGCTATAAATTGTGAAATAACAATAATTCGTAAGTATACCCAAGAAAAATTTCCTTTTTCGCCCCGAGTACTGCGCTCAGCGTTTCCATCAAGGACGGTTTTCTTAATTTGGATCACTAGGCTATATTATTAAACTACACTCAATTACAACGAAATAAATGACGTTTTTAATTTTTATAAGCGCACTAAAATTAAAAAAGATGCAAATTTAATTAAATGTACAATATTATGGCAGTAGCATTGCATAAATGTAAACTTTCTGATTGTACTTGATGCTGAGGAAATGTATGTTAATTCGATTATTTCTGA